>NC_142040.1:5761153-6074653 GCF_982192425.1 Myodes glareolus
GGAAACCAGGGACTAAGGGCTTTCTTGTTTGCATGTGTAAACAGCACTGCCTACAGATGATATTTCCACCTACTTACATGACAGAGAAAGTTCTTCTCAAACTCTGGGTAGATGTTTTGAGTCTGCTTTTCCCCTGCTATGGTTTCAAGGAACCAAGCTGTGAAGGAGACCCAGTGGTCCTTTGGACTTCTGGTATCTACTTAGTGGGCTCCAAGTTCCACCTGCAGTCAGAAGGTGACGTGAGTACTGGGAAAATACTGTTCCTCATCTGTCCCTGTACAGTCCCTGCTGGCTTCATATTATTATAATACTGTTTTAAAGTTTTCTTTACTGGAACAAATACATTCCATTTGGATTATGTCATGAATTCCATCTGGAATAATAAGCCTTTTGATAGCATTTGTGTGTCACATCACTTGTCTGGTGGACTGAGAATTTCTTCTCACTGAAAATGGGTCCATTTACAGTCAATAGCAGGGTGGCTAATGTTCATTCTTGGGAAAACTGAAATGTGTGCCTTTCATCCTATTATACTGATCCACCAGCCTCAGATTATCTGATTTTGTAGCTTCTCATTTTTCTCCAGTATCTTAATGCTATTATTAACAAGAATTCTGTTGCTAATGGTTTTGGAAAATAATATGTGCTTTCAGCCGCCGCTTGTATTTCTATGGTTTCATCTGATTTAGCTGGAGTTTGATAGTTTTTCCAAAGGCTGCTTGTTGCAGATCAATGTGAGGAGCCCTAATATTTCTCTAGATCAGCTTTCAGTGACCTACATTTTACTAGAAGACAATGGGATTAATATGTTGTCTACTAGACAGTAAGCAAAAGTGTTTTAAATATGTGGTCTATAATCTATATTCTTTGTTATTAATACATCTATAGATACATTTGCATAAGTACATATTTTATTTATACACAAGCACACATTTAATATTTGGGTGGAATTTGGAATACCTTATCTATGTTTTAAATAATCAGTTATTATTAGTAAGAAATTAGCAAGGAATAATTGAGAATTTAAACATACAAAATTATATTTTAGAGTAAATTGTAGGCCTATACCCTCCAGGTTTCTATTTCATTTCTTTTATGTTCTTTTGCATATATTTACCTTTTAAATGTTGATTTTTAGATAGCTTTGTCAAATGGAATACTGTTATTCCTATAGAGTACCATAATTTTTCTTTATTTATAAACTTAAATATTTATTGTTTTGAAAAATGCTTTTATTTTTTTTCAATTAAATCCAAATCCAGCTATATCTACGATTATTGAGATTTTTTTCTTTATTTCAACTTTATACATTTTTAAAAAATCTTTACTTTTTTTACATATCAATCACAGTTCCCCCTCCTCCTCCTCCTTCCTCTTCTCCCACAACTACCCCCAAATCACCCCTCATCCACTTCTGAGAAAGGGTATGGCCTCCCATGGGGAATCAACAAAGTCTGGCATATTCAAGGCCTGGCATATTCAGATGAGACAGGGTCAATTCCCTCCCCACTGCATCAAGGCTAGGCAAGACATCCCACCCTCTGGACTGGACTCCAAAAGCCATTTTATACACCAGGGATAGATCGTGAAACCACTACCAGGGGTCCAACAAACTGTTCAGGCTACACAAGTGCCTCCCACATGCAGAGGACCTAACTAACTTTGGGTCAATTGTCAGTGGATTTCCCAGCCATGCTCTTGAACCCTCTTGTGCATGTAATACCTCATCTCTCTCGTCTTTTTTTTTTTTTTGCAATTTCTTTTTCGTTTCAAATTTATATAAGTGATTGCACTGATCCTGAAGCATAAGTGAAAACACTGGATGATTTCTGGCCTTGGAATTTATTTTTTCTGAGAATGTCTCTGAATAACTTCTATCAGGAGTCAGAGAGAGAGAGTGCGCGCGTGAGAGAGAGAGACAGAGAGAGAGAGAGAGAGAGAGACAGAGAGAGAGAGAGAGAGAGAGAGAGAGAGATGCTTAATCTGTTCAGTTGCCTCACAAGCATGCAAGCTACAGTTTCATCGGACAGAATGGATGCCAAGTGTGGCAGCACAGGTGTAAAATCCCACTCCGGGGAGGCAGAAACAGGAAGAACCCTGTGGACTTTTTAGCCAGCTAGCTTGGCCTAACTGGTGAGCTGCAGACTAAGATGACTGTCTCAAAGAAGGTAAACAATATTCCTATGGCTGATTTTACTCTGGACTTCACATTCATGCACACACACACACAGCTGAAACCTCTTAAGCATGCATATACACATGTACATATGCACACATGCATATACACATGTACATATGCACACATGCATATACACATGTACATATGCACACATGCATATACACTCATAAGAAATAAGCTCCTACTGTTTATTTTTCTAACAAAGTTTCTTTTGCTCATGGCAATAGCATGAGATGTCCCCTTTAATATTTCCTCCACCTGTACCCTATTTATTTCCAGAATCGCATAAAAGGGAAAGGAATACATTTTTTATGATTCTTTGGTTCGTAACACGACCTTTTCGTGTGTTTGTGTGTGTGTGTGTGTGTGTGTGTGTGTGTGTGCGCGCACGCGCACACGCATGCACGTGTGCTCTGTTCTTATCCATCTCTCTTCCCCACTGCTCCCAAACAAATGGCCACAGTGCAAGGGGGAAACAAATGAGACACTATGATGAAATCTGTTACTTTGTATACTAATCTAAAAATTAATTTTAAAAAATTGAGCAGGGATGAAGTAGAATTTTATTAAAAGTTATTTGTGTTTTTACACAATGTCACGTTTTTGGTTGCCTTTTGAGGTCATAAACTACCAGTAGTGATAGCTACAGAGTAATTTTCCACCACAACACATTCTGCTTGTTTGTTGTTTTCAGACAGGGCCTTGATATGTTGTCCATACTAACCTTGAATCTGAATTCACAATTCTTTTGCCAACATCTCTAGAGTTCAAGGATTCATAGACTTGTATCATCTACCCCAGCAAATGATACTTCTTTATTATTATTTTAAAAATCGTAACTGGGATTATGATTATTCTCACTCGACACACTCACTGTGTGGGCTCAGTAAGATCCTGTACTGTTCCATTTGTTCAGATCCATACATGATCTTCACATGTTTTCCTTTATGCCTCAAATGTATTTTGTGGGTATTTTTCCACAAGAAAATTTTAGGAGGATTTAGGATACATTTACTAATTTTCAAAAGTGTCCTAAAAATATAGCTTGACAAAATGAAAAGCAACAGTTTACAAGCAGAAAAGAGTACTATCGAAATCAGGCCAGGCTCTGCAGTGGAGGAAAAGCCACACAGTAGACACACTCAAGTCATCACAGAGGTGATCCCAATGACACCTTTCCTCGAAAATCTCAAAAGTGAATGGATCTGTTGATGTTTCCTAGCCGAAAATGTTTGAGAAATATTCAGTTCTAAAAGTTTTCATTTCATTATAAACATAAATAATATAAGTTAAAAATAAAAGTAAAGTACAGGATTTCATTGTGCATTTTAAGAAAGAAATTATTAAAATATTAGAGAAAGAATTGCCATCTAACTCTTATTATCCCTTGCAATCACTGCCCCGTGATGATAAAGTCTTGCTCTAAGTGAAAAAATTATTTTTCCTTGTAATATTGATATTTTAGTTAGAACTATTTTTTCTGTTCATATCATATCCAAGCTCATCACATAAACTATGATTATTAATTCAAACAGCAATGGTTGGCATAGTAGCTCAAATGTAGTTCCTTGTGTCTAACTAATCATGCATGCATAAACTTCACTGAAAGTAAGAGAGTTTCATTGTGATTTTAATAAATAATTAAATAAGCCCCTTGTTTAATAAATAAACAATTAAACTCTAAGTTGGCTTATTTTGGGAAGGTTGACCCTTGCTCTATGTAGCTGACGGTTTCTGAGCAGGTGATTTGAAGAATAGACAAATAGCACTGAAAGAAGAGACAGCAAGAATAATAATGAGCAATATAAATGGAATTTCTCTTGATGACATCCTGTCCGGATCTGGGTAATGGGGGGAAGTCTAGGAGGCACAGTGATGGAATTCCTGAGGTAAAGTATGGTGATTAGGACTCAGATTCTGTGAGATAGTGTGGAGAAAAAAAAAAATAAGGAAGTTTAGGGAATACAATTCCTTACATTAAACATTGTGTTTAATTTTGTTTTAATTGGCCTTTGACAAAATGAATTCAATACAGAATTATTTTCTCCTTGAATTACAAACCTTCACAATGCCCCTTGGGAGAATTCTGATCTAAGAACGGTAGGAAATAAGGACTACTAATTAATGAGTCTCCTCAGTAATCGTTGCTTCGTTGGAAAAAAAGTATTAGATTAGGTCATACATATCATTTGGCCCTCTTTAATGAGTTATAAAGAATCATTGGATTGAAATGGACTTGCCTTTAATATTGTTGTCTGTCTACAAGGTTCTCGTTAACTCCCAGTTGTGAAAGTAAATCCTCTTCATGGATAATCCACAAGCTCTACCTGATTTTAGACAAGAGGTATTTAAGTTATAGGGTTTCAGCTCTTGCACATGTTTCTTAAGGTGAATCTTTGCTTATTCTCTAAACATTTATAATACCTTTAACTTAAATTTGAGCCAGACAAAGGCTTTTAACTATCTTTAATTCCAAATCACACTATTGAATAGCCTTGCCTAATGAAGCATTAGAAAGGATTTGGAAGTTGTTTTTAAAATATATGAAGTCAAAAAGGAACTTGGGACTTTAAAAGGTTATTGATCCCTTATTTGCATATGTGAAGCTTAAAAGAAAACTCTGGTCATATTTAAGATAGCTGCACATCCAAGCTTAAGCTACAAGCCCAGGTCCCTGTGAAAGTAGGAGCTCTAGTTCCCTGTGAGAGACTCTATTACTAAACAAGATAAACAACTTCCTCAGGACACCTAAGGTTGACCTCTAGTTTACATGTACACAAGCGCATAAACACACACACACACACACACATACACACACACACACACACACCAAACATCCTGATAAGGAACTGGTCAACAACTAGAAGGGACATGCTATATTCATCTTTTCTTTTCCAATTTTCGAACATAGCGTAACTTTTTTTGGGAATTTCTGTTATGTATGTTGCTTGCACATTTTATGTACTTGTGCATCTTTCTAGAAGAATTATGGGTACAAAATAAGCTACTTAGAAACTTTTTAAATGTGGGATGTGTTTAATGTGGTGATGAGTATAGAATTTTTGTAAGAAGTTTTAGATGTTTTTACTTTTTAGAGGTAGATATTATTCCATAGTTGTAATTTGTGAATAGATTTCTCAGATTCCCTGCAAAGCTAAAATGATAGTTTTGGTTAGTTCTTGCTTAATAACTATGTTCTATGGATTTAAGTTTACTGCCAGTGTCTGAGCTTTTTAACTGAAGGGAAACAGATTACCTGTGAAGCTCTGCTTCTGAGGCCTTCCTTCTAAGTCTGCGTGATGAGAGCAATCTGTTTCCATGTGGACCTTCAGTTTCTGATTACCACCCTTCATGTTTTCTGCTCACATCTTGCTTGTTAGAGTGAGATTGTGAAATTCCTAATTACAATTAATCTTTTTTAAATTGTATTTATTTATTTGTTTATAAAAAGTTCCACTTCCTCCCCTCCTCCCCATATCCTCCCATTCCCCCGACTCCCTCTCCTCCTTCCCCCCATTCCCTCTCCTCCTCCCTCTCCAGTTCTAAAAGCAGTCAATTAATCTTTTTAAATATGTTTCAAGAAATGGGATTAATAAAAGAAAAATTCTTTATATACTTGTACATATAGTCAGAAATACTATCTGGTGATATATTTCTAATATAGAAGCAGCAGATTGGAATTAAAGGGACCTAGTAAGGAAATTACTCTTTGTACTCCTAAACATTTCCTGTCTTCTGTGGTAATTAAATGGAAGTGTAATTTGACTAGTAATATAATTGTGAGAAAAAAAAACATCAGTCTTTGTATAAGTTGTATTTTCCTGCATAAAATATATACCACAATTATTCAGACTATATTAATCACAATACTCTTTGGTCAACAGCTCAGGCATATTCCTTGCTAGCTCTTATATCTTAAATTAACCCATTTCTATTATTTTATATTTACCACGAGTCTTGTGGTTTGTTACCTCACATCTTGCTTCTTGGGTAGCTACATAGCACCCTGCCTGACTCCACCTTCTTTCTCACTGCTTTCAGTTTAGTTTTCCCGCGTGGCTCTATTCTGCCTATCTATAGGCCAAAGCAGCTTCTGTATTAACCATAAACATATTCACAGTATACAGAGGGAAATCTGCATTGGAATACCAGGGAAAATTATTGATTTCCTAAACATCCAAATTTCTCAAATGCATGAGTATTATTATTTTACTACATGTCTACATTTTGTGGTTCCTCACTTAGCTTTCTAACTCTCTCCCTTCTCTTTCTAATTCTTTCCTCAGAACTATTCTTTTAATTAAGACTATGTGGTAGATGTTTGTTCTTATATTCTGCAGAACATATTATCTGAAATCAAAAGTATCTTTTTCATAACTATAGTTCAATATTTAAACCAAGAAATAAGAAGCTTGTGATAAGAGTAATGGATTGCAGATATTTTTAGTGGTGAATCAAATAATGGCTTTAGTTATTATGTCTTTTGGATGCTTCCACACTGTAGTATTTATGAAGCTTGGTTTTCTGGCACAAATAGTTTTGAAAGTTACTGCTACTCTATTTTGAAGAATGTTTCTTCATTTGAGTTTGTCTGATGTTTCCTCATAATCAGAGTCAAATTATGATAGACTTAAAAAATACAGTTATATAAGTTATCAATTTTATAACAAATTGTAAGCTAGTTATTTGGCGTAATTTTATCACAGATGATATTTATCTATAGCTTCTTGGAAGAAATAATTCCCCTAAAAGGTTTTTATATGTGTTTCATGATGAACAAGCTTGCCTAAATTATGAAGCTCTTGTCAATTTTATGGTATATATGATCAATTCGATTGTTCTAAAACTTTCCAGACAAATCAAATAAATGTCTAACAGTGTCTGTCTTTTCTTCAGTCAGCTCCGCATGCCCGCAGGATCGAAGACACTCTTCTTCGTCCTTACATGAACTCATACTCCTATCACAGCTGACAGAATCCGCTTTGAAGCTGGAAAAGAGCATTCAGGAACTGTTTGAAGAGACATTTTTATTTCTTGAGATGCCCAGTAATGCTCCAGGTACTGCACTCTTATTTTTCTCCGTGGCTCCCTGCCACTTTTAATCTGTACCATTATTTGAAAGAAGTACATGATAAAGTTGTTTGCATTACTATTCAGCTTGACACATAATGTGGGTTTGTTTTTTTATTGTTTGCGCTTTGAGAGTCCTTAATTGTGACAGGCAAAAACTTCAAATGAGGAGCAGAAGGAGGGAGAACATGAAAAAGGAAATCAGTACCGTGAGGAGTGCGTTCACCCTCTGATACAAGGGGACTGATCGAATGAGAGCTCACCAAGGCCAGCTGGACTGGGACTGAACGAGCATGTGATCAAACCGGAGTCTCTGAATGCGGCTCACATGGGGGCTGACTGAGAAGCCATTGACAATGGCACTGGGTCTTGTTTCCTCTGCATTTACTGGCTTTTTGGGATCCTAGTCTGGTTGGATGCTCACCTTCCTAGACCTGGAGGGAGAGGGGAGGAACTTGAACTTCCCACAGGGCAGGAAACCCTGACTGCTCTTAGGACTGGAGAGGGAGGAGGAGAGAGAGTGGGGGGGAGTAGGAGAGGGAGTGGGGGGGAATGGGAGGGTATGGGGAGGAGGGGAAGAAGTGGAAATTTTTATAAACAAACAAATAAATTAATTAAAAAAAACTTCCTAAGTTTCTTTTGAATAATTGCCCTTGGCTAACATTGTATCTCTCCCCCCCCCCCCCCCCCCCGGGAAGAACCACAGGCTGGCCTGTTGAAAGACTAAACAGACTGGGTGGTGGGGCACCTGTGCTCTTGGCACAAGCAGCCAGATGACCTCCTCCAGCAGCTTCCCTAGTGTCTCACCTTCCTGGTACTCTTGTGGGAATACTCTAAGTTCTCTGTTTGTGGGCCCCAATACTTCAGATTCCAATATCAAAAGTGGAGTTGTGAAAGCTAAATACCCTAGCATACTAGATCATGCATAAGATATTTAAAAGATATGATTACCAGATGTGATTTATTACACTTTGAGTTATTGCAAACACTCATTGTAATTTTGTAATGCATTATTCTAATTTAATTGGAAAAAATCTCTTTGAAGAATATTTTAGTGTGTAGGTTGAAATAATGTTTCTGACACTATGGGTAGCCATCAAAGGATATGGCCAATATACACTCTTTGTTGTCTTGTGTACACCTTTTCTTCACCATGATGTCCACAGTTCTCTTTCACATATAGCCATGTGTGGTGTGCTGAGAAAGTGGCTACATCTTCAAAACAAATTGAGGGAAGCAGGAATTAACTAAATTTTTAACACACAAACCCCATATCTAAGAACAATAAATCTTTAGCTTCTTTTGTATACATAGTTCTGTACTTTTTTTATTTACTTTGACTTGTGTATTAGAAAAGATAGTGGCTGGGGTTGAAGTTTCTTTTATGTTTAGCGTAGTTAAACAATTTTCTATTTTTCAGGTTAACTTTAGGTAGCACTGTTACAAAGTAAGTAATACAGATCATTGTATTTGTTCATTTTCTATTACTGTAACAAAGTTTCTGAGCCTAGATAATTTAGAGAGGAATGAGGCTTATTTACCTCATAGTTTTGAGAAAGTCCAAAATATATACTGACTCAGGTGAGCACCCTCCCAAGGGTGGGGCTTCCAGGACCCACCCACTGCATTCTCCCTCTTCAATGCCCTCCATTCTCTTACTACCATCTGGAAGACTAAGCTTCTAACACCTGAGCTCCTGTGGGGCACACTCCAATTATCGTATGTAGCCATCACTTTACCGAATTTCCGCTCATTAGACAAAATAAGGGTGGAGTACAGATTTCTGATGCTAGCAAGAATGTAAGACAGAAAATGCTTTAAGCTAAAAACAGGCAGGAACTGTAGACTAAATTAGGAGACAATGAGAGCCTTAATTAGTTGTCTAAATGGAGTTGATCTGAGCTTAGAGAATTTTAAACACTAAGACATCTAAATTTTTGGTACTATGTTAAGGCCTTACGGAATTGATATTAGCTACTGGCGCTCATCCATCATGACCAGTCAAGATAACACATTTTCACTTTTCTATGTTCAGTTCTTTTCAGAAATAAAAAAAACTGAATTCCATGTCATCAAGGTCTCTGTCCATCATCTTGTTTTCATCCTAGTACAGCCTTGACAATGTGTATTAATTATGAGAGAGCTTTGTTCTTACGTGCAGCATGACTAATATTGCTAGAGGAATGTTGTAAGGACATAAAACTGAAATAGGTAAGATCTGAAGAAAAGACTTTAGCTGTTGATTTTAGGGGGGAAAAAGGCTTATTCCACTGCATTAGATTAGGATTGAGCCTTGGTGAAGCTCGCAGACTCTGTACACTCAAGAGCAGGCATTGCAATTGTAATGTGAAGTCAGACAATCTTTGTAATCACATCATGATTTACAGGTGCTATTAACCCATATTTGTGGGTCATCAAATTCGATATTTAGAAGTTATTTTTGAGTGACATGTATGAGAAATGTCTTAGTAGTAGAACATTTCTTTTTGATATTTATATTCTTTAATTTTTCAAAATATTTTTGTGCCCCAACAATATTTTAATAATTCCCTAACATTTAAAATAATAGCTGCTGTCAGAATATATTTAATACAGATTTGTTGATGAATAAATGTGGTTAAAGTATTAAAATTTCTCTAATTCACTCTAGGTTCACTTCATATTGATGATATAGAATTGTTGTTAAAAAATAAGCCAAAAGATTTATACACATTTGTGTGTGTGTGTGTGTGTGTGTGTGTGTGTGTGTGTGTTTGTGTGCGTGGGCACGTGTGAAAGGAGAACAACTTGCAGGATTGGATCTCTCCTCTTACCATGTGGGTTCCAGGAATTGAATTCAGGTTGTCAGGCTTGGCAGCAAACACCCCACCTGGAACTATTCCACAGGCCCTTGTGATATATGCTTTCTTTGAAGTTGAAATTCATGGGTTTGGGTTTGGTCTTGGTTTTGTTTTGTGTAAGACAACCAAGATTGCTTCGATCCTACACAACTTTATTTAAAAAACTATAAAGAATGATATTAAAGGAAATTGTTGAGGGGTGGATCTTATGTTTCTTTGAGTGTGTCAGTGTTAATCAGTTCTTTTCAAAAACTTTGGCTTTTGAATTAGGAGGGAAAAGATACCTAAGATGAATTACTATAGAAAGCAAAAGGTACCTTTTGCTAGAAACTCTTTCTGGAAGAGAATGGAGGAAAAGAGAGCAATCCAGGTGGCTTCCTGGGTCCTGGTTTTCATTGGAGCATATTTTGTTAGTCTGATAAAAGTGACCTTATATGACTATATAATCCAAACAATATAAATAAAATGAAGGTTTTTTTCCCCTCATTTTCCGGATGTTTTAAAAATATTCAGGTGCTTAACATCACATACAGGATATATAAAGATAATTAACCACACATTTAACTTTCTACTTTAATATTTACTCTTAGGAATCAGAATGTGAACAAGAGAATTGATAGAGACAGGATAAATCTTTTATGAGAAAGAAAATTTAGTAGTTCTACCTATTTGTTTTGT
This sequence comes from Myodes glareolus, assembly GCF_982192425.1. Lineage (NCBI taxonomy): Eukaryota > Metazoa > Chordata > Mammalia > Rodentia > Cricetidae > Myodes > Myodes glareolus. Next base: position 5,771,921 of record NC_142040.1, read on the forward strand.
TTGGCCATATTTGATGGTTTTGTGATTTTGTCGTTGAGAAAGTGATTGAATGTACTGATGTTGTACTGTCTCTTCTGTGTGATGGTATTTTTACATGCTTGCTTTAAGTTTGATTTGGGTTGGGGAGGTCATTTCTGATGCTCCTTCAGAATAAAGTAGTTCTCGGGCAGTTCCTCAATTTTTCCAAAGGTGGCATCTGAGATTTATCTAAACCAGGAGGCTTCTTGGCCCTCGTTTCTCTTTAGCACCAGCAACGACAAAGCGCAATGGCCGCTTCAATTGGATGTAAGAAGAACACTTAGGGTTTGTCTCAGAAGAATCAAAGATTTCAGATCTTCTGAAAGATTGTTTGTACTCTTAGGGGGTCTTAAGAGGGGTCAAATGGCTTCTAAGAGTTCCTTAGCTAGATGGTTAGGGGATTGTATTAGGGAGGCGTATGTAGTTAAGGTAAAGAGGCTCCTAGGGCTTCTAAAGCTCATTACTCTAGGACTTTAGCTGTTTCTTGGGCAGAGAGGTCGAAGGCTTCCACATTGGAAATTTGCAAGGTGGCCACCTGGGCTTCTCTTCATACTTTGTTATGGTATTATCTCTTGGATGTAGTCTCTTCTACAGAGTCAGCTTTTGGTGGGAGGCTGCTTGTGAGCCAGAAAAGAGCAGTGAAGAAAAGAAAGACGTGCACTTCCCACTCAGAGCTGCCAACAAGGCAAGTTGCTTTGAAGTACACACAATGGGAACCTATGAAGACCAATTTGGGTGTGAAAGTGGATGTCACAGGGAAGTACTGCCAACCTCCAGTCCCTGTGAAAGAGAGCAAAGTGGCAGTGTGCAAAATAGCCAGAAGTGTAAAGTGAACCACAGAGAACTCTGTAGGGGAAGCTGTTGAGCAGCTGGTACTCTTGTGACCCTGTGCGCTCTTCTGAGGTTCTTAATCTAGGCATATACTTAGAGAACCCACGGTTGGTTTCATGCAAATAATTATGTTTCAAAGTCTAGCTAAAAGTAGATAATAAAGTATGTACAATATTTTCAACCTATTTTAAATATATACAGTAATTACCCAGTTGTTCAATGAACTCATAGAATTTTATTTTGCCAAGTTTTGAAATTGGCCAATTGAATGGTAAACAAATATAAAAATGCTGCAATGTTGTATTCATGAAATATTTTATTAATGTGTATTGATTGTCATTAATCCTATCTAAAAATGTCTCCATTTACTTTTACACTTAAAGATAAGTTTCTTAAAAGTCTTTTAATTTAGCTTCTCTAGGATCGCGAATAATAGGCTCAAAGACCTTTAATTATGGCTAGAATCCACTTATGAGTGAATACATACCATATTCCTCTTTTTGGGTCTGGGTTACCTCACTCAGTAAAGCGTTTTCAATTTCCATCCATTTGCATGCAAAATTCAAGATGTCATTGTTCTTTACCGCTGAGTAAAACTCTAATGTATATATGTTCCACACTTTCTTTAACCATTCTTCTATTGAGGGGCACCTAGGTTGTTTCCAGGTTCTGGCTATTACAAATAGTGCTGCTATGAACATAGCTGAACAAATGCTTTTGTGGTATGATAGGGCATCTCTTGGGTATATTCCCAAGAGTGGAATTGCTGGGTCTTGAGGGAGGTTGACTCCCAGTTTCCTGAGAAACCGCCACACTGATTTCCACAGTGACTGCACAAGTTTGCATTCCCACCAACAATAAGAAGGTGAATCTGAAGAAAATCATGTAGTTATCCTCCTGGAGATTGGAAATAGACAAGAGTCCCAGGTAACCTCGGGTGCATGGGGCGGGGAGGGTTGTTGGAAGGGGAGAGGGAGTAGGGGAGGAATGGGGAAAACTTGGGGGACTGAGATGGGGGGAGGGAGGAAGGATGGATATGGGATCAGGGAAGAATATGTCTCAACTAAGGGAGTCATTTTAGGGCTTACAAGAGACTTGATTATAAATGGGATCCCAGGTCCAAGGAGAGATCCCCAGGTTGTTTTCTGGACAGAGGAGAGGGTGCCTGAACGGGCCTTGGCCCATAACCATACTGATGAATATTTTGCTTATCACCATAGAACCTTCATCTGGTGATGGATGGAGATAGAGACAGAGACCCACATTGGAACACTGGACTTAACTCCCTAGGTCCAAACGAGAAGCAGAAGGAAAGAGAACGTGATCAAAGAAGGCAAGACCCCAGGTAACCTTCATCCGACGATGGATGGCGATACAGACGGAAACCCACATTGGAGCACCGGACTGAGCCCCCCAAGGTCCAAATAAGGAGCAGAAGGAGGAAGAATATGAAAAAGGAAATCAGGACCGCGAGGGGTGCAATCACCCACTGATACAAGGGGACTGATCTAATGAGAGTTCACCAAGGCCAGTTGGACTGGGATTGAATGAGCACGTGATCCAACCAGATTCTCTGAATGTGGCCGGATTCTCTGAATGTGGCTGGCCCGGGGTCTTCCTGAAAAGCCATTGACAATGACACTGGGACTTGTTTCCTCTGCATATACTGGATTTTTGGGATCCAGTCTGTTTGGATACTCATCTTCCTGGACCTGGAGAGAGGGGGGAGGAACTTGAACTTCCCACAGGGCAGGAAACCCTGACTGCTCTTAGGGATGGAGAGAGAGGAGGAGAGGGAGTGGGGGGAGTGGGAGGGTGTTGGGAGGAGAGGCGGAAATGGAAACTTTTATAATTTAATATACTTTGAAAAAAAAGTCTTTTAATTTGTGGGATATTATATTTTAAAGATTAATATAAGTAATTGAAAGTCACTTATTCTAAAGTCACTTATTCTATGAATCAGCAAGAATTGGCTTAGGAATATTATCTTTGTCTAACTCATCCTGGAGATAAGCAGATGGTTTCTACCATCTGGGCATTTTGTTTATTGAATAAATATAACATATTCAGGAGTGAAATGTTAACTAGAAGGTAGTCAGATTCTTCCCTAAGACTTAAACTCTAACTCTGCAATGTCACACAGTTACTACCAGAAAGAGATCTGCAAAGATTATGCTTCAAGGGTAAGTATCTCTTAAAATTAGCTACTTTTATAAGCTCCTGTAGAGTATTCAGATAAATTGGTTTTTAACATATGAATACCATTAAGCTTTGGAACAATCCAAAGGGATGTACAGTCAAGATGAAACTGCAACTTTTTTCTACTTGTCTATGTTCTGGAAACAAGTACATTTACACATGTTCCTATATTAAAATGACAAATGATTGTCATCCTATTAAAGGTTAATAATTAGGAAAATGCAGGAACATTTTCTGAGCAAAGAGAAGGAAACAAATTCATAATCATTAATTCTGAAATAACCAACGGGGACAAAAAGGATGGCTAAGACTAAGAGATGACATTAAGAACACTGACTACTCTTCCAGGAGGCCTAGATTCAGGCTCACAGCTGCTTGTAACTCCAGTTCCAGGGAATCCACTGCCCTCTTCTGGCTTCGACAGGCTGTGCATGTGTATGATGCACATACATACAATCTAAAACATACGTATACGCATCAAAAGAATAAATAAATCTTAAGAAACAAGTGTCAACCGTGCTAGATGTGATTAGCATATGTAGTTTCAGGCAGGTTAAAATAACTGTGTAGAAAAGCTACACACACAGTAGATGCATTTACATAAACAGAAATATATGAATATATATGAATATATGCAGTAAGATGTTGATTGTATTAAAATGGTGCAGGCATATACAAGATATAAATCCTCTGTAAATATACAACTTGATTAAGCCTCTATGCTTGTCATATTCATATTTGCTGTAGATGATGAAGAGTTTTCCATTGCATAATCTAATTAGGTATTCATTGATGAACATTTAGCATTCTCTACTTCATTTGTATGATGTCATACTTCATGATATTATCTCAAATTTTCTTGAACTATGGACAATTGTCTTGGCCTGTATCTTCCACTTGCACTACTGTATCTGAAAGATAAGTTTATTAAGTGGACTGGTTAATCTTTTTCACAAAAAGATGAAAGGACGCAAAGTAAAAATAAGAACTGCAAAATACATGTATGATAATGGATTCATATCCAAATATACAAAGAACCTTTAAAATTCAACAGGCAACCTGATTTTAAAATACATAATATATCTGAGTAAACAGCTTACTAAAGATGACAGATGGTGACTAAGCATATGAAAAGATGCAAAAAATAGTATGTCACCATGGGAATGCAAATTAAAATGAGATATTACTGAACACCTATTAGATAGCAAAAATCTTAAAAAAATGCTAAAGATACCACTTTCTGCCAAGTATGTAGCAGAAAAGTAACTCTGTTCATTGCTGTTAGGATTGTAAAACGGTAGAGTATCTTTGCTTGTCAGTTTGGCACTATCTTCCAAAACTCAACATAATCTTACCATATGGTCTACTCATTGCACTTCCAGGTGTTTATCCAAATGAGTTGAAAACTTAAATCCATACAAAAACCTGTCTATGAATGTTTACAGCAACTTTATTCATAATAACCAGAATTTGGAAACAAGTAAGATGTTCCTCAGTAGGTGCATCGGTAAACAATTTATGGTATATCAATACAATGGAATATTATTCATCAATAAAAATAACATTATCAAGCCATGAAATGATATGGAGGAACCAAAATTGTTTATTGTTAAGTAAAAGAAGGCAATCTAAAAAGATTATATACTGTAAGATTCCAACTATATATTGTTACAGAGAAACAAAACTATAGAAACATTGAAATATTTACATTGCCAGGAAAAGGGGAAAGGAATAGGTACATGTGTTATATGAGCAGGGGCAGTTTAGAATAGTGAAGCTATTCCATATGGACACATTAGTGGTAAAGAAATGAACTGTATACGTGACACTGCCCATAGAATTATTTAACACAGAGTGTAAATCCTATGGGAAATTGTAAGCATATGAAATAATGTTTCAGTATCAGTTTATCAGTGACCCAGACATACAACATCACCATAAGATTTTAACCATAGGAGGGCTTGAGGCTGGAGAGACGGCTCAATATTTGCTGTTCTTGCAGAGATCCAATATGCCCTTGTGCTACAACCCATCTGTTAACTGATTTACCACTTCTTAATTGCTTCAGAAGCTAGGGAAGAAGAAGACATTAACCTGCAGGTCATTTGGGGGACACACACCCAAACAGGAGCAGATGTGTTATTATCTAAGTAGGCATTCCTTTAGTATACTCAGAATGAACAGATGTTGTAAGTAACTTTATCATCGGAATAAAACATACTTCTTTCTGAGAACTGTATTCCTTAGAATGTATTCACAATTAAATTCAAAGTGTCACTCAGGAGGAAAACAGCACCCATCTACTAAATGAATTTATTGGTTAAAATATCTACTGAGAAAATCGCCAACATGGTTTATCAGACTATGTAGAGAAACTATTTTTTTTAATTTCTTGAAATCTAGTAAAAGAAAATAAAAATGGGATTATACCATGTAATTCATCATCCTATACTAACTCCAAGCCACACACACAAAAAAGGTTGAAAATACATGATTCATTTAATCAAACTCTGGTTAATGCAATCTTGATGGGAAAGTGGAAAGTTTTCTTCTTGTATTTAGTTACTGACTTTTGCACCATGGAAAGCGTTCCTTCATTATAAAACTTAACATAGCAAAAATAATTCCATTTTAAGAGTTAGTGATTATATCTGTCCATTTCTGTCCCAGTGTTTTTGATTTTCAAATTAACCATTGTTAATAATTACTGAAAGCATACTTGTTCTCCTGATACACCATTATGTTTCTGTGCATTCTGTTCTTTGATGATGTTGATGATGATGATGGTGTGTGTGTGTGTGTGTGTGTACATGTGTGCAGGTACCTATGCATGCTTTTGTGTACAAGAGGTTTCAAGCCAACATTCGGTGTCTTTCTTAATTTCTCTCCAACATATTTAAATTTTACCTTTGTGTTTATTTGTGTGTGCCTGTTTATGTATGGATGTTTACATGCCACAGCACACATGTGGAGATTAGAGACAACTTTTAGGAGTTCTTAAACTAGTTCTTAAATCTATGACTTAGGTCATGGGAATCAAACTTAGATCATCAAGCAGTTGTCTTTACTTGCTTAGCCATCTTGCCAGGTAATATGAGAAACATATTATTTCTCAGACAGTCACTGAATCTGGAACATTACAATTGAGCTACACTAGTTGTTCAGAAAGTCCTAGGATACTCTGTGTCTGCCTCCCAGTGCTGAGAGTATAGTCGTGGGCTCCAGGCTCCTGGTTTACATGGGTGCTGGGGGTCAATGTGAAGTACACAATCCTGTGTGGCAAGCACTTTATAAATGGAGCTGTTTCTCCAGCCCATCTTCCAAGAAAGTGCTAGTATTTTATGTAACCCCATCAGTTTCAAGTGTGGTACTCTAAACTGTGACTTCTGTGAAGCCCAGGCTGATTTCAGACTCCTATATGTATGCCAGATAGGAGTATCATTATAAGCTGTTTGGGTTTCATCAAGTTGTGTATTTAAAAGTGGTCTCTACCTTGTATATGCCTACATAACTGCAATATTGCCACCAGCTTGTATCTTATTGACTATATTCCCTATGAATCCATATATGTATATGTTTATATGTAATTACTGTGTATGTGATTTTCTATGTAATTAGTACGTTTATCACATCTAAACTAGTTGATTCCTTAGAAAAAGATTTATTCACTAATATGTATGTGTGTGTGCCAGAGTGTATATATGTCCTTCATGTGCATGCAGTGCCTGCGAATGATAGGAGAGGGCATCAGAGTCCCCGGAACTGAAGTTACACTTAGTTCTGGACTTCCTGAAGTACTGGGAACAGTCCTGAATCTTCTCGAAGAGCAAGCAGTACGTGCTCCAACCCAAGTTTGTTCATTTTAAATGAATGCCTTTGTATTTATTTCCTTCTCTTTGCTTAGGAATAGTGAAAATATCCGGTAAGGAAGCCATGGGAGAGAAACATACACCAAATGAAATCAGTGTTCCTCCAGAGCCATTATTACCAGTTAAAGAGGTGAGACTTCATACACATACAACATGGTTACATTTCTGTAAGTCTGTTGTGAATCAAAATATTTGAGTTTTCCCTTTGTTTCCAAATAATCTTGATTGAAATTTCCCTCAGAAGTTTTAGGTGAAAATTCAGAAGAGTTATCATCAAGTAACAGAAGAGCAGATGCTGATGAGAGTGGGAAGTAGCCTGTGTGTACTGTTCGTGGGAATGGAAACTCGGGCAGTCCCAAATGAGATCAGTGTGGAGTTCCCTCCAAAAAGCAAAAGGATGACTTTCCTGAGCCACTCCTTAAATCATCACACAATAGATATAGCTACTTATTCATTTTCCTATGTCTCCATTTGTAATAGTCAAGTGATAGACTCAGCCTAGGCACTTGTCAGTAACATGGATGAATGAAAAAAATATAGTAGACACACAATAGATTTATTGATTCATAAAGAACAAAGCTTCATGATGCATTATAGGTACAAGGCTGTTGAAAATGTAAGAAAACAAAGAAAATAGGCTGAAGAAACATGACAGTTTGACATTCTTTGTTTATTCGATGTGTATGGAACTGGAGATTATCACATTAAGTGAATAAGCAAGACTCAGAAAAACAGATTTTTTTCTCAAAATCTGGATTCTAGATTAGACAAGTCAAGACTTGTAAGCAGAACGGGGTCGAACTTGAGTAAAGGAAGATTAGCTAGAGATGAGGGGTGAAAGAAAATATGAAAAGAGAATAAAGATGAATATGATCAAAGTACTTTGGATAAGTATGTAAAGATGTCATAAGAAGACCGATTAATTGGTACAAATAACATGAGCTAACAATTTAAAAATGTTTTTAACAAAACTCAAGTTTTCTCATTGTTCTTTTGCACAGTCAGGTTCATGAGAATGATACAAAAACAGAAATCAAGAAACTTTTGTTCCCATCTTGGCTCAGGGTCTGTATTTTGAGAATGTAGGTAACCATTACAGAGTGATAAATGCTGATTTTCCGAGGAAAGGCATGAAGGTCTGAGCAATTGTCTTTGTTTACCTACCTGCTCTGTATTGTAGAGAATCATGTCGACCAGGCTCCCTTGCCCTCTAGATTTTGGGAATGTCTGTATAATTAAAGATATTGATGAAATATTGGAGGGCAGAAGTTGCAGAGAAAAAGTGGGATTCCCTATCCCCTACCTCTGTGAGCCTTTGGCCATGCTGTTGCTCCTGGATACTCTACATTCTTTATGTGACTATAGTCCCTTATGGCAGCTATGCCTTGACTTGGCCGCTCTTGGCACCCTGAGTTTCTCACAGCACAGTAACTTGTTTGCTGTTTTAGTCTTGGTGTGATTGTGACTTGCTGCTGTGTTGTGCTTCATAGTTTATTCTTGGCTTCACGAGTCTTCTGTCACCTAGGTTACTGTAAGTTACTTTTGCATCACTGTGACAAAACACCCAACAGAAGGTACATAAGGGAAGAAGAATGTATTGTTTTATGATTTCAGATTTTGTCTCATAACTGGTGAAGAAGTATGACAGTAGAAACAGCTTGGTCCATGTCGGCAGGAGCCTGATGTGGCTGGTCACATCATTGTGGCAAACAGGAAGCAGACAGTGGGACAGGAAGCATCCCTAACCAATTAAATCCAAGGACCTTTCCTTAGTGAGCAACTATATCCTATTCAGCTAACTATGTCCTACCATCTAACATTTCACTAGCTTCCCCAGAAAACAAGTCCTGGGAGGGAGTGTGCAAGGATGATCCTTTGAAAACCGCTGCTGCAGAGGGACACTGCAATCATTCACGTCACAAGAGTAATCAGCTCCCTTCATTAAACTTTCCTCTTGAACTTTCATACATGGCTTCTGCTTTCCCAATTAATGTTGAGTAATACACTGTGTAAATATTTTTAAAAGACCAAGGTCTGTATAGCTTATAACAGTTCCCAGCCTAGAAAGCAAAGGGCATGGTTAGGAATACTCAGAAGAATGCATAGTGCTTCAACAACAAGAAGAAGAAAATCATACTCAGCGTGAATCTATCATTATATAATAGAAAATAGGATTCAGTAACTCCTGACTGTTGTGCGCTGAAAAGAAAGCCACTCAGTTTCCTCTTGTTTTCTTGGATTAACTAACAAATGTTCTTTATTTTAACTGGAATGTGTGTGATACCAAATATCAGATGGGAAGAAAAGAAACAAGCAATCTTTCATGAAAACATAGACTTTTAGAACACAGTTTTAGGACATAGAGGTTTGCAGTTTTCTTTGTAAGAGTAGATTTATATCTTTGTTTCTTCTTGGAGCAGAATTCATATGGCCAGCATATTACAGTCACATATCAGATATAACAGGAAAAGATCATCCCTGTGCAGAGCAGACGGAGAGCAAAGCATAGACAGGGACAGGAAGTGACTGCAGCCACAGCAATCAGTAACAACTCACCAAATATGGTACTTGCATAAATGGAGGATTTTAATAAATATTTGTGCTCCATTAGAGAAATGAGCAAGAAAAAAAGATCAGAGCGTTATAGTTTTGCATTTTTAAAGAGGTAGTTTCCTTTAGCATATTTATCATTAATGTGTCCCATAGAAGTTGCTGTTATACCACAGGCTGTCATTTTTCCACCTCTAGTGACCTATGTTTGATACCTGTACTCCAGGTGGAAGGAAAGAACAGATACCTGAGAATCATCCTCTGATCTTCACTTATCAGTAAGGAAATTAAGTTTTTGGTTAATTGACTCAAATATAATTGAGAGATGAGTTTAAGCTCTATGTTGCTATGGGCTCCAATAAACTTTAGATATAAAAGTTCAGTTACATTTTAACTCTAGGAAAACAGGAACTGTTATTTTTCCAATAGACATGTAAACTCGTGAGCTGTATAGAAACCATCTTTTTATTTTCTATAGTTGTATAAAATGTGTAAATATGATGTTGGATAAATGTATAACATATTAGGCTAATTATTCTAATCTTAATAATTCATAGGTTTATCCTGATTCATTAATGTGTGTGTGAGTGTGTGTGTGTGTGTGTGTGTGTGTGTGTGTGTGTGCAAGTGAAAATACATGTGTGCCAGGTTAGAGCAGTGAAAGTCAAAGGATAGTGTTCAGTAATCTATTCTTTCCTTCTACCATGGGCTCAGTCCTCAAAAAACAGTCATCAGGTTTGCACAGCAAGTTCCTTTGCCCCCACTGAGCCATCTCAGTCTTAGACTGACAGTGACATGGAAACCATCCAGTTCAACTCAATTCTCTAGCTAAAAACTCTGGTATCAAGAAAAGCAAACAATAGATCAGGGATTTAGAGTCCAGGGTCTACTTTTTAAAAGATTTTTATTAGACTTACTGTGTGTTTATGTGGGTAGGGGAATGTTACGTACACATGTGTGCTGGTGCTGGGGAAGGCCAGAAAGGAAGGCACTGTATCACTGGAACTGGAGTTGAAGGAGCTTGTGAAAAACCTGGGTGTTGTGAGTGAACTTAGTCCTCTGTGAGAGCAGAGTCATTTCGCCCTCATCCCGTCGTCTTCGGTATGTGGAGTAGGTGATGTGTTACTACAGACAAGATATGCTAAAACAGCTTGATTTCTAAGCACAGGTTTAGTGTGTTACTACTCATTGTTTTAGTACTTTTGAGAACATTAGGAAACTTGGGGAGCGTCTACAGTCACAGGTATATTTCCATATGTGAGCAAGACTAAAGGTTAAAAAAACCTGAACCAAGTGTGCCAATTAGTTTTTGTTAATTTGACACAAGCTAAGGTATTCTAGGAAGAGGGAAGTTAACTGAAGGTTTGCTTACATCAGATTAACCTGTAGATGAATCTGAGAGGCATTTTCTTCCTTGATGAGTGATGTAGGAGAAGGCATGCCATTGTGGCCAGTGCCACCCCTGTCATAGGTTATATAAGAAAGTAAGCTGAGTCAGTCCCAGAGAGAAAGTCAGTGAGCAACACTCCTTCATGCTTGTATTTGTCTGCAGGTTCTTGCTCATTCCTCCCTCAGTGATCAACTGTGATTATTTTGTGTGAGCCAAATAAACCCTTTCCTACCTAAGCTGTATTTGGTCATGGTGTTTTATCACAGTAATGAAAACAAATTGGGGCATCAAGATTATAACATTCAATTTTTGTTTTGTTTGAAAAGAGAAACCACATGGAGTTGGATGGGTAGAGAAGTGGACGATCTGGGAAGATGGAGAATATAAAATAAAGAATATGATCACAATATATAGGATAAAAAACTTAAAATGTAAAATAAAACAAAAAGAAGAAAAGCTATCCAATGTAGCTGCGTATGAGCATAGAAAAAAAAAAGAATATAAGATAGAAATATACTGTGAAGCACTAAAGACAAAGAACGATTGTGACACCGGAGATGCTCCTCCCACATACAAAGCAACGCAGACCACTTTACTTCCTCAGTTTTTACAACAAAACAAAGAGCCTACCACTTTGTAGTGGAGAGACTAAATGAAATTCTAAGAAAGTTAAAACCAAAAAGGTGCAATGTGTATTTTCTCTGAGAAATTCATTTTATTGCTGTTTCTCTTTTTAGCTTGTCTGGAATCCTGAGATTAAAAGAGAAATCAAAGATTGAATATTAAATGCTAACTTATGTTGCAATTCTAGTTAACAATAAACTTTAAAAAGGCTATAAAATCTAATTTAGACTTTATTAAACATATTTGATTTAAAGGTTTTATGTGATAGGTTGTAACTGTAGCTTTCAGCTCTTGTTAAAGATGGTTTTATTGAACAATTCTTTGTATATTGCTTCACGCACAGGGTGATGTTCTCCAGGTTTTAAGAATGGCATTTAGACTATATCAGAATGGTCTTGTATTTAACATGTTGAATGAAAGTAATAATTTTATATCAAGCTATTTGTTTGTAAAGTAAAAATTAATATGAATGTGATCTTATATACATATATCTTTCAGGCTGCATTCCTAGAATTTGACTGGAGAAATGTATTTAAAGAGCGCTCTCTTGCCATGGGACACTGCATATCAACAGCCCTTGAAGGTTTTTGCACGAAAGTTCTCCAACAGGAGCAAGCGGAAAGAACTTCAGCTGTGAGCTACACTATGAACCTTGTAAATGTCCCAAAAGTTTGGCGAGAAGGTCACTTATTTCCTGAGGAGGAACAAGCAAAGAGAGTTGCCAAGGCAAGTATCAGAGGAGATTGCCTCAAACTGCTTCTGGCAGGTGTGGCATTACTTTTATTTATTCTTTCTTTTTTGCAAATGTAAGGATTGTAAAAGTAGCCTACAGATCAACTGGTGATGTTCCTTGGAAAGGACCTGGTACCCGGAGATATTAGTTTTCTTCTCTGGTATCTAAACTCCAGAACTACCAAAATGGACGTGTATCTTTTTGCTAACATTTGCCCCTTCATTCTGAGGCAACCCGAAAGAAGGTCTCAATAAGTTGGGCAGTATTGACAAGGCTGGAATGACATTAAGAGATACTCCGCATCCACCCCACCGTAGATAAAGCAGCGAGTGATGGGTGTTCTTAAGAGTCCCTACTTCATTCTCCTTTTGCCACCTGAGATCCAGACCCTTCCTGGGGAACTCTCTTGGCTAATCAGATGTAGAAGCAGGCTGTGCCTTCAGCCCCTCTACCATTAAAGAAAGCCGTATATAGTAAGTAATGAAAAGAGACACAACTCTTCTGAAAGATCCTGGGTGTTCTCCCAAGCCACGAGTCTACTTGAAATTGTTTCTGTTGCTTGTGGATTATTTAAGCCAAACTAATATTCTTTGTATTAGTTAGTAAAGTATGTTTGTATATAGAAATTTAGTAGATGCAAAGTAGGGCAAGTTCAAAAGTAATGTGAAATTAATTTCAAGGATACATATTGTTTTGAGTTCTGTAGACTACACATAAGGGGACTGTCAACTAAAGCTGGCTCATGAGTTTTTCATGTCTGTCTAGTGAGCATAAGGTTTGAAGGTTACATATAGAGAGACATCATTTTGGTATTTCCTTATTTGACATGAAACATTTAACTTTCTACAACTGAGAAATTGATTGTTATAAAGCTGTGTCATTATATTTATGTTTGATGCCAAATTCATTATTTAGGAATTTGGCTCCTCTGTACATAAATTACACAGTGCTGTCAGAATACAAATAACTCAGCGCCACATTTATTTCTCCCTAGTTTTGTTCTGACATCATGGAAAAGCTGGACACAATGCTTCCACTGGCTCTGGCATGCAGAGATGATTCTCTCCAGGAAATTAGAGGGAACTTCGTGGAGGCCTGCTGTAAAGTGGCAACAGCTGTCCTGGAAAGACTGCAGGAAAGAGGCAGAGAGGTGCCTTCCAGAGCACCCCTGAAGAATCTGCACACCCTCCTCTCCACAGCAGCCTATTTATCCCAGCATTTCATGCAGTATGATAATCTGATGAGAGAGACAACTAAGAAGTGAGTATCCTTTAAATTAAGTTTATGTTCATGCTTAAGGAAACATGCACTCTTCAGACTTTAGAAAATTAAAATGTTGACATAAATCATTGAGAAAATAATAATATGGTGGATTATTTTATCTTTCTTGATTAGGAAATGCTTAAAAGGTCAAACATAGGTTACATTAAAGTAGCTGTGTAGATAATAACAAAGGCAACCTTGACTAAAGACATGCACAAAAGAGGGCAGCCATGCTCTGCATGTTGTTATGACAAGAATTTTACCCCATCCCTTTCATAAGTCACATTAAACTGACCACATAGAAAAGGAAAATTAAGCTTGCTTCTGTCCCACATAGAAACATTTGTGAAATATTCAGTTCTTGCTTCTGCTTCTAATCCAACAGGCTGTTCAGAACTGCCATCGTGAATAAATGCATTTTACTCCATCTTGGTGCCTAGTGTAAACATATTGCAGGACATTTATTTAGTAATAAACTATCCATAATATTTGAAGAAGAAGCATCTGCCAATCTTAATTCTCATGCACTAGAAGTCTAAAAATACAATATGTTTTCTGTACGGAGATAAAAGTCACCATGGGCACTATCAAGTGTTTTTTTCTGGTTACACTTGAATTTTGTAGAACTTATCATGGTTCCTTGAAAGGAACATGTGAACTTTCAAGTCCAGTGCGACCCAAAGCCTCTGCTATATTCTTTATGCAGCCTGCATAGTCTCTCAGCTATGAAATAAGGAAGTGTGATATAAATAGCTGAAGATAAAAGCAAAATAAATTTGGCTCAATGTAAGATACCGTTATGTTATTTTTAAAATTCTCATAAGTAGTCAGATGTTGTGATTCATATTTGAATTTATAAACAAAATATGCCAGAAATCACTTCATTTCAATAGACTATTCAAAAACAGTTTATGAGATAATTGACATCTCCAAAATTACAATTTTTCAAAAATAAAAAGTGTGTTTTTGGGATGTGTGATAGCTTTAGAAAAGTTGATTCTGACAAGTGTGTGTTGCTCTTCGGTAATAATGATAACCTAATTCCTAAATAATGCACTGATCTCTAATAATAGGCTTACAAAGAATACTTTTAGTTTTGAATGATGTATTGACAATACAGTTTGTCTTGAGTTGAAGTGCATATTTGTAGAACAGCAGATGTACGTTTTCAAAGGACTTGCAAAAGAAAGGCGAGCTCCCCCCACCCACTTTTCTTTTTGGAAAGTGAATGTGGATGCAGCCTTCAGCTTTGGGAGGAAATGAATGATTGATATCTAATAATGAAAACCATTTGTAGTGCTGGAGGTTGTTACCTCCTACTGCACAGGCCTTAAATCTCTGCCTCTTTGATCATTCCCTCTGAACAGACCCGTATTCCTGGTGCCTGTCCAGCGGTATCAGGAATTCATCAGCACTCTGCAGTTCCAGCTTACAGATTACTGCGTCAGAGTTTGTGCTACAAGCATTTTACAGGATGCCGAGAGCCACCACTGGGACGACTACAAAGCTTTTTATGAGGTGTGAAGTTAAGTTTACTATTTGTTCTTTTTACACAAATATGTTTTACTGCCTACCTGCTTTCTGGCTAATTGGAAACATGAGCTCCATATTACTAAAACATGAAGGCTGTTAGGATAATATTTTTTAAATATTGGATTTGTATTTAAGAAAAATACTGTCTTTGGAAACCTGAAATAAATTAGACATCAGAGCTCTCCTTCTGCTTGAAAGTAAAAATAACTTGATTTGAGCTGCAGGATTGCAGCACTGTGTGAATTGGGCATAATGAGATTCAATGACAACACAGATAGCAAGGGCTAAGCTCAATCCTCTGTTACAGGTGTCCTAGTCTCGTTTCTTACCACGTCCTTTCATCCTGTTTAATAAATAGCTGTTATTAAACAGCTTTACTTTTATGTTTATTTTTTACTTCTCATTGTTAAGAGTACATTTTAAGACCCATCTTAACATTTTATGCGTTTCTATTTTAGCTCATGTTTTGAAATACCAAATACCTACCAAATTAAAGCTCAAATAGTCCCCCTCCCCCCGCCAATATAACCGAACTGAGAATCATTTAAAATTGTTCATGGCCAGGCTTTAGTGGTTTTCCCCACTCAATTCCATAGATTGTATATAGATCATATAATATTTGAAATTAATTCCATGCAAGGGCAGAGTATGTATCTTTAAGAAAGATATTTGAGGTTTAAAAGTTTCAATGACCAGACTCACTTTTATTTTCCATAGTTCCCTTTCTTCTGGATCACAGCTTATGATTTTCATTTTCCTTGATTGTCTGAACCATTGTGGAGTATTTCGAAAAGGAAGAGTGTGTTTTTAATTCAGCAATCACTCTCGCCATCCCTAAGCATGGATTGTATTTGTGCTGAGATATCAGAGATGTTATTAAAACATATTAATAAGCTCTTAACAACATTCCCATTTTCCTTAGGCTGTTTCATCTCTTTAGATCCCTTCCCAGATAGTTTTGCAAGAGCATGTATACATATTTCCAAACCTGCTGTGTTTCAAACATTAGTGGCAGCAGCAAGCAGAGTGAGAGGGAAAGTGGCCTGGTACGGTTGGTACCTGAGATAGGAATGAAAGCATTGGTACCCACTCTTCTGGCAGCATCACAGATTCAGCTTTCCTTGAGGTAAACAGAGTGACAGAAAGTGGAACCATCATGTTTCAAATTATTTTTCTAAGGCCAGATACTAATGAACAACTGTATATGATGTTTGCAGTGAAGATCAGGCATCACCTCAGCATATAGTCAGGGTATGTCTCCTCTCATGCAAAGCAGGGACTAGAACAGTTGTACAGTATAAATAAAGTGTATGCACTGAGAACCTGCTACTGGAGCTACTGAGTATCTACAAAACAGCAAAATAAAATAAATACCATGTAACACACATCTCTTAAATCTTCTGACAAGGCTTTAGCTTGGAAGACAGAAATAAAGAAACTGTTACTCTGTGATTACACAGTACTTGAGCCCCCTCCCCCTACACTTACATGGTCAGTAGTTACAATTTAATTGCAGAGTTGACAATTCTTATTTATTCATAGAAAAAGTGATATTGCTTTCCTACTTACCAAAAGTTTAGATGGTTCAGGGGAAATAACCCTGATTTTAAACTGTTTGGATGAGTTGTGTACCTGACACAGTGTATCTTTCTTACTGGAACCATTTCTTCTCCTCTCCCATCATGTCAGTTGATCTGTAGAACAGAACTATATTATTGAAAGCTTGTGTTAAGGGAAAATAAATGATGCATGACTGATTGGGAATGATGGGTTGAGCAGAGATCTCAGAGAAACCTGTGACCATGTGCGCAGTGAAATAGAGGAAAATAGTAAAACAATAACAAGCCAGGGAGCAATGTTTGCTCATGTTTTATGGACAAGTGAACTACTGACACACATTTCTATGTTCTAAACTGCATGAGTCAAAGAGCTGAGGCCTTCTCCACTGAAGCCTTGGTCAGATTGTGCCATGGGTATTGAGATTGCATGTTTAAAATTAAGCTTTCTGTATAGTTGACCTCTGCTCAATTACTTGTATTTTCCAGTAGTCAAAAAGTAAAGAATTCTTGTTTCAGAGATAATATTGAGTGTCTTCTATAATAAAGTCCAGCTACATGTTTCCGGATATATAATCCAAGCAAACACTCACATATGTTTATATTATCATGGGTTTATAAAAATAACAGATGTTCACTACAGAATACTTTTGAAATAACAACAAGCAGGGAAACAGGTCAAAAAAATGAGTCATATTTAGTCGAATGAAACCTCCACACACACCCTTTGAAGTTGTATTCATTTAGAAAGAATTAGTAGAAAGGCCATTTCATGAGAACTCCTCAAAGGCATGAAACAATTTATAGTCTTTAAAAATACACATATTACATTTTGAACAGAAAAAAAGTCTCTGTGCTAAAAGATAGCTGTGAAAGAAATTGGTTTCCTCTATTTTGTAAATTATAGGAAATCTTTTGCATCACACTGTTGTTAGGCCAACATCCCTTATCACAGGTTCCAGCACCAGCTGATTCAAGAGTCCATTTCACTTACATCTAAAGTTCTGAGTGAATCAAACGTTGAGACTCCCCTCTTAGTTTGACAAGAGTTCTTAGAACACACCACTGATGTGGGATTCCCCTCTGTATGCTCTGAATATGTTCTAATACCGTTGGTTAAGGAATAAAATTATTTTAGCCAATGGCTTAGCTGAACAAAGCCAGGCGGGAAATTCAAAAAGAGATATTTAGTGAGAAAGTAGGTGGAGTCACAGAGACGCCATGTAGCTACCCAAGGAGACAGGCACCAGATCCTTACTAGTAAACCACAGTCTTCTGTCGATACATAGATTAATAGAAACAGATCAATTCTAAATATCAGAGCTAGCTAGGAATATGCCTGAGTCACTGGTCAAACAGTGTTGTAATTCATATAGTTTCTGTGTGATTATTTGGGTCTGAGCAGTCAGGAAATTAATGAGCAGTCTCCATTTACACACTGCAAAACAAATGGAACATTAATTTTGCTTTGCTTTTGATTTTATACATTTTTCTGTTAAGTAGTTTATTATTAATTGGGAAGTCAAAGACCACCTACTCTTAATCCCTTTTGTTTAAACTTAACTCTTATACTTTTGAGTCCAAATTTCCCACACAGAGAATAGTAGTTTCATTCCTTATTATCATTAGAAAAATCACTCACTATTATTTTAAAGACTACAATATTTTAGTAATCAATGAAACTGTCAATAGAAAGCCATGTGAAGAAAATATCTGTGTGAGGAGCTGGTAACTGTGGGTTAGGAAGAGAGCAGACTATCTTTGCTTATTTTATGGGACAGGATTTCCCTTTGTTACCCAGAGTGGCCTGGAACTTGTTATGTAGCTCAGCCTGGCTTCAAATCATATCAATCATCATTCCTCAGCCACTCAAGTTCTAGGATGCCAGGGGACACATTATACTTTGTAATCGGGGACTGTGCCTTCGATTCTCAGCTGCCCAGACCTGAATAATCACACAGAAACTATATTAATTATAACACTGCTTGGTCAACAACTTAGACATATTCCTAACTAGCTCTTATAACTTAAATTAACCAATTTCTATTAATATGTGTATCACCACGAGGCTGTGGCTCCCCAGTAAGGTTCTGGCGTCTTTCTCCTTCAGCAGATACATGACATATCCCTGATTCCCTCTGCCTTCTTTCTCGCTGCATTTAGTTTAGCTTCCCCACCTAGCTCTAGTCTGCCCTGTCATGGGCCAAAGCAGCATCTTTATTAACCAATGGTAGTAAAACATATTCACAGCATACAGAAGGGAATCCCACATTAGCCCTGGGCAAAAGCAGATACTTCTTAGATAACACTTACTTGAAACTATGCTAGTGGACACAACAGATTGCAAAAGAGACATGATTAGGGATAAAATAGAAAATTTTAATGGCTTATGTTTTGATGTATTAACATAACAAAATTAAATGTGAAGCATGCATTCTTTACTTTCTATTTCAGATAATCTTGATCTGGTTTGAAGAAATGCCCCCAAGCATGTTGCCTAATTAATGCTTGCTTGCAAACCTTTTGAGACAGGCTGCACTCTCCTTACTTCCTATTCCGTTTGGCCCAGCCACTGCTGAATTTCCTCCTGAAGTCAGGCAAAAGTTGGTACACAGATGAGGTCTATGGAGAAATGGGGAAAATGAGAGTTTGACCCTGTGGAAGTATGTAAAATAGTAAAATGGTTATAATAGGCACCTATACTTTACAAAATGGTGTAAGATTAGATTACTGTTTATCTGTTACTAGCATAAAATATTATTAAAATACCATTAATGAAGTGGCTTAATGTACTAATGTATTCAGTAGTTGAGCATCACATTGGTGTTCTTGAATGTGCCTAAGAGTAAGTACATGGGTTTGTTTTCAGTTGTCTTATTCCATTATAATACAGAATCTGAAAGATTTGTAAAATTAACTCAGTTATGCTAATTGTCTCATAGAAAAGTTCCTCCATAAACAATTGAAACAGATTTTAATTTTGATAATCAGGATGACTTGTTAAGCAACTACAAAGCTGATGTCTAAACGTAGATTTTAAAAGGCAGGTCAAGACCAGGTAGGTCAAAAATATGCTAGGTTTATTCTTTACAGTCTGGATTTATACAAGAATATCTCATGTGTAATTGAAATAAAACATATGTTCCTTTGTCAATAGGATATTTGACAGCTTGTCAAAACATTCTTGGTCATCTAGCCTCTCCAATGATTTCCTCTCAGCCTGAACTAATTAGGTTCCTAGGCAGCAAATGGACATTTTGGGAGATGTGATTCAGTTGTTTAATGTGTGATGATTTTGCCAGGGGGAAAGATGCTCCTTTTCCATCCAGATGTGGCATTACTTCAGCTGGGCTCTGCGTCATGATCTCTGGACCATACTGCCCGCTAAGCTGGCCCAGGAGATTCTGGCAGGGGTCCTGGAGAAGTCGTTGTGTCTGCTTGCCTCCAGATACTCTCAGGCATGTCCCAGTCCTAAGAGAACTGCACAGATAAGGTAATGAAAGCTGGTCTTCAAGGAGACTGCTTCAGAGATCAGCTTGTAAAGCAAAATGCAATTCTGGAGCCCAAGAAAAAATCTCGTGTGTTGAGTGTTTCTGATATCCGAGAGGAAGGATGCCTGTTCTCCTAAGGCATTATATACAAAAGTGGAGTGTGGACCCAAGTGACTTCCCTGCTCATTCTTCCCTTTGCAAGCATTACATCCCACTTGCCTGTGCAATATATTCCCGCATGTGACAATAGGTCAAACGGGACACAATAAGATAAGAGCACATCAAGGCCGTGTAGCAGAGAAAATTGCCATGCTGCGATGGAGTAGCATACCTGACCTTGGTCCACTAAGCTACCAAGGAATTTTAGCCTCTTATTTAATTAGTTTCTACACTTTGCAAGCCGAGCAACTATTTTCATTAAGGAAACCTCTTCGGTTAAAACACATTCTAGCCTACTATGGTGGCACACATCTTTATATCCAGCACTTGTGATGCAGAGGCAGGCAAATCTCTGAATTTGAGGCCTGGTCTACACAGTTCCAGGACAGCCAGATCTACACAGAGAAACTCTGTCTAAAAAAATCAAATAATAACAACAACAATAATAAACATAGTCTAATTTATTGTCCTGACTTTCCCTTTATTTTTCCTTTTGCCCTTCTGTATATTATTGAAAGTCATCTGAAGAAAACAAGATGCAAAAGACACTAGGTTTTAAATAAAAGACTGAATTAGAATGCAATTCTAGTATTTTTGGCAGTGAATACTATGCAATTGAGCTTAATATAGCTTACATTGAGCTACATGGGGAAAGATTTGTTTTTATAGATACTTGCCAAAAACCGGGATGCAGGTATGAGATACTGTTTTCAGATATGTTTTGGTAAGAACTACAAACATCAGAGACTTCCGTTTTTTCTGTATTTTTGGCAAGCGGAACCATTTTCTAATCATGTTCTTATAAAGCATACTGTGATTTGAAGAGATTTTAGGCCCTGCCACAGTGTTTTGCACAGGCTGTTTTGAATTACTGATGAAGCCATTTTTAAAAAAGGAACTCTGAAGTATAGATGTAAATTTCCTTTTCAAATTAAAAAAATACCTTTCTCTCTTTCTTATGACAGAAATCTCTGTTGGCTGTAGTGTGGCTCATCATTACAAGATATTTATATTATCAAATTTGCTGTTAGCTCATGAAATAAGCTATATATTCAATTAATTAATAGTGCTCTAGGAACTTTGGCTTTTTGTTCTTGAAGATTGCATAAAATTGTTATACAAATCTAGAATTATTACTTCTAAATTTGCTCTGTTAAATATATGAATATTTGTATTTGAGAGATAAATAATAAAACATCATTATTATGGAAATCAAAAATATATGTGTGTGTATCTTGAATTAGACACTATTAACAATTAGAAGAAATAAAACTAAAATAAAACTTTTTTAAAAGTGATTATTGACTGTTGCTGATGATTATTGATAATTGCCAGTTATTATTGACTACTAAGCTCTAGTAGTCTCTAGATAACATATGGCCAAATTCATATATATGATTTATGCGT
Source organism: Myodes glareolus (assembly GCF_982192425.1). Lineage (NCBI taxonomy): Eukaryota > Metazoa > Chordata > Mammalia > Rodentia > Cricetidae > Myodes > Myodes glareolus. The sequence continues at coordinate 5,793,544 of NC_142040.1, forward strand.
ATATTATATATTACTAATATATACTTGCTTTTCACACATTGTATTCATGGGTTGAGATGTTGGACCTCAAAATATATGTAGAATTGTTGTGTGCTAATTACAATAAAATGTATTTAAATTTTTAAAGAAATGCCACATGAGCAATAGAAATAAGAATGGTAATGAATATGATAAATAATACAGTCTTATTTTACAAGTAAATATAATTTTAGGAATTTATGAGTCTATAGGCATCTCAGCTTGTGCGTTGGTTGTCATGTCTTCCTATCTCTGCTTTCCTAGGAGAGCCTGTTTCTTGTCCTTCTGAGTTCTTTCTGATGATTTCTGTGTGGATGGCATGGATGACATGGAGACATATTCTGCTCTCAAATACTTGTCTATGATGTGTGTGTGTGTGTGTGTGTATAATAGTTCATTTTTCTTTTCAGCCAGCTCCTGTTTTCTCAAATTAATTTCAAGGTCTTTCTTCTGGAAGAGAATTCTGATAATGCAATGCAAATACTTTTTCATAGAGAATTCTTATGTGTAACAATAATAACTAAAGAAGAGATTATGAATTTGGGAGGAAGCAGGAAGCACAGCAGAAGTTGGAACAAGAGAGAGGGGGAAGAGTGATTCACATGCAATATTCATGTATAAGTTCTCAAAAAAACTATTAAAGACAAATAAAACAGCATTGTAGCTCTTGCCATTGCTAAAAGCAATTGTGTTATGGGCTATCCAACTCCTGACCATTCAAAGGTGTCTTGGCATTTCCTGGTTTGGGTCTGTCTGTGTAGATATCTCTGATGTCTAACTGTACCTTTCTATTCTTACATATGCTTAGGATGCACAGAGAAGTGTGTATACAACAAGCAATAACACTATTTTACTTAACATGATTTTTCTCTCTTTCTCTTTCCAATAGACTTGATGTCACGACAATCTTAATATGCACTGAGAACTTATTATGGTCAGTTTGTACTTCTGTACAGGAAATTTTGAATCCTCATGAATACAACAACAATAAAATTTTTAAGATTCATACTCATTGCAATAACCTCTTTACAACATTAGCAATTTTGACATCACCACTAACAGAATTAAATAAGTAAGTATCAAATATGTTTTGTCATACCTGTTATTGAACTCTGTATTAATAGTAAGTAGAAATACTCTGAAGTACATTTTAATATCATAAATTGAGATATTTTATAAATTGAACATGAACAAGTCCTCAAAGCTATTTAGTCACTCCAAATATGGTTTATGTATGTTGGTCAGTCCTATTCACTGAATAAGCCCTTGATACATTTTAAGCTTCACCTTTTTGATTTTCTGTTTTTTGAAACAGTCTTACCATATGGCCTTTACTGTCTTCTAAGATGAAATCCTGTCTCCTCCTCCTGAGTGCTGGGATGATGAGCTTGCATAGTCATGCCAAGCATTAACTTTTACTTTTTGAGTATGGTCTGTCTATCTGTCTGTCTGTCTGTCTGTCATCTGCCTGTCTGTCTGTCTTATCTATCACCTACCTATCCTTCCATCCATCCATCTGTCTGTGTATCTAATAACTTCCAACTTTTTAAAAATTTATTTTGTCTATTTGGGGGCGTATATACAGGTGGACACTGGTGCCTTTAAGTCCAGAAGTTGCCAGATCCTCTGAAACTGAAGGTTGTAAGCTGCATGATGTTAGTGCTGGGAATTGCATTTGTGTCCTCTTTAAGAGCAATATTCTCTTTTAAGCACTGAGCTGTAGGCAGAGGCTGCTTGTTCATTTCACATCTGCTGAGACCTGAAATAATCACACTGAAACTATATTAATTACAACATTGCTTAGCCAATCACTTAAGCATATTGCTAGCTAGCTCTTATATCTTAAATTAACCCATTTTCATTATTTTATATTTTACCACAAGGCTCGGGGTTTACTGATAAGGTTCCAGGGCATCTGTTTTCTTCAGAAGCTACATGACATCTCCTTGACTCTGACTCTGCTTGGAATTTCCACCTTACTCTATTCTTCCCTGGTGGTAGGCCAAAGCAATGGTTCACAACATACAACAACAACCAATACAACAACCAATGGTTCACAACATACAGAGGGGAATCTCAAATCACTGAGCTGTCTCCTGAGCCCCAGTAATTTACACTTTTTATATGATAAAATTGGCTCTAATTTAAAAATGCATAGTTAAAAAAGTTCTAAATGTGCTCAAATTTGAACAAGATCTAATGGCTCTGTACTTTCCATAAATCTGCCATATCTTAACATTAGGTTTTAATGTCTTAAATAGTAATGGCACATAGAGGTAGATCGGTAATTATACTAGAAAAGTAAAATACGTTTCTTATTTAAAAAGTAAAATATAAAAATTCAAACTACTTTTAATTTCAATTTATCTTGATTCTAATAGGAAACCTTGGAATAGGTCTTACGAACAAACTTTAATACCATTTTTAAAATTTCCCATTAAAGTGTTTGTTTTCATATTCAAAGATTAAATAATTATGTATTCTCACTTTATTGAATAGTATTAAAAATGTCACATAATGTTTTTTATTACTTAGGATAAATTAGGCAGAATGCTCCTTTCTGTGAATTCTAGTTAGAATGATACACAGACTTTCCTTCTGAAACACTCAGGGCTTACATGGCTGATGGCTTTGTTTTCAGCTCTGCTCTGGCTTGGAGCATACCCTAGCAGGTTCTTCCTTCTTGCAAAACATGCTGAGAACTTGTTTATAAGCAGAAAACTGTTTGAGAGAGGAGAAGGAGCAGTGAGGAAAACCAACATAAGGTTGAGATTATATACAAATGACTTGTAATATTAAAAGCTTAAATTTGAAGCCACTAATAAATCCTAGTAAAATAAACTGATTTACCATAGATGAAAAAACTGCTATGCTTTCAGTTCATCTCAGAAAAAGGCCCTGTGAAAATCAGGAACCACCTGACAAATTTCATGGATTGGTCATGGTGAGCAATATTGAATTTCATGGTTTCTCACAGATGAATTGAAAATTTTAACCTCCAAATGCATTTGCAAAACAAATAAATTATGATCACAGATTGTATATTTTAATAGTAATAATGAGACATACATTCATTATTTTTAACCTATGAAACATTTTTAACTACTATGCTAGTACTCAGCTCTGAGATTTGTGCCGTTGTAACCTCACTCAGCAAATTCAAATTGCTAATTTCAACCATGATTCTTGGACATTTTGTTCCAAACACAGTCTCTAGATTTACTTAATATAAAACATAAGACTATGTCACTTTTATGAATGAGCAAACACCTAAATATATTTTCATGGTTTTGAAAGTTCTCAATGCCAAAATATTCACAAACTTTATCTATTTGTGTTGATTCAGTTTTTATTATTATCTCAGAATATGAATCAAATCTTGGAATGCATTTTGTCTTTTGTAACAAGGACAGTCTATAAGGCAGTGTGTTCTTCACCAGGGAGGGAGATATGTGTCTTTTGTAAACCTTATAGGCTTCAAGTCACTTTACATAGCTGAGAATTGACATTATCTGATTATTAACTTTCTACGAAAATGCTCCTCTCTAGCTCATGATGAAAATTACACCAGTGCTTTAAAGACTTGGGGGAAGGAAAAGTAACAAAAGATGTCTAATAGTGAATGTCTTGAACTGCACCTGCCATTGTCACTTGGCAGGACATGTCTTGTAAGAGGGGTTCTGTCTTGGTTTCCTGTGGTTCTGACAGATAAGCTGAAAGTTTGTTCATTCTGAGCCTAGTGTTGAACCACTAATTCCCGGGACAATGATACATAATTTTAAAATCTTTTCAGGAAGAACAAAACATGTTAAAAATGTACATTCTTTTCTAAACTTGTCTTCATGAATTGGTTAAAACAAAACACTATTCCCTGCACAGCCCTGTGGTTATATACAAGGGTCACAACTGTGTGATATTAAACTGCCCACAAACAATTTTAGAAAAGGTTGATAAATTCTGACTATTAAAATTAAGTACTACTTATCCAAAATGTTTTCATATGTCATAGAAAAATGCCTAATTTACAAGAAGTTGGTGTAAGTAGGTAATCCCAACATTTAATAACATACAACAGTGGTCTTTGAGCACAAATGTTGGCAGTCAGTCAGAGCTTAGCATGCAAAGTTGAGGAAACGTGTAGGCTCATGTCAGAGTGCATCTCAGAGGGTTCATGTGCCTTTTCAGTCCCCACATTCCATTGTATCCTAATATTGTTTACTCAGAGCTCTGTTTAGAGGCCATGCTAATGCGAGGTCCTTGAGATTATGGCCTTAGCCTGTGTTTTTTCTAACTATTTCACAGTCCCCAAAGAAGGGCATATTTTCAATTAAAACTTTCTCATCTCAAGAACAAATAACATATTTTGAAAAACAGTTAATTCTTTCTGTTGAGTACAGTGTATGCTTAAATGAAATGTTAAGCATATAATATTATGACCCAGCCATGAAAACACATGTGCACACCATAAATTAAAAAATAAATTGTGTGGAAATGAGCATAGCAGTATATTTCTCAGTATAACAAAGTTGAAAGAACCCCCACACCCATGATCAGATAAGCAAGACTCAGGGTAAACACATGGAGGAGTACTGTTCTACAATATAAATGAAATGGCCTTCTGAAACATGCCTCAGCAAACATGAGCCACAAAAGCAGGATGGTAAGTTTTAAAAAGATAGGCATTTCATTCTTTAGGAACATGAAGCCTGGGCAAATATGTAGAAACAGGAATCAGTGTGGTGAAGAAGACAGGACAAGTAGGAAGCTAATAGATTTGAAGGTTAAACCATTCTTGAATGTAATAGAAACTTTAACTGCATACATTAAACCTGTAAATGTTGTGGTATTTGAATTATATATCTAAAGCTGCTAAAATGAATCTAGGTTAGCTTGGTATAATATTGCATGCCTTAGGCTAAGCCAAGAATATTGCAGGTTTTATGTTATCCTCTGCTACTTAAAAAAACTTATCTTAGGTGGGAAAAGTATTGAGTAAAAGTAAAAATATTTAAAATTTGAAAAAAATTGTTTGACAATGCAAAATGATTCCCAAAGAGAAGTTTCTTATCTTAACAATTTTGTTTATAAGGTTGATGCATTTGTATTCTTCCATTGTATTATTGATGGAGGAGGGTTATCTGTCTATTGTGTTATTTTCATTGGTCAATAAAGAGACTGCCTTGGCCCTTTGATAGGACAGAAAATTAGGTAGGTGGAGTAAACAGAACAGAATGCTGGGAAGAGGGCTATGAGGCAGAAGCCATGGAGCCAGCCACCAGGTCAGACATGCTGAATCTTTTCCGGTAAGCCACCACCTCATGGTGCTATACAGATTATTAGAAATGTGTTAATATCAAGATATGAGAGTTAGTCAGTAACTAACTCTCTAGAGATAATGGGCCAGGCAGTGCTTAAATGAATACAATTTGTATGTTGTTATTTCTGGGACTAAGCTAGCCGTGCGGGAGCCGGGTGAGGCGAAAAGCAGGCCTGCCTGCAGCTCTTCACTACATATGGCGCCCACGTGGATAACTGAATCCACACTTGGATAATATCTGTAAAAAAAATAGAAAAATACAACACCTTTGTAGGCTGGCCTAATAAAGTAGAGCATGAGAAATAGCTGGACATTGGTTTTGGAGATAGCCTGGATGCTTGTACCTTCATCTGATTGGCTCTGCTGTATATGGCGTTTCTTTCTGTCCTCTCTCTTCAACAGCTGCCCTCTTCCTTTCCATCTGCCCTTGGCAGTATGCTCTGCACACATGGGCATGTAATCCCATTTTCCTCTCCTACTCATTCCGTTTCCATCCTGTACCTACTATGGATTGTGTATTTTCATAGTCTTTTTCTGACTTAAAGTCATATTTGTTAATATCAGAGTGCTATTTTTCATTTGAGAATTGCAATCCAGCGCATGAGAAATAGAGGAAACTACCTTCTCCTATAAGTGCCTTACTTTGACCCTCACACATTGGCATGTGAACATCATATGACCCCAGAGAAGACATGTTTTATTATATTTATTTATTTATTATTTATTTTGTTTTGTTTCTTCAAGATAGAGTTTCTCTATGTAGTCCTGGGTGTCTTGGAACTCACTATATAAACCAGATTGACTTCAAACTCAAGAGACCATTAGTTAGTTCCCAGCCACTTAGCCCTGAAATAATCACACAGAAACAATATTAATTAAATCACTGCTTGGCCCATTAGCTCTAGCTTCTAATTGGCAAACTCTTACATATTAATTTAACTCATTTCTGTCAATCTGTGCATCACCGCGTGGCTGTGGCTCACCGGCTAAAGTTCTGGCATCTGTCTTTAGCAGGGCTACATGGTTTCTCTCTAACTCCGCCTTCTCTCTCACAGCATTCAGCTTCGTTTTTCTCACCTAGCTCTGTTTCCCTATAGTTCTGCTATAGGCCCAAAGCAGTTCATTTATTAACCAATGGTAATCACAACACCCAGATGCTGTGATGAAGGTGTATGCCAAATACCTTGCTTAGTTTTTTTTTTCCTTGGGGCATGATCTTGCTAGTAGCCTAGGCTGGCCTCAGACTTACAAATGACACTTAAAAGCAGTGATTTAGATTCCATTTCAATGTTGAAGTGTTAGATTGGACTAGTGATTGCACTAGTGAGTGATTGGACTCATGATTGTAGGGCCATCAAAAGGGCCCAAATAGCTTTAATAGTCCATATTATCTCAATATTTCAGTTTTAACTTAATTCTTTTTCCAAGACAACGTTTTTCTCTTGGATTTCTTTTTGTTTGTTTCTTTGTTTTCAAGACAGAATTTTGGATTTTTTTTTTAATTTAACATGTCTGGCGACCCAGGCTCTGAGCTATGCAGAGATGGAAGAACTTTGACCTAACCCTATCCACTTCCCACTTTTCTCCATTGAGATACTTTAACTCCATTATGGAGGTGCAGTCTGTTAGCATCATATTTAGAGCACAGTCAGATTCCAAGTGGCACAAGCCAAGCATAAATCCAGCTAAGTCTTTTTAGTTCTTGGTTGTTCTCACTTCTGAAGTACCTTGGGTTTATTTTATCCCAGCAATTAATTACATGAGCCCAAGAACAGGTCTATATGTTGGGAAAGAAAAAAACAAATAAAGATTGTTGTGATAAGGGCTGCTTGTTTCCTGGCCGCCCAGCAGCTCAGACCTGAAGCAATCACACTGAAACTATATTATTTAAATCGTTGCCTGGCCCATTAGCTCTAGCTTCATATTTGCTAACTCTTTTTTTATTGATTTTTATTGAGCTCTACATTTTTCCTGCTCCCCTCCCTGCCTCTCCTCTCCCCTTCAGTTATTTCCCAAGGTCCCCTTGCTCCCAATTAACTTAGGAGATCTTATCTTCTTCTTCTACCCATGTCTTTTTTAGGGTCTTCATTGCTAACTCTTACATCTTAATTTAACCCATCTTCATTAATCCGTACATTGCCATGAGGTCGTGGCCTACCACCAATGTTTCAGTGTGTCTGTCCCCAGTGGTGGCTCCATGGCTTCTCCTTTGTTCCACCCTTCTTTCCCCCAGCATAAACTTTAGTTTTCCCCACCTATGTCTATTCCCTGTGCAGGCCCAAGACAGACTCTTTATTAACCAATGATATTCACAGCATACAGAGTGGAATCCCACACCAAAAGATAAGAGAGTAGCATGTACAAAAATCAAAGAAGCAAAAGAAAATGAATCTAGGCTAGAGTGTCAAAGGCAGTGTGGTGTGACGTCACAGGTATGGGGCCTGGCTCCCTCATCTTGGAGGAAGGACATGACATGTTCATCTACCCTAAACAAAGCTCTTTTTATGTTCTATATTAATTTTTAAGGACTTAGCAATATTTCAGGTATTTAAATTTCCTTTATAAAGATATGTTATTAGAGAAAATATAACTATAGATTTTAAAGTTTTATTTTATGCTGTGATGTAAATTTTTCAGAATATCATCTCTTTTAGCTGTAGACCAAATGTCATTAGAGGTTATCTAATAGCAAATTCATAATCCATCCCCCCATTGAGTTCATGGACCAATTTTCACCCGCTTACACTCGCCAGAATAATGAAGCTAATTTAGGCTCTTGCTGTGGAGTTAAATGCTCACACAGATCACACCCCCTCTGAGACCATAAACATCTGCCATAACATCCTGTATAGTCAAGTAACCTTACTCCTGCCAGACTGAGGAATCTGTAGGTCCAGTAAAAGAGAAGTGGTTCTGACAAAAACACCCAGCTAAATACTGTGTTTTCTTTGGATTTAAATCTAAGAAAAATTGGTAGCAGTTATTGGTTCCACTATTATTAGAATACTTAACAAAGAAAATCCTTCATTCCAAAAACACTGTGGCGCTAATGATGATGGTGAAGGCATACTGCATGAGGCACCCCATCATTTCTGGACAAATAGGGACTTATGCAAAGGGCTCAAAAGCATACAAAACGTAGACATAAGCTATGATACTCTATGTGTGACTTATGGCGTCCTTCATCCTGGACTGCCACTTTCTCTGAGGTTATCTTTTTTTTTGCAAACTTTTACTACTTCTCCCTTTTGTTAAACAGCGTCTTCTTCCTACTTCCTCACTGTTGCATGTCTCTTCCCTCCAAAGTCAGCTGGCCTCTATCAGACCTTGGCCCACAATTAGATTTTTGTACCTACTGACAACTACAACATTTGACACTACGGGGAAACTATACTTCACAGACATAGGCCACGAAATGGTACAAAAAATTAATTCTGATAACAGAAGCTCCTTTCTCGCATATTAAAAGCATCTTCCTTTACTCGTGTGTTGCATTCATATCTTATTACAGTGTGTCCTGCCACTCACTCAGTCACTGCAGCTTGGTTTCTCCCTCTCTGCAGCTAAAGAATCAAGGACTGTGACACTCGTGTGCATGTGATGACTAACTCCAGGAGAATATCCTTTTGCTTTCTCTGTAGTTGTTCACGTTGTTATCCATCTTTTCTTTCCCAAGCCTCACTAACATAATGTTCTCCTGGCTCTTTGCCTTTTCTCGGATTTTCTTCCTTCTGTCTAGTTTTTAATACTTTTTTTCATGTCATGCTTTAAATGTTGATGCGAAGATCTGCCCTTGACCGTCTTTTCCTTTCCACTCTTACAGTGGGTGAATTCAACCACTCGTATGTCATGCCTTCTATGTGTGTATCTTCACATCAAACTTCTTTTCTATATACCGGACTAGTAAATTCAAACTCCTGTTCTATATCTCTCTTTAAATGTGTATCAAATGCCCATGACCTCTGTGACTATTTAAAATGAAGTGAAATACCTGTGAGTTTCTCTAGGCTACTCCCTCACACTTTCATGTCATCTTAAACACCTTGTTAGTAATGATGACTGTTGTTCATTCTATCAATTTAGGATTTCTTATATTCTTATATCTTTAGCTCTTCTTGCTGATCCAATACAGTTTCATAGCCATTGTCCTTAACCCCCTCGAATCCACATCCCTTACTGTTACTGAACTCTGCTTTATAAATTAAACTGTTACCATCACTGCCCTTCTATAAATTCTTCAGGATTTCCTCATTGCAGCTATAAAAGAGAGAGCCCTTAGAACAGGACACCTTGGTGCTGAGCTGGCCTCTGTGGCCTTTGTAGATCCCTCTGTGGACTGCATTGACGGGAATTTAGTGAAGCTTAAGATAAAAAAGTTCCTCTTACAAGGTCTCTCTGGGCCATTCATACCATATAAAGTTAATTATAAGTTTTTATTTATTATGTGATACACACACCCACACCCACACACACCCACACCCCCCACACACATATATAATCACTTTGATGGTTAAAGATGTACCTCATGTTTTAATTTTTTTAAATATTCACTTTTTATAGTTTTTATTTAACTATACATTTTTCTTCGTTCCCTTACCTTCCTTGCCTCTTCCCTTCTACCCTCTTCTATAACCCCTACACTCCCAATTAAGTGAATTTTACAAATATTAGCACCTTGAATGCAGGCTGATAAAAATCCTATGAAATATAAGAATACTAGTTCTGAGAGAGATGGATTGTATTCGTTGTACTTTCTATGTGATTTGCCTTTGACAAATTTTCTAGTGTGAATTTCTGAAATTAGATAATGGTATAACTATACCTTCTCCATGTTAGGATTGCTCTACAAAAGGCTCATTAGTCCTAATTTTTGAAGCTTGGGTTTACCTTTTCCATTTTTCCTTTGTTTTGGGGGGTTAGGGGTTGTCATTTTGGTGACTGCATTGTCCTCAATAAAATGACAACCCTTTCTATTAGAAATTGGCTTGTGAAAACCAAGTAAAATTCCAAAATTATTTCAGTGCTATCTATCCTTGGTTAATGTTTCCTGCATATTATGAAATAATTAATTTCGTTTCCCTAGAACTTTTCAGCATGGTGTGGATGATTCAGCTTCAAATTCCTTAACATCATTGTTTGCTCAGCCACTGCTCTGGGTCTCGTGCATCCCGCAGTCCTGTCCTTCTTCACTCAGGTGAGAACTTCTGGGTGCCATGCCGGCTCTTGGTCGGACTCCTTTACAGATGTAATAGGAATCTTCTGCATAGGTATTGAGAAGTATTACAAAAGGAACTTAGCAGTAAGCAAGGAAGTGGAAAGGATAATTCCACAACTTTTTAAGCCCAAGAATCAAATCCAGTGTACTCATAATCATTTCTCTCCTAACTTTAGTTATGTAATGGAAAAGTGGATTTTGAGAAATTCATTGTATTTAAGCTAATTACCTAGCCATTTAAAAATTCATTCTTGATCTATGATTGGGGATTTGACAGTTCTACAACTAATTGTCTGATATAGACAGTAAAGCTAGATTGTCAATTTAACTTAACTCCAAATCTTCGGTAGAAGTTGAGAAGTGTAACTTTTATAATTATGAACAAGATTTTTCATTTTTATTATTTAATTAACAACACTTAAAAATCAGAAAAAGCATTCACAATGTAGAATATACTTCCAAAAAAATCTGATGACATTTTGTGGCATTATGTAGCATGGCAGTTTGAGTCTTTGCAGAATATATCGTTGGAAAAAATGCCTTTCATTTATATCTGAGAATAAAATATCATGAATAGCTAAAGGAGATATTGATGATCTGAATGAAGTCTTGATTCATGTTGGAAATACATTATTAGCGATTACAGGTTGGTTAGGCTCTGGGTGCTCTCCAGGCCCTCTGTATGCTGTTGCCACCTCTCTGAGTTCCTCTGTGCAAATTCACATAAGCATGTGTGCTCTCTACCATCAGCACACTGGCTTTTCCCTTTGGAACCGTCCAGTGCCCTTAGGGTGGAACTCTAATTCTTCTTTTCATCCTGCTTAATTTAGTCCAGTGAGAGCCTGGGAACTCATCAGAAATAGTTCATTTTTGTATTTAGTGTCTTTTTTTTCTGTATCTAGGGGTAAATGAAACAAGAACTATCTGTCAGTAAACAATCTACTACCCTAACAGAAAGACTCAGTCCCGAGTGACTGTTCCCAGCACAAATGGTGTCTGGTACCAGCTTCCTAGGACCGTGTTAGTAGCCTGTGTTGAAAACTTAAAAACATCCTTGGAAGTGCACTTCTGAAAATCCACTGTAAGGGATGAAGTGAAGATGATAACTAAATTTTACAAGTAAAATAGCTATTAAAGTATTGTTTATAAGAGAAAAGTGAAAAGTTAATGTTCTGTACTGTTATTAGAAAATCACTTATAGGAGAGTTATTATAACAATAGACCAGGAAGGGATCAATAAAAGGATTGGTTTTTGAAGGTATTTGACAACTTCTAGAAGTCATTGTGATTTATTGTTAATTGGGGCTTGAAGCAATGTGTGTAGGAGACACGATGTCACGTTCCTTACTGATCACCTTTTAGCCCTCCGTGAGCTTCTGTTGGATAAGTAAGTACTCTCTTGCTTCCTTGGTGAAGAGAAAGGTGCTGTGTGGTGTGGGTAGCAACTTTCAGAGGAAAAAGAAGCTGAAGTCCATATCTCAGGCCCATTCCATTGTACTTGGTCTTGGCAAGAGCACCTTCACCTTTCAAAGAGAAAAGCATTCAGAGTTGGTGGTAACAGGCATTCCTGTAGAGTTCCCCTGCACAGTCTGTCAATTATTCATTGTATAAAGTTACTTTTGATTTTTCAGCTTTACATGGTTCCTCGCATGTAGCATGAGGGACGGCTTGTTGGGGTTTCTGTCCTGCCCAGTACCCCACAACCGGCAAGACCCAAAGAAAATCACTCACAAGACTCCGTAAGATTATAAACTGATTGGCCCTTAGCTCTGGCTTCTTATTAGCCCTTGTAACTTATATTAATCCATTATCATTATCTATGTTAGCCATAATGGCTCAGTACCTTTTCCAGCTGGGCAGCTTACATGTTTCCTCTTCGGTGATCTGGGCTGGAATGACGGAGGGACTTCCTCCTTCCTGGAATACTCCTGTTTTCATCGCCCCGCCTCTACTTCCTGTCTGGTTGACCTGCCTATACTTCCTGCCTGGCCCTTCAGCGTTTTATTAAAATACATGATTGACAGAATACAGATAATTCTCCCGCACCATTTCCCTCTTTTTTTTTTTTAAACAAAAGAAAATACCCACATTCCATTTTTAAGCCAGGTATTGTTATTTCTCCTTTACCCAAAATTATTCATGAAAACTCTGTTCATCACCTTAGCAATAAAAATGGTCTAGAGAATGCATGATTTAGACAATAACAAACTAAAACATGTTAGGTTTATTGTTATGAGAAAGGAGAAAACTGAGAAATGAGATGACCAAAATAGCTATTTTTTGAAACTTCATAGGAATTAGAATTTTATATATTTATTTAAATTTATTGTGCAGGGGGGGGGTACATGTTGCAACATTCTTATGGAAATCACAAAACTTGCAAGAGTCCGTTCTCTCCTTCCTCCGTGAATGGGTCCTGGGGATTGAAAACTTAGGTCGTCAGGCTCAGTGGCAAGTGCCTTTACATGCGGATCCATTTATAGTCCAGGATATTAATGATTATAGCATTGATTTATTTTGTACATATATATTATTTCAGGAAAGATTTGAGTCAACTTTCAGAAATATTAAAAATACTTAATGAAATGTAAATGAGAAGGAAGAAAAGGAGCAAGAAAGACATGCAGTTAAACCAAAACAGAGCCAAAATACTGAAAGTTACAGAGAAAATAAACTTGTCTATAGTGTCTGTAAGGTTACTATGAGGCGCATAATAAGTAAAACAAAAATCTTTTCATATTCTTCTGGGCTCTTGTAATACAGTTTTAAAGACCTACCTTTAGGAAAATTAATGTATTTCCAAAGCATTAAGTAAAATAAACTGCATTCAACATACAGGCCAATAGTATAGATGATTTGGAAACAGTTATTGGTTTCATAGTAGATTAAACTAAAGCAGCTGGTGAATATATCACTATCAAGCAAATAGCATGGCAATATACAGTGATTTCATATGAATGTTCAAGAAAGAATAGTCTCTTGGTAGTTGTAGTAGTCAGCGTCCTTGAGTGGAAAAGACCTGACAGAATGAATCTGTACATACTAAAAAGGGATTTATAATGGCTCTTATAGGCAGTGGTCCAACTAGTCCAACAATGGCTATCTCCTGATAGAAAGACCAAGAATGTGTTTGGTTAAAGAGACTAGGTATCTCACCTGATCTTCAGTCTGTTTCGGACTCTAGAAGTCCAAAAGTCTTTTAAGGCCAGTGAAGGAATAGCTCAGCAGCAGGATAGATGAACTTGTCAGTGAGAGTGGGGGCAAACAGGCAAAAAGTGCCCTTTGATGCAAAATGACATGAGAAGATGTGGCCCAGACTTACGCTGGGTCTTCCCATCTTAAATGATCCAGTGGAGAATAATTCCTCACAGGTGTACCCAGATGCTTGGGTCCTAGTTGGTTCCAGATGTGATCAAGTTGACGATCAAGATTAGTCATTATAGTAATTTATAGTATGTTTCCTTCTTATGCTTTTTTATGTTTCCTAAACTTTGATCTTCATTAAACTATTTGAATACTTCCAGGTAATTTTCACATCTTCCTTTGTTGAGTAGGATGCAAGTCTATTCTGAACCTGCTCAGCATAGTTAATTTGAGGAAGCCGTGCATTCGCTTCCTACTTATTTTTTTCTATGAGGGCATGATACATTGACAAAAGTCTAGTCTCTCCTCGGCTGGAGAGATTGCCTTTTATTGTGCTTTTACTTAAGATAATACTGTTCATGTTTCTATATCATCTTCTAGTGACTTTTCAAATGACTTGAGAAGATCTGGTCTGCTGGGCCTGGGCTCTGAGGGCCTAGAAGGATGGGGTGGACTAGAGTCTAATGTTGCAGTCAGCCTCACTCCAATCCCAGTGCACTTTATACATGAACATAGCAAAGAAAGCAATGCTACAAAGAAGGTTGAGTTCAGAAAACCATGATCAGAAAAAACATGTAAATAAGCACCAAAAATCACATACAAAATATTCACAGAGCTGACCTTTCTAAGAACTTTCTCAGGACAGACCAATTTAAACACAGTTACCTGGCACATACTATAGATTATGTCCAGGAAAGCAGGAAACCAATGCAGAAGACAATATCCAGACTCGGGGTACACTGACCAGACTGGATTCTGTAGCAATAGTCTGACATCCAACAAGAATAAACATCTCATATAAACCGGATGTACATGTTCAAGTTACATGACAGGAGGCAGGGAAATGTCCAAGAACAATGCAGGAAAGAAAAGACCCTCTGCCGTTTTCCTGGAGCCTCTCTCACGGTTCCCCAAGGCATTACTCACTGTGGGTCATTCTTCTGATCATGTTCCCACCATCTTCTGCCCTAAATATAAGTTACATTTGGCCTTACTTTATGATATTATGTAATTATTTACCCAGGTTACTTCTGTGATAAATGTATGTCGCAGACTTTTTCCCTGTATGCCACTAAGCTATGTGTTACAGGTAAGAGACAAGGCAGTTAAGGAAACTTGGAACAAAAGTCCTTCTCAGCACAAGAGTACAGTAACTCAAGCTAAAGATGCCTACTTGGCAGCCACACAGTGCAGTTGCTGTCTTCCTCCATCGTGGAACATCTCACCAGTTTCCTCCTTCCTTTCCTGTTACTGCTTTTGTGTCTCTTTTCGTATTCTGTGCCCAGACCTCCCCCTGAAATACTGAATATCTTCAGTGTTCGGTCGTGTAACTTTTAAAACACAGTGCAATGTTCTCTGTGTCCTCCTATACTTCTGTACTCTGTTATACTAAAATCAATAGTAGTCTCTCCAAAGACTATAGATTCATAGATGTCAATGTACATAAATATTTTCCTGAGGATTATACTTGAGGTTACAGACACTGTTCTTTCCACGCTGATCCTCTCCTCTCTGCCTTGTCTTAGCTAAAGGTTAAGTTCACTCAGTTGTGTAGGCAGAACCCCAGACGAACATCTAGAGCCTCTTTGCTGCCTACATTCCCACCCTACTGCTAAGTCTCCATAATTTTAAGCCTAAGGCCACTTTCATCTTATTCCAAACCACGGTAATCTCCCCTATCACTACAGTGATGGCCTAGCCTTGCCTTTTTTTGATGGTACTGAGCCTGGCCCATGGTAGGCAAACACTCTGCCATTGAACGACTCACATGTGCCAGTTTTCTATAATTTATGTATTGATTTTCATAACCTGTTTTTTTTAAACCCAACCCAACTTTTCTAACTCAAACTTAATTCTTACCTATGACGTAAAGACTTTCAAAGAGTACCATATTCGTGTCCATGTGTACACACACACAGAGCATGGTCTAGAAAGTCACGTGCGTATGACTGTCTTCCTACATTTCCGGACTCTCTGACAACCATCACAGTATGAACTCTGTTCATCACTCTTTCCACCATTGCTTGCTATGCTACTCTTCCATTCCCTAGCACCTCTTCATCTTTAATGAATGAACACCCACTTCCCTTCATAGCTGGATCAGAAATGACTTCTGTAGGAAAGACTTTCATTAACTTCCAACGATTGGGTTTTGTTTGTTTGCTTGCTATATCTTAGTTTGCCTTTCCTCTGTTGCTTATTCAGGCCACTTGGTCTAGAAATCAGTCACTATATATTATTTGACTGACTGAAAGAATGATAAATTAATAAAAAGATTAATTCAGCATAGTAATGTACATGTAAGTGCTATATGAAATATTTCTAACATTCTGTATGAATGGTAGATCTCAGGTATGTAAAGTGTGATTTTGATGAGCTGGTTACTTCTCGTATCATCAGGAGATACCATTTAGAGAGGAGAACAAAAATTGATTCCTGGTAAATGGATGGGGGAAATGATATAAGTAAATTTTAATGTAAAATATTTTAGGAGTCGCCTAGCTATTGCTGGCAAGATGTTACACAGCACTGAGGAAAAAGACTGAGGGGAGTATGTGCTCAGATGCCACGTGTAAGCACAGAGCCAACTAGTGGAGGAACTCTGGGAGCTGGTACATAGCTGTTCCAGAGAATGGAGGGACAAATACCTGCATCTTTGAAAAGACCTTCAAAGACAAAGTCAGTATCTATGAATCAGATGGTTATAAAAGGAACTAAAACTGTCAGCTAAACTAGAAATTTCAGATGGATGGATGGATGAATGGATGGATGGATGGGTGAGTGGGTGGGTGGATGAACATACAGATGGGTAGCTTAAGGCTTATATTTCTTTTTCTATTATGATTTAAAAGTATTATATGAGAAACACAGAAATTGAGACTATACTGTGATCATACAGACAACTAAAGATTTTCACAATAGATGAATGTGTCTTCTATACTTATTTAGTTTTGTGATCCTGGGAGATGAGTTTACCTATGTGAGTTCCTGTTTCATTTTATATTTTGATGAGGAAGTTGAGACATAAATATTATCTAATCTTATTGATCTACTTAAACATTTCATGCAAAAAATACTGTTTAGTTTCTTTTTCTGAAAGCATCTTCTTCCTTTACATTCCAGGATATTCTCATGGGAGGCTTATGAGAATTAAATGAGCTAATGTGCTCCAGGCTATTCGTCACATTAAATATCCACCAAGCAATCATTCATAACAACTGGACAGTAAAGATATTTCTGTTTCAGTAAATGGAAGAGTTTTTCAATTATCTAAACATGTTAAAAGGATCTACTACTGTTGGAGGAGGCGGCTTGCTGGTTCCCGGCTGCCCAGCCCCGAAATAATCACACAGAAACTGTATTAATTAAATCACTGCTTGGCCCATTAGCTCCTGTTTCTTATTGGCTAATCTCTTACATATTAATTTCACCCATTTCCTTTAACCTGTGTATCACCACAAGGCTGTAGCTTATGGGGCAAAGTTCCAGTGTCTATCCCCAGAGGGGCTCCATAGCTTCTCCCTGAATCTGCCTTCTTCTAGCATTCTGTTTAGTTTTCCCCACCTAGCTCTGTTTCCCTATAGCTCTGCTATAGGTGCAAAACAGTTCCTTTATTAACCAATGATATTCACAGCATACAGAGGGGAATCCCACATCATACAAGGGTGATAAAGTGGAAAGAACATTGAACTGCTTTCCCACTAACTGTCCTCACTTAAAGAAAACCTTTCTGGAACTCTCAGTAATAGAGTCTTCTCTGGCGCTCAGGTACTGTCACAGTCATTGATTTCAAAGAGACAGTGACTCCTAAGAGGGACAGCCAGTGACTTCTTGGTACCAGTAAGACAGTACCCTACTGACTCATGGCTCTATGATGAACTCGGAGAGACTCCTCAACTCATGGCTATACTGTTATATTATTTTCAAAATTAAAATTAATTAATCTTAAAAACACTTGCTAATGACTTTTTCTTGTCTTTACCTCTTGTTTCAGTCTTCATGATCAAAGGAGTCTAAGAGACACATAGCCAGAATTACCCTAATTTTTAGACAATACTGGATATAATGCCAGGGAATTAAAACCACAGGAAAAGAATATAATTAGCAGAGTTTCTGCCTACCATGCATAAAGCCCCAATGTTATTCCCAGCACCACATACACAAGTGTGAGGAGGCACACCTGTGATCTTTATTTAAGATTGTAAATCTGAATTAGTGGACAAATCCAGCTTGAATATCAAGGCAAATTATACATACATACATACATGCGTGCATGCAAATGAGCATCACCCAATTTTTATGTCCTCAATCATCTATAATTATAAATACTGTTAAGATTTATCTATGCCTATTATAGATATCAACTATTTGCAAATATTTTCAGTGCAAACTACCTGAACTTTTTATACTTTTGGTTAAAGTGGAAAATAATATATTTTGAATTTTTAATTTCCAACACTTTTTTCCTGAGGTACTAAAATTTTCTTTGTGAACAAAGATGACAAAATGATTTTAAAAGTTTCCTTTGCTTCTTTTCTTGGAAAGATTTTGATAGGAATGTTATGGAAAATAAAGAGTAATGTCATAATAGTGGGCCATACATGCTCCTGCTTCCCTGCATCAGGATTGTGACCCTCAGCTTGTCTTGAGTTATGCTCCTGACTTTGCTCTCTAAATAATGTACCTTATGCTTTCTGGTATAAATTTGTCCCAGTGATGCATGCCAGAAACCCCCTGGTTGAAATCATTCCCTAATACCTTAAGTAACATGGCTCCAGTTTGGGACATAGCACTATGACCAAACTCAATTTGGGGTTAAAAATTTGGTATCCTCAATCAGGAGGCTTGAATGGAGCCACGCATCTTCATACTACCAAGTATCCATCAAGCTTATTTAGGGGAATCCTGAAGCAAAGGAAGGAGCATGGGTGTTGAAATCAGAGTGACCTGGATTTTAAAGTAGCCACATCTATTAACTAAATGTCTTTTGAGTACTTGTTCAATATTCTTAAAACAAGGATTGAAATATACAATAAGTACCTCTGTTCTCATCACAACTTGAATATTCTTAGGAAATAGACCATTGAACAAAGATTCAGGTGAAAATAGTTTATTTTCTAAGTGGCAAGAGAGAGGAGATAGTGAAGCAAAAAGATTCATGTCATCTTTCAACTCAACTGTTGCAGGACTGGCTGAACTTAACAAGCCTTGGGGGAGTCATGTGTTATTTGTTTGTTTTCTTTTAATATGTAATCAGTATAATCAGATTTTATTTATTAATTGTTTAAATTTTTAAAATTAAAACATAATTGCATAATTTCGTTCCTTCATCTCTTCCTTTCTCCAGTACTTCTTATGCATGTACCCCACCCATCTCCTGTAGAAATCATTGCTTCTTTTCCTTTCATTGCTATTGGTGTGTGTGTCTGTGTGTACGTGTGGACATACATGTGTGCAAGGGTATGTGTACTGAGAACACATTAATACAAAATGCTCAGTCCATTTAGTGTTTCTTATATGTATATAATTTTAGTGCTGACCGCTTAGTATTAGATGAAATCAAGGAGTCCTTCCTTAGAAAGACTATTTCCTCAGCTTTTTTTAACTTTATAAATAATACCAATCAAAATTTCCGCTTCCTTTCCTCCTTCCATTTCCCTTCCACACTCTACTCACCCTCCACCCTCCACCTGCCTCCTCCAGTCCTAAGAAACGGCAAGGTACCCTGCCCTGTAGGAAGTCCAAGATCCCCCCCCCACCATCAAGGCTTAGGAAGGTATGCATCCAAATAGAAAAGGATCCCAAAAAGCCAGTATATGCAGTAGAGACAAATCTCAGTGCCATTATCACTGGCTTCTCAGTCTGTCCCAATTGTCAGCCACATTCAGAGGGTCCAGTTTGATCCCATGCTCTTTCAATCCCAGTCCAACTGTATTTTGGCAAGCTCCCATTAGCTCAGGCACACTGTCTCAGTGGGTGGACCAACCCCTCATGATCCTGACTTCCACTCTTCGACTGGACCTTGGGAGCTCAGTCCAGTGCTCTGTAACATGAGGGCCGGCTTGTTGGGGTTTCTATCCTGCCCATTACCCCACAACTGGCAAGTCCCAAAAAAATCACACACAGGACTCCATAAGATTATAAACTGATTGGTCCATTAGGTCAGGCTACATATTAGCTCTTATAACTTATGTTACCCCATTATCCTTATCTACATTAGCCACATGGCTCAGTACCTTTCTCAGCTGGGCAGGTTACATCCTGCCTCTTCGGTGATCTGCGCAGGAATGGCAGAGGGAGCTTCCTCCTCTCTAGCCTTCTCCTATTCTCATTGCCCCGCCTCTACTTCCTGTCTGGTTGACCCACCTATACTTCCTGCCTGGCGAATCAGCATTTTATTAAAATACATGATTGACAGAATACAGACAATTCTCCCGCACCAGTGATCCAATGCGGGTCTCTGTCTCTGTCTCCATCCATCGCCAAACGAAGGTTCTATGGTGATATTCAAGATAGTCATCAGTCTGACTACAGGACAAGGCCAGTTCAGGCACCCTCTCCTCCACTGCCCTAGGACCTAGCTGGGGACATCCCAATGGACACCTGGGAACCCCTCTAGACAACCCCAAAATGGCTCCCTTAATTAAGATATCTTCTTCCCTGCTCCCATATCTGTCCTTCCTCCATCTCAACCATCCCAGTCCTCCAAACTCTCCCCAACCCTCCTCTTTTTCCTTCTCTCTCCTCCTCTCCCTTTCCCCGTACCCTATCCTCACTCTCATGCTCCCAACTTTTGCCTGGCTATCTTGTCTGCTTTCAATTTCCAGGAGGATCTGTGTGTTTCTCTTTGGGTTCACCTTAGTACTTAGCTTCTCTAGGATCACAAACTATAGGCTCAATGTTCTATGTTTATGGCTAGAGTCCACTAATGAATGAGTACATACCATATTCATATTTTTGGGTCTGGGTTATCTTACTCAGGATAGGGTTTTCTATTTCCATCCATTTGCATGCAGAATTCAAGATGTCATTGTTTTTTACCGCTGAGTAGTACTCTTAATTTGTAGATGTGCCACGCTTTCTTTATTCATTCTTCCATTGAGGGGCACCTAGGTTGTTTTCAGGTTCTGGCTATTACAAATAATGCTGCTATTAACATAGTTGAACAAATGCTTTTGTGGTATGATTGGGCATCTCTTGGATATATTCCCAAGAGTGGTATTTCTGGATCCTGAGGTAGGTTGACTCCCAGTTTTCTGAAAAACCGCCACACTGATTTCCAAAGTGGTTGCACAAGTTTGCATTCCCACCAGCAACGGATGAGTGTCCTCCTTACTCCACACCCTTTCCATCATAGGCTATCATTAATGCTTTTTATTTTAGCCATTCTGACAGGTGTAAGATGGTATCTCAAAGTTGTTTTGATTTGCATTTCTCTGATAGCTAAGGAAGTTGAACATGCTTTTAAGTATCTTTTGGCTATTTAAAATTCTTCTGTTGAGAATTCTCAGTTCAGTACCCCATTTTTAATTGGGTTATTTAGAATTTTAATGTATAATGAACGGCAGGCCGCTTCCTGCCGCCTGCCTAGCTTTACCAGAAATGATTACATGGAAACTGTATTCTTTTAAACACTGCCTGGCCCATTGCCTCCAGCCCCTTATTGGTTAACTCTCACATATTAATTAACCCATTTCTAATAATCTGTGTAGCACCACGAGGTGGTGGCTTACTGGGAAAGGTCCTAACCTGCATCTGTCTCGGAGAGGAGAGTCATGACAACTGCCTGCCTCTGCTTTCTTTCTCCCACAATACTGTTCTGTTTACTCCATCTACCTAATTTTCTGTCCTATCAAAGGGCCAAGGCAGTTTCTTTATTAACCAATGAAAGTAACACAATAGAGAGATGATCCTCCTCCATCATTTTAATGTCTAGTTTCTTGAGTTCTTTATATATTTTGGAGATCAGTCCTTTGCCTGATATGGGGTTGGTGAAGATCTTCTCCCATTCAGTAGGTTGCCTTTTTGTCTTAATGACAGTGTCCTTTGCTTTACAGAAGCTTCTCAGTTTCAGGAGGTCCAATTTATTCAATGTTGCTCTTAATGACTCTGCTACTGGGGTTATATGTAGGAAGTGATCTCCTGTGCCCAAGTGTTGCAGTCTACTTCCCACTTTCTCTTCTGTCACGTTCAGTGTGTTCAGATTTATGTTGAGGTCTTTAATCCATTTGAACTTGAGTTTTGTGCATGGTTATAGATATGGATCTATTTTCATTCTTCTATAGGTTGACATCCAGTTATACCAACACCATTTGTTAAAGATGCTTTCTTTCTTCCATTGTTTAATTTTAGCTTTTTTTTTAAATCAAAAATCAGGTGTTCACAGGTTTGTAGATTAATATCCTGGTCTTCAGTTCAATTCCATTGGTCAACATCTCTGTTTTTGTGACAATACCAAGCTGATTTCATTACTATAGCTCTGTAATAGAGTTTGATGTCAGGGATGGTAATGCCTCCGGAAGTTTCTTTATTGTATAGTATTGTTTTGGCTATCCTGGGTTTTTTGTTTTTCCATATAAAGTTGATTATTGTTCTCTCAAGGTCTGTGAAGAATTTTGTTGGGATTTTGATGGGGATTGCATTGGATTTATAGATTGCTTTTGGTAGAATTGCCATTTTTACTATGTTGATCCTACCAATCCAAGAGCATGGAAGATCCCTCCATTTTCTGGTATCCTCCTCAGTTTCTTTCTTCAAAGACTTAAAGTTCTTGTCAAATAGGTCTTTCACTTCCCTAGTTAGAGTTACCCCAAGATACTTTATGCTATTTTTGGCTATTGAGAAAGGTGATGTTTCTCTGATTTCCCTCTTTGCTTTTTAATCCTTTGTGTATAGGAGGGCTCCTGATTTTTTTTTTGAGTTGATCTGGTGTCCTGCCACATCACTGAAGGTATTTGATAGTGTACATAAGTGACACCAAAAACTCTACCAGAGAACTCCTCATCTCTTAACACTCCTTAAATGCCAAGGTTTTTGTCAGTGGGTGCAAGCTGTGAGATTAGGAATGGGATTTTGAGAAGCAATGCAGAATGCACAGTTCCAGTTATCAAACAGAAGAATGAGGGTTCTGAAACATACACCTAAACAACTCTCAGGAGTCAGCCATTACTTGAGAGATTTTTGTGGAAAAGATCTCATGTTCACAAAAGACCCTTAGTTTGTGATATAGCAGAAAGTGACCATGAATTTCTGATCCTCTGAAGTACTAAGATTACAGGCATCATCTCCACACTTGTGCTTGCCATGAAGATAATCAAACTTGGGTTTGTACATGCTAGGCAAGTGCTCTACCAATCAAACCATACTCCCCAGCTCTTCTCTAGGAGTTTCAATTCCCTGGTATTATATCCTATCATGTCTGAAAGTTAGGGGGATTAAAGTTGTATGCATTCTTTCCCCTTTGATCTATCTAGTGCAAGCCAAGAGGTAAAGACAAGAAAAGGTAAAGTTATTGACTTCCCAAATAGTCTCTTCTTTATACCACTGAAATCTGTTACCCATATTAAGGGCTGTGAATCCTGTCATTGATTTTTCACAATTGGTCACAAATAAACACACACACACACACACACACACACACACACACACACACACACATATATATATATATATATATATATATATATATACAGAGAGAGAGAGAGAGAGAGAGAGAGAGAGAGAGAGAGAGAGAGAGAGAGAGAGATTACCAAGGTCTGGTGGTGCTCTCTTTTAATCCTTTATTTATACTATTCTATTCAGGAGGCAGAAGCAGAGTTTGAGCAAGTTCTGGGATAGCTAGGGCCATGCAGAGAAACTCTGTCTCAATCCCATCCCACCCCCAAAAAGTTTAAATACAGACTAGCAGTTAAGACAACTAGAGTAGTTCCTGCTGTAGGTAGTTGTCATTTTCAAGTGTGCAAGTGATAATTGTGGTCATCATCAGCAAAGTGGTAATTATCGCTATCATCGTCAGCTCATCCTTCAACTAGCTATTCTGTCCTGCTATTGCCACTCTCCATCAGTGGAGTCACTAAGGCCTCCATCCTCAAAGGATGATATGACAGGGCCCATGAGGGAATGTAGGAAGGACAGACACATGGACACACATACAGAAAAGCTGTATGCTCTGGTTGATATGAAATGGGAGACTTAGTGTGTTTATTTTATATATCCAAAATGAGGAGAAAGGTCTTTGTATACACCTGGGTAAGGAGGCAGGTTCACGATATACAATAAGATAAGAAGGCAGGCTCATGGTATACAGCTGGATAAGGATATAGGTTCATGGTATACAGCTGGGTAACAGGTTCATGGTATACAGCTGGATAAGGATATAGGTTCATGGTATCCAGCTGGGTAAAAGGTTCATGGTATACAACTGGATAAGGATATAGGTTCATGGTATACAGTTGGATAACAGGCTCATGGTATACAGCTGGATAAGGATATAGGTTCATGGTATCCAGCTGGGTAACAGGTTCATGGTATACATCTGGATAAGGGGGCAGGTTCACGGTATACATCTGGATAAGGGGGCAGGTTCACGGTATACATCTGGATAAGGGGGCAGGTTCACGGTATACAGCTACACAAGGCGGCAGGTTTAGGTATTCTCTGTAGACTACTCCTTAACAGTTTAGTCTCAGGCTGCAATGATCTTGGAAGAGGAAGCTGTGATTGATAGTTTCTGTAGACACTGTCAGTATCTCCACTCAGATTGAGGAAGGCTCTGGCAATTCCCATGAATCTGAGATACTGGGATCATTAATGTGGCCGAACTCATGTCAGCAGCACACATTCACTCTGAACTTCATCTGCTTCTCATACATTTAGTTAGAACTTGCTCTATCCCCACACCATGTCATCATAGAAGTTGATCTTCCTCTTACACATAACCTATAGAATTGAGACTGTGTGGGTACAAAGCAGATAATTTCAAAGTAGATCAGCCTAAACTTCTGAAACAGAAACTCCTATGTTTACCTCCTGGTACCTGGACCTGTGTATTCTGTTGCGGCCAACTGTCATCAAGGACAGTAGCCAACACTGTTGAGTGTATCCGCAGGCTGTGCATCACACTGTTCATTCCACCATCTAGTAGCTTCTCTAAGACACATATTTGGTAAGATAAATGAACTTATGGTTATAAAATCTGACCAGTATGCCACCCATATCATAACTTGAGTATGATGTAGAACTCCTGGCCTGGGCTTTACAGTAAAGTTGGAAATAAGAAAAAGTGTACACTAGGAGTAGTAAGTTCACTGAGTTAAAAAAAAAAACCTCTATGAGTACATGAAGAAAACTTGGAGAAATTATAAATGAAGTACTTTATAGTCATACAGCTAGGGTAGAGCTAAAAGTTCATATGATTATTCTATAAAAATCATTTGTTATGTCCATAAATAAATAAAGATTGAACCTCATTACTTCTACATTTGAGAAATTCTTTGGGCTAATCCACAGCCCAGAAACACAGCATTTATTGGAGGATAATTTTAGTACAAACCAACAATGAATTTATTCTGTCTCCCAGGATGAAATGTATGCATTTTTATGATTTGTAAATTTTATTCTCTTTCGTATGTCATAGTAGAATTTGACATGTACACATTTGATCACACACACACACACACACACACACACACACACTTTCCTTTTCTGTCGTTGCTCAGACTCCTCTCACTTTCACAGCCTACCCGCTCAAAGGATGAGTGAACATGTGCTTCTCCATATGCCTCCCACAGACTTTCAGTGCATTCATTACTCAGAGCCTGGGGGTTGAAGAATGTTTGTACTATTTTATTTTTCCGCATAGTGGTTCATTCTACTGTACATTTCAAAATCTGTGGTAAGTTGGAATATTCAAGAACTAAGGTGCATTTCAGTGAGCATCTTCCCATCTGTTAACTGAAGGGTTTTATTATTAACCAGGTACTCAAGTAAAGTAAAATAAATGACAGTTATTTTATTCGATGAACAAGGGCTGTCTTAAAAACACTGATTGTCTCCAGTCAGTTTTCTACACTGCAAGCATATGAGGAATCTCCCCTGTTTTAAACTCTCCAATAGATACAGAATCCCACCGTGAAGGCAGCCTCCCTATGATCTTGCTCCTGTCTTCCAGCTGCCCGTCACTGTATTTCCCAGCAAAAGTGTCCATCAAAAACCCTCGCTGTACACTCCAGCCAGACTGTCTCCAGCTGTGTCACTGCTCATGGGTGACATGTGGATTGGAAAAGTTAGCCAACAAGGACATGTGTAACAATTGCTAGCAGCTGCTTTTCCTCTATAGTACCCTGAAGGGCTTCTTAGGAATCCAACACCCAAGGTTCAGGAAGGAAGTAGTGATGACCATGGTGTCTTTTGGAACCAGGCTCCAAATGGGAAAGAGTTAGCACAGTAAATGGAAAGTAACTCCAACTTCCAGAGATGCTCAGCAGCCATGGCTTTGACTCTGCTGGCTGAGAATTAAATTGCTTATTCTTCTTTCTTCATCAGCCACCCATGGAAGAGATTTTCTATCTATCTGTAATTGCCCAAATACCCAAGGAGTTACTCTTGTTTCCAGTGTTCAAGGCTTCACAAGGAAAGTCTAAAATGGTCCAAAATTTAAGTACAAAATGAAGAATTTTGTGCATCATGCAGTTATGAAATGTTCCTGACGCCATGCTAAGGAGGAATGTTTTGAATGTCTCATCTTTGATCCTTCTCTCTTTCTTATCTTGCTCTAAATGCAAAGTTCCTTTCTTTTCTTTTTTGCTTATCCATGTACATGCTAACAAATCAAATCAATTAGCATCATCTGTATTATACAGTGGTAGAAACTTTGGGTAATAGAAATCAAGTATCCCAAAGACACTTGAATCTAGATGGATGATGAAATGATTTAATTAGTGAAATATTAAGTGCTGAAATGTGTGATCTTCTCATAAATTTTTAATTTAGAGGCCACCATGAAGAGAATAATTTAGCAAAGAGTTTTCAGAGAAAGTGGAATTTTTGCTACAAATTAAAGGGTTGTGTCTTAGGGTTACTGTGATGAACCACCACAACCAAAAGCAAGTTGGGAGAAAAGCAAAGGGTTTATTTGACTTATACTTTTACATCATAGTTCATTATCCAAGGAAGTCAGGACAAGACCTCAAACAGGGTAGAACTCTGGAGACATGAGCTGATGCAGAGTCCATGGAGGGGTGCTGCTTACTGACTTGCTCCCCATAATTTGCTCAGCCTTTTTTCTTATAGAACGCAGGACCACCAGTCCAGGGTTATGGCACCATACACAATAGACTAGGCCTCCCCTACAACAATAACTAAGAAAATGTCCTATGCTTGCCTACAATCAGATTTTAGGCAAGCCCTTTCTCAATTTGTTGTAAAATGAGTAGCGGGCCGCTTCCCACCACCTGGCTAGCTTTACCCGAAATATTTACATGGAAACACTTAAACATTTAAACACTGCCTGGCCCATTATATCTAGCTTCTTATTGGCTAACTCTCACATATTAATTTAACCCATCTCCTTTAACGTGTATTGCCACTTGACTGTGGCTTACCGGAATGAGTCTACCCAGCATCTGTCTCGGAGAGGAGAGCCATGATGCCTGCCTGACTCTACTTTCTTTTTCCCAGCATTCTGTTCTGTCTACTCCACCTATCTAAATTCTGTCCTATCAAAAAGCCAAGGCAGTTTCTTTATTTGCCCAATGAAAGCAACACATAGAAAAAGACCCACCTACACCATCAATTGAATTCCCTCTCTCAGATAACTCAGCATGTATTGAATTAACTAATACTAGCCAGGACGTATGGGTAAAATGAGGTAATATAGAATCATTCACAGCTCCATGGATAAATGATGTCTTAGTTAACCCAGGATGCTATGTAAGATACTGGGATGAACATGAGTGTACCAATAGTCAGGTTCTGGTGAAGGCCTTCATCCATGTTGCTAACAGGAAAATTCTTGTATTCTTGTATCCTCATGGCCAAAGCAGGGCAGGGTAGTTCTCTGAGCTCTGCCTCTCAGAGCTCTAATCCCACTCACAACATCACTACCTCCCGACCCCATCTTCAGATGTTACCACATTGTAATTGAAGTAGAAACCTTTGAATTTTGGAGCAACACAAACATTTAGTTCATTATTACCAGTAAGTCAAGGCCGGTATTGGATGGGTACAAAGATGAAAAGGCCTGAAAGGTAATCTGAATAATTTCTGTTTCTACAAGTGTGTTCAAGGAAGCACTGCCTGCAACAGTGCCCCCAAACCTTAACAAGAAGCCAAATTTCTTAGAGAGACTTTGTTAGGGCACAGATTTCTGTGGCCTACCCCTGCAATTTCTAATAAAAGGAAGCTGAATTATTTAAGCCAGATGCGATGGTTCATACCTATAATCCCATTATTTGGGATTCCTAGGAAGAACGATTCCTTGAGGTGGAGCAAGACTAGACGGTACTGTGAGGTGTGTTTTGGGCCAACCTGAGTGTGAGAGTGAGAAACAAACAGAAGAATTTCCCTGTATGCATTTAGCACATTCTCTCGTGCTGCTGCTTCTCATCTGCCGGAGATTGGCAGTTTCTAGATTGTCGGTTTCTAATGGCCACCCACTTAGGGAGTCATTGCTAATGACAGCGCAGCCAACTGCACTGAGGGTGCTCCTCTCACACTCCTGCTTCTACACCACACCGCCCCTGCCCCGCGCAGCTTATTTCCACAGTCCTTGGAGCCACTGCCATAGGGAAGGTCTGTTTCTCGGGTTTGCTATTACTGTAAGTTCGTCGCTCTTGATATGACTTTCATACAAGCCAAACTGGGGGATTTTAGGAGGAAAGGTGATGAATGCTGTTGATAACCCTGCTTTCTGATGCCCTGCTGCACAGGAAATGAAAGTAGTTCCCTGGGGAAGCTGATTTTCTGCTCAAAACTGATGACAGTTTAGAAAGCAGAAGCCTCTTTGTCTTGGAATTATTTCTCTTGATGACAATATTTAAGTAGGACACAGGGTGAGTGGTAGCATTAATTCTGATAATTGCATGTTGATTTAAGGATTTTCTTACTAAATAATTAGATCATGGCTAACCCTTCACAGAAGTTTTGAATTCTTTTAGTTTTATCAGCAATTTCAGTATAAAGCATTGTTCAAAGAATTCAAAATCCCGCTAGAACATCTTTCCCAAATAAGAAAAGAAGCTAATATTTTATACTAGTCACTTGTTCTGCCTTTAGTGGATGAACAAATGATGACATTCAAAAGAAATGTATAAGTGGTTTTCTTTTCCCCATGAAAAAAAAAGAAATAAAAATAGAGTTCTACAAAATATAGATGTAGTTATTTTGTATCAGTTTAAGGTTTGGCAGGCTACCAAGCATTAATTTACTTTTAGCTAGTTGAAATTAAATGTAATTCCTTCCCTGAGCAACCCTAAAGTAAACAAGCATGAAAGCATTTTCAGAGTAATCTGGAAGGAATTGACATTTAAAGAGGTTGGCATTACATCTTGACTTTAAGGCTATTAATTTCATAGACAGATTAACTTCATTACTCCATCTTATCTTGCATTTTGAAAGGCCTCTATCAGCTGGAGGACTGGACGCCAAGGGCCAGTTGAAACTACTCTTATCCCAGCCATGCTGGAAGTGGAACCTACTTCTGGAGACCCTGCTCCATGGTGATGGCCTCATACCAAGAATCCTGCTGAAAGGCTCAAGTAAGTATTTGTAGTTTCAAGAATGTCCTTGAAACAAAACAAGCCCAACAACAGAAAAATATCCCCAGTCATTGTCAGACTTGAATGAAACTGTTCTTCTACTTGAATATTGGACAAAGGGCAGCAACCAAACATGTACTGGCAGCCATGGGCTGTCACTGCAAAGGAGCTACTGACCTGCTAACCAACCTGACTGATCTATTTCAGGACTTTCAAGTAAAAGAATGTTTTTATATGGTGCTTTCAGTTACAAGTGCCAATTTATAAACAGTATCAGCTTTCATGGTTTGAGATGCCTGAGAAAACTGGAAGAAGGCAGTTACATGTTCAAAGGGCAAACCTGAATTAGATAGTAAATAAGTTACATTAGATCAGCACTTGGAATTTTAGTCTGTCTTGAAGAGTACTTCCAGTCGGCAAACTAGCAGCTACGGTATACAGTCATTTCCACTGTGGACAGAGAAGTAAGTGTCAAGAGAATTATGAGTGAATATTGAGGAGTAAGAAACCTTAATCCTCTTAATTAAAATGTCTTCCCTGCCAGTACTGTTGAGGAAGCGGCAAGGAGTGATGTGTGAACACAGTGTCGAGTCTACCACTGTGCAGAGTGTTCTCACCATTCCACATCAACATATGGATTCCTCTTCAGATCACACATGAATCCAGATAGCCAAGTCCACCACTAACCTCTGCAGAGCGTTCTCACCACTCCACATCAACATATGGATTCCTCTTCAGATCACACATGAATCCAGATAGTCAAGTTTCCTAAATCAAGTTCATTTTTGTCTAGTTTCTCACCACATGCAGGATCACATTCAAACTAGATGAGTTTTCCGATTTTTCGATTACACCCCATCAAGTATTCCCTCACATGGACCACAAACCCTTATCTGTGCCCGAGTCCCTCTGTAGCTTGGCTCCCTGGAATTTCTTATCTAGAGGCCCCCAAGCCACTGTGCTTCTCCCAGTGTGCAGGAGCCCGTTTCTGTTTCAGATGCATGAACACTCTTTATCTTGGCTTCTTATTTCTCTGAACTCCAATGCTCTCTGCTGGCTTCCTGTTGTCACTTTTATATGTGAATGAGGGAAATGTCCCTACATGCTGCCAGCCCATGGATCTATAAGTAAGACCATGGCATTCCCTTGTCCAAACTGTTCCAGTTATTTCGGGTAAGTTTTTGGTCTTCTTACCACCACCGGGATCTCACCTGGCTTTTCCTCAGCTCCCCACTCCTTGTTAGTAGATTTTCTGCACCATGAAAATAGATTTCTCTGCCAACACACAACAAGTTCATTTGAGCCAAGCAATTCCCCGGTAAGTTCTACAGTCCCAGAGTTTGAGACTGGAGAAGACATACGTTCAAACTAAAGCAAGGAGACTATAGGTTATAGGTGAGATGATATGATATATCCACCACAAGGTGGGTTTGTGCCCAAGTATGGTAAAAAACCGAGTCCTTTAGGGGGTACTTGGGTGGCCGGCAACTTCAGAGGAGGAAGCTGCAGTAGTTTCCAAGAATGTGGAACTGGATTTTTGGTGCCTTTCTTTGGTTCAGAAGCACTCTGTGTGGACAGGGTTTGGAGAGAGAGAGACAATAATGGGGCTTTCTGGATCATGCAGGGACAAGCTGTAGGTTTCAACTGAACATCCTGATCATTTTGGGTATATGGGTGCTGGTTCATATCTGGCTACTTCCTGCTGGCATGGGACAGTGTGGGAACACAGAGTTGGGAGTCAATGGGCTCATGCTCAGCAGGAGGTATGGGTAACAAAACATTTTGTTTAACTACCACCTGAAGACCTCAGGAATCCTGGAAGAAACAGAGAAAGCAAGGTGCTAGGAGGAAAAATAGACAAATTATTATTATTGGCCCTATGAATGTGAGAAAGACTGAAGAATGTCAGAAAGAATGGAACAGATGTACCCGGCTTGTATTGGTGAAGTTCAGACAACTTGTGGAGTGACTTGATATCAGTTTCCACCAGGCCAGATCTGTTGCCTAGTAGCAGCACTCTTTCCCCAGAACTTGTCGACTTGAAACAGCTGGAACAGATTCACACCTTGGTGTCCTTCCAAAGGCTATGACTTTTTTATGAACATTTTTCCTATGTCTAGAGAGCCTGGGTTTAGCCGAATGAAACACACCTTTAAGTCTATACTTAGAAGACAACCAAAGAAAATTTAAAATCTTGAGCTCGTGACTGAATAGTAAGTAGGCTTTGCTCTGTCAGTTTATCAGAACTCCACTCATCAATGCTAAAACTCTGAAGCTCCAGATTCCCAGCTTGACAGAAGTCTGAAACATCTTTCCACACCTTAAATTGTTTACTTATACCTGTGCAACTTGCATTTATACATGTTAAATCATTTTCTATGTTTTTTACTATGTTTTGATACACATAAAACCTGTTTATCCTTAACTATGAAGTCTTCAAACAAGTCAAACCTATCTGTGTTTTATGAAACTTAACTAATGAACTAACCGGTGGAATACCAACACAGTTGTAGCCTTTCGTTGGCGGGGACTGTTAAACTGGCCATCACTAGTCTAGTCGTCAAACACATCAGAATCCCAGAAGGATCAATTTCACCCGGGTAAGCAGAGAGGAAATGAAACAGCTTTCAAATCTATGAAAAATGGCAGGGAATTACTGGCTACCAACGCTGCTACCTCAGGTTCCTCCATGGTCACTGGGGACAGAGGACCCAGGATGACATCAGCTGCCAGGCCTAGAAGATCTGGCAGATTTTCTGGTGGAGCAGGAAATGGCGGGATCGGCCTACTTTGTCGAGGCCAAGCGAGCAGTCGACTCTCCAGTGTCCTGCCTGTCCACAGTCTGAACAGTGCCCTGGCAGTAGTTGAGGTGGGATGCACTTTTCCATATAGTGGCTGACTTTGCCACATTTAAATCAAGCTCCAGGTCAAGGTTCTTCTGTGCCCAACATCTCCTTTGGAGGAGATGGGATGCTTCCCGAAGCCAACATGATGTTCTCGCATGAAAATCTTTTTTATTAAACATTTTAAATGCCGTATTCTCAGATCTCTGAAGCATTTGAGGACCATTTTCTGTTAAGTATATCTAAACTAGTCAAATGTTGCTTATTTCTAGCTGCTGCTTTGGGGCTTAACTTTGAAACTGTATCTGAACATATCAAAGGATTTATGAGGTGACTGACTATTAGCTTGTGCCTTCTAAGATCAAGATGTTATAACTTACTTGTCTTAGAAGATTACAATTTTATAGCTTTATCCCTATTAAGTTTAGCCTTAAAAATAACAATTTCTGAATTTAAACTCTTTTAATATCAAGATACGACTCATAATCGCAGTCCACAAAGAGACTGAGGATTTTTCTGGCCCTTTTATAGTACTCCGTTATAGACCACAACATTTTCTGTATGACTCAGTTTTCTAAACTAGCTACAACTTAGCAATGATAGTAAAAGTAAGGAGGTTAGACATATACATTCCTAAATGAGTCTGTTAGTTTGGACAGACCTTAGTTAAGGAGGGGCCCTTTATCAGACTGCTTAGATCACTGTCTTGTTACATCATAAGATAGGAATACCTCAGTCTCCGGTGTTTATCTGTGGTCCTAAGTTTTAACTTTTTGTTTCTCTATCTATTAAGATCATCTATTGATGAATGAATTATAATGAAATGTCCTATAAATTTTAAAATGTCCTAGAACATTACAAATTTGCAATTTTAAGCATTTAAAAACTGTTTCTTAAAAATATTTATTTAAACTTTATAAAACTCTAAAATTTTCTTTTTAAGAAGCTTAAGATCTCTTAACTGTTCTTGTATTATCCAACTATAGTATTTTTTTATTTCAAGAATGAAGATATAAGAACACATCCATAATTTGTAAAAGGCAAAACCAAGTTTCAACAGTATAAACAAGTATAGTTATAGCAAGTATCTGCACATTAGTTAATTTATTAGGAGCTGATGACCTAGTCATGACTGAAGTCCATGAGAAGACAGGCATAGCTTATGTGCAAAGGCTGTGCTGTTGATAAGTAACTGGAGCATCCTCAGATCTTTTCTTTTAATTTCCCAAGTTCTCCTGTTATTTTATTCTGTTTATAACTTATAATTTTTTCTATTTTTCCTTCATTGGAAATAGATTTCTCGTATGATATATTCTGATTACAGCTTCCCCTCATCCAACTCCTTCAAGAACCTCACCACCTCCTCTTTCTATTGAATCTACACCCTTTGTGTCTCTCCTCAGAAAACAAGCAGGAATCTAAAGATTAATAATAAAATAAGATAAACTAAACAAATCAGAAAATGATGAAATAAACATATAAACAGAAAAACAACCAAAGGAAAAACACAAAAGAAGCATATATAGACACATGCACTACATACCAACACACAGGCGCTCAAACACAGGAATCCCATCAAAACACAAAACTAGGAGTCACATATGTGTGCAAGATACCTCTATGTTGTGACACAACATTATGAAATAGAAAATGCCTTCGAATGACATTGAATTCATTTTCTGTTGACCACTTACTACTCAGCATGGGGCCTGACTTTAACAATGGCTTGTATCCTCTGTGAAAATTCACTGTAGACAACTAATTTTTGACTTTTGAGTGGTTATCAATTGGAGATATCTTGTGGATTCAGGGTGAGGTCTGTGTTCACTTCTCTCATTAATGGGACTCTGACTTGCTCGGACTCATGCAGGCTCTCTGGATGCTGCCTGCCCTATTCTCTGAATTAGTGTCTTCATTTGGTCCTGCTGTGTTTATAAGATCTCATTTGTTTGTTGTTGTGATCATACGCTAACAGTCTTTAAACTGTTAGGGTTTTAATGTTCTTTAAACAGCCAATAAACAGCCTTTGTATCAGAGGGCAGAGATAGCTATAGGTACTGTCTGACCAAAATCAGTCATAAAGGTTTTGGAGGACCAAACACATATAGAGAGACACAGGAAGTAGTAGGGTAGGGCTTGGGAAAGATTATTGGTTTCTTTTGGATCAAGGAAGGAAAGAGAGAGAGGGAGAGGGAGGGGGGAGTCACTGGTCGCTTCTCCACCACTTCTCTGTTCATTCAAGTTCTTGCCCTGATATCTGACTCCAAGTTTTTATTGATAAAAATAATTAGATAAACACTTCATCTGATGTTCAATATGGGGCACTAGATCACAAGGCAGCTGCTCCTCATGACTTTGCAATCACTGGATTCACCACCACAACTGGTTTTCCTCCTTCCCCATTGCAGCTTCTCTACAGTAGTCCTGTACCTCAACCACTGTAGATGACTGGTCCCCAAATACTGCCAGAGTTAGCTGCTCTCTGCTGGCTGGCCCATCATTTAGCCATCCCACTTGCAGGCTTCTTCCACACATTCCCCTGTGTCTGCTTTTCAGGGAACTCACTCCCTCTCCCTATGAGTTGTGGGCTTTCCCCTGGACCATTTCCTCAGGACTCTGCCATGCCAGGTCAGCCACCTTGACACCCACTTGGGCTTTTGGTGCTGCCACCACCACATATTCTCAGTCCCTAGCTACACACAAACAGTTTCAATCGCCCTTAGCCAGGCCTTGCACCATCCGTGCTATTGGACTAGCCCTGTGGTACAGTGACAGCTGTTAACATCAGCAGATCTGTGGAGACACCTGAGAATTTTTAAGGGGGGTGGGGGTGGGGAATTAGCTTTTTTTTTCGGAAAAAGTTTTTAATCCATGTTAAGAATGGGAAACAGTATTTTGAAAAGGGAATTAGGTCTCTATGTGGTTTCACAGTGGATAGTTTGAAAATGGAAAGTTAAGTGAAGGAATAACCAACTTAGTGGAATTGACATTGCGTTCCTTATAGTCATTATTAGTTTGGTAATTCTTGTTTTATTCTTTAAAAAGTTGATTGATATCAGTGCCAAATGCTAAAAATTGACTGATAAGATATAATCCTTAGAAAAACCTGCTAATGAAACCAAAAAAATATTCACATAGAGACAGAGGAGTTTAGAGCAGAACCTACCACAGCATTGCAATAAGAAACTGAAGAGAAGTGGGTGATGGTTATTAGAAAACCAACTTTAATTTATCTAGTTATCATTCTAAAACAACTCCCAGATGATAGGCACACCCAGTGCTATATGGGAGTTAACTGGGATTCTGTAGAAATGTTAGATTTGAAGAGATGTAGGGAAGAAATAGTTTTGAATGACATGCATTTATTTTTTGTGAAGCCGATGTTAAATTCATGGGCAATCAGAACAGAATTTTTCCACAAGACTGGAAAGATTTAACTACAGTAGAGTAAATCTACTGTAGTGGAGAAAGAAGGCTAGGGTTGTAAAACAATGAAGTAGAGCTAGAGGTATAGAAATTTCTAGAGACCAGCTCCTCAATGAAGGCCAGTATGCTGATTTTCAAAGACAGTTTAAATTTAGTGATCACACTTTGGCCCTAAGCCATATAGCAGCTTTGAATGGTTGGGGCAGGGTTGAAGAATCAAGAAAGAAGAATGAGTCATTTACTAAAATTATATGAGGCCCAAAAGAAGTCTTCACTGAAATTGTTTTTCAAAGATTGACTTCAACTGTAAGTAGAATATCAGATCCAGAAATTAGACAATATTAATTAAATCTTTGGTTTTTGAAAATGCTAACTCAGAATGCAGAAGGGAGATTAGATCTAGGCAAGATCAACACCAATAGATGACTGAACAAGGAATACAGCTAATATTGGATCTCACACTTATGATGATACTTTTTTAGAAGTACTTTCTAAAAATCTTAAGAAACATTGAAAGGGCAGATGTTTTAATGTGGTAGACAAGGTCATCTGAAAATAAGATATTCTTAGAAATAATCATTTTTTCAGAGATAATCCAATGAGAAGATCCCAGCCTTGTGGAATGTTTCAGAAGGTTTGGTAAAAGTCAGCAATGCACTAATGAATGTAGACCAACAAGGGATAGACAAGATAATTCTTTGCCATCAGGAATCCTTTAGAGGCCCCGTTACATGCCCCAATATCAAATTTGTTTTAATAATTCCCTGTCAGAATTATAATACTCTTTCACAGTTCAATTAAAAGACTTAATGCTTTTCGATAAAATCCATACTGCTCTGAATGCCAGAAGAGCTTCAGTAGATAAAAAAAAATTAAGAGAGAATATAAAACAAATATTTGGTCAAACTTATATAAATAATCAAAGACCAAAGCTATAAATACAAATAAATTTATTGCAATTGAAGGTTTGGTTGACACAGGTTCAAACATAACAATAATTTCACCAACATCTTAGCATCCAGATTGACCTATTCAGGGCGTAAATATTCAGCTTTTAGGGAGTGGAACTTTATCTCAGGTAAAACAGAGTACAAGGTGGGCCAAGTGTATAAGACCAGAAGGACAGATAAGAAAATTAAAGCCATATGTAGCTAACATAACAATGAATTTATGATTTGTTACAATAATGGGAAATCCAGATTAACATTACTCCAATCTCAGAAACAAACATAAACTAAATATCCTTTCTGAAAAATACTAAAAGGTATTATCAATAGCAGTCACTGACCATTCAGTTTGTACAGAAGCAGGGCACAACAGTTGCTAATCTTCCAAAGGTACCAACTACCTTTAAGATGGTTAACTGACAAATCTGTCTGAATGTCACAATGGCCTTTGACATCAGAAAATTTACAGTCAATAGAAAAGCTGGTACAGGAGTAGCTATATGCTCAACATATTGAAGGATTGACCAATCTTTGAAATTCTCATTTATTTGACATTAAAAAGAAATCTGGAAAATGAAGACTGTTAACAGATTTAAAAGCCATAAATAAAATGAATCAATCCATAGGTTTCTTTTTTACATCCTGTAATTCCCAAGCCTTCTTTATTATCTAAAGGATGGTCTATTATAGTGATTTATTTAAAAGGTTGTTTTTTCAATATACCTTTATAACAGAATAAAGAAAAATTTGCCTTCGTTGTAGCTATTTATAATAATTCTCAGCCTGTTAACAGATATCAGTGGAAAGTTCTTTCCACTAGGTATGTTAAGTAGCCCTACCTTGTGTCAATATTTTGTACAACAGCCATTGAAAATAATTCATAAACAGTTTCCTCAATTGTTAATTTACCATTATATGGATAATATTTTACTAGATGATTCAGATGCAGATAACTGAGGAGAAACATGTTTGAAAAACTAAAGAAAAAATGACTTGTTGGGGATTATAAATTGCTCCTAAAAAATGCAAAGTGGAGATTCTATTAATTACCTAGGATAAAAGATAGGTTTACAAAGAAAACACAGGAAGTACAAATCAGAAGAGATCAATTACAACTCTTAATGATTTCAAAAATAACTGGCTATGACCCACAGTAAGACTAAATACTCAAGAACTAAGAAATTTATTTCAAGCAAACCTTACAAGGTGATAGTGACGTAAATAGTCCAAGAAAATTATCAGCTGAGACTGAGAAAGAATTGACTTTTGTAGAACAGAAATTAAGAATGCACATTTGAATCCAAAGTTTGATTGTATTCTAAGTATTTTACCTTCTGTACATTCTTCCAAAGGAATTATTATGCAGAGAGAAGAAAATACCTTAGAATGAAAATTTTTACCACACAAAGAGTAAAACATTAAAGACCTATGTAGAAAAGTTTCCTGAATTGATTCTAAAAGGAAAATTTATCCTTGTCAGTTAATAGGAATAGGCCCACCAGAAATTGTGGTGTCTCTTACTAATGCTGAAAATGTCTCAATATGAGCAGAAAATGAACGTTAGCAAAGAACTTGCAGTAATTTCTTGGGAGAGATTGCAACAAATATGTCAAAAGCAAGAGACTTCAGTTTATATATTGAAAAACCAATTGGGTCTATTGTAGGAGAAGGTTCCTTTGTTTCATCCCAGCTGCACCACACCAATCTGTAATAGGAGGAATGGGCTTTGTTCCACCGCCCGGCTAGCTTATACCCAAAATAACCACACAGATGCTGTATTAATTGAATTAATTATCTCCAGCCCATTATTGGATAACCCTCACATCTTGATTTAACCCATTTCTGTTAATCTATATGTCACCACGAGGTTGTGACTTACCAGGAAAGATTCATCATGTCTGACCTGGCAGCTTCATGGTGTCTCTCTGTCTGCCTTCTTCCCACCTTTCAGTTCTGTCTACTCCACCTACCTAAGTTAGGCCCTATCAAAAAGCCAAGGCAGTTTCTTTATTCAACCAATGAAAGCAGCACATAGACAGAAGAACCTCCTACACCATGGGTCTTCCTCACATTGAAAATGCTAACTCAGAGTTAAAACAAGGATGCTTGTTAAAGGAAGATCCAAAATTTATTTCTCATGTCAATAGGGCCACCTGCTATGGGACAGAAGAACAGAATAAAATTAAGGGACTATTGCCACTAATCTCAATTCTTTGATTTTATTTTGACTCTTTCAAACTTTCCTTAAGGTATAAGCACTATTTCAAAGTTTATAAGATATGTATTTAAGTTTTCTGTCATGATATCAATGGTCATATAGAGCACTAATTCTAGAAATAAGCTTCATCTAGCTTCTTATATGTGATTTTTGGGCTTGAGTTTGAAGCATATAACTAGGAATTTAGCTTTCTTACCTCATATACTTAACAAGTTGTGGTCCTTTAACATCTCCAAAATCTACTGCATATGAAATTTAAAATGTTTTAAGTTTCCTGCAATGATCCATGACCATTCCTAACATTGACCTTTGAAGACTCCAAAACAATCGCAAATCTACCTGAATTGTAGTAATGCCACTAAGCTGGTAAACACCACCAAAAGATCAGTTTGGGACTACAAAGTGCTCAGGACAATTTCAAGGAGACAACATCTCTGCTAGCTGAGATGGTCTAACCAATTAGGCTACTCCAGCCAGGATTTCATATAAGCCCTGCACTTTCCCATCAAACCAATACTAGACAATAGCTAGATTTTCTAGGACTTTACCATAACCTCAGTTTTCTCAGGGTCCCCTAAAGATGCTGTTATCCCCAGAAAACAGGAAGTAATTTTAAGCACATGATGCCCATATTCCCAAGAAGTGTGGTGGGTGGTTTTTGGTCTTTCAATGGATGTTTGTCATTGTTTAAAGGGGTTGATTACAGGTTGTTATTGATCATGGTAAGGGAAGTAACTAAGCAAAGAAAATTATATTCAGGGATCTCATTCTGAAAGGAAAAAAGAGAGATATAGAAATGATAGGATAAAAGGTAGATTATTGAATCTACGTTAAAACTAAAAGGCAAGTACTAGTCTCGAATATTTTACATTGTTATGATTTTTATATTGATACAAATTTAAGTTTATTTTTGTTGTACCGTATATATGTTTCTGCTTTTGTTTAAGGTATTATTTTCTAATTTTTGAAGTTCTATTATCACACATGTTTAAGATAATTAAAAAATGTAGGTTAGTAGTTAGCCAACTATAAGAATCAAATTTATGGCCATGTTCAGTTTGTTAGCAAGGTCATACAGATATATTTTATATACATAGATGTTCCTCAAACACTTCAGAGACCTACAGAATATGGAATTTAAAATGTTATAATAACCTAAGGTTTTTATGACAATAAGATGTGTCTGCTGTTGGCAGCACCAATTTTCTTCAAAAATGGATGATGGACATTGAAGAACCTTTTTATGGAGTTTGCTTTAATTTTGGCATAGTTAGACACTGGGCAAGAAACTGTCCTTGCCTCAACTGCTGACAGTATGCCATACAAACTGGACAAGCAGAACACAAAAGAAAGTGGCTACCAAATAGTCCTTCAAAATTCCTGCTTCACAGAAAAGTCTGCCAGATATTCTAGGCCTGTAAGACAAAGATAAATGTCCCAATGCCGCAAAGGAACCCTAGGTGATTGTCCAGGCAGCCAAATGACTCTGTCGTTTCTATAGTTTTTGAAGTTGTTTGCTCTGCACTTTCTGTTTACTCAGGTAATATAAATTTCGTGGATCTCTGATAAAATTGGATATGTAGTTACAGTTTTTCTTGTTACCAAATTCAGAAAAGAAATTCACAAAAGAAATGTAAAGTATATAAGGTTGGGAGACATAAAAGCTTAGGTTGTTTGTCTAAGAAAATGTTTTGATGTCTAAGATGATAGTTTTGGGTTCGCAAAACAAGATAAGATAGAAAATGAATTTGGTGCCAAATGTTGGACTCACCAAAATAGGACAGATATGAAGTATTTAGTCTTAATTTGCCAAATGTAAACACACTGGAAATTGTAATAATTCTTACCTGATAATTGCTTATTGTGAAGATAGATAGATAGATAGATAGATAGATAGATAGATAGATAGATAGATAGATCTTTACTCTGTTAGACCTTTTCTTTTTATTTAGACAAAAAGGGGGAAATGTGGGATATTATGATCACACTCTGACATTCCCAAGACTAGCAATCAAGTTTACATTGAATCAGAGGGTAGAGCTAGCTACAAGCTGACCAAAATTAGTCATAGAGGTTTTGGATGACCAAGGACAGATAGATAGAAACAGGATGTGGTAGATTGGGTAGTGGAAAAATTCTTGGCCCTTTTTAGATCAAGGAAGGAGAGAGAAAGATGAAGTCACTGGTCATTTCCCCACTGCTTCTCTGATCAGTGGTTCTTATTGGTTCTTACCCAATATTTGACTCCTGAGTTTTTATTTATAAAAATAATTAAATGAACACTTAAGTTTGTGTTCTCTATCTCTTCTGGCTCTTTCATTTTATTTACTTCATCTTCTGCAAAGTTTCTTGAATTCTGTGGGAAGGAATTTGATGGAGACATCAACATTAGGACTGAGTGGTCAAAGGTTTCTCATTCTCTTCACATTGTCTGCCTGTGTGTCTCTTCATCTGTTCCTATCTACTGCAGATAGACACTTCTCTGGCGATGGCTGAGAAAGACACTTATCTCTGAGAAGAACAGCATGTCATGAGAAATAATTTAATTGCTGTGTTTCTTTAGAAGAACAGTAGTGGTGTTTGGTTTTCCCCAAATCCCTGGCTGCTCTTGTCTCAGGCTCTTGGACAACCAAGCAGTATCAGGGAGAAGTTCCATCTCATGGAGTGGGTCTTAAATTCAATCAAATATTCTTTGGTTACTCTCATAAGTGGCTTTGTGCCACAATGGCAGTAGTACATCTTGCAAGCCAGTCATCATTTTAGATTGAAGGGTTTATTACTGGTTAGGTGTCTGCATTTCTCTTTTGGTAGCTATCAAAGTACCCTCTATTATCATGAACACTTGTCGTTGGGGTGAAGGCTCTCTTTAGGCAGCAGCTTGACTTCTCTACATTCAATATGTTATGTTGATGTTGTCTTCAGCAATAGGATCTTATTGTCAGATTATGGATGGCAGGTAATAGTCTTGACAGTGTCCTGGGTTGTTTGGGGCACTTTTGGGGCACTTTTGGTACTTTTGGGCATCGCTTTGAATAGAGGTAATTCATTTCTGTCACTGGAAACTTCATTTGTTGACAAAAATGTCTACTTGGACTCTGTCTCCACTGTTATTTGGTGATTTTATATATATTTTCTTCATATATGTATTCTAAACTCTCAGACAGAGTGGCTAAATGACATGGATAGTATTTGACAAATTTCAGAGAGTTACTCTGATATAATTATCAAAACTCAAGGGTATTATTCCTTAGAAGAAATGACCTCCTATTGATAAAGTTTTCCAGATGTAGAATAATATAAAACAATCAGAACTCATATTTTTCTTATTATACTAATGCAACTTAGTGAAATAAAAGAAAATTTACTTCTGAATAATAAACTAGATTTTTTAAACAAATCCACATTTTTTTCAAAACTGATGGCCACATCCTTATGTGTATCACGAGATGCTCTTTGGGAGAGACTTGCAGTCTCAGGTACGGTTCTTAAAGAAAACATTAGCATGTTTGCTGAACTTCCCAAATACAGATCAGTTCTTGTAAGTGCTATTTACTTTTTGTGTCAGCTTTGGTATTGTCCCATATTGAATTTTCCAACCTACCTCAAATAGCTTGAAGATAAAGTGGCAAAAACATTATATGTCAGTTGAGCAACCACTATATTAAACTCCTGTGGAATTCTTGTCATTTAAAGTTAGAAACATCATATTTATAGAATGTTATTAATTATTGTAATTATGATGTTCATAAAAGTAAATTTGTACTAATTTTTATAGAAATTATGTGTTTGATCACATGCTTATGAAAGCAAAACATTATTAATTAAACAAAATGATTTTTGGCTTCTCACAAGACATCTTCATAAGTAATTTCTTTCTGATTTACCTAAAAAATTTAATTTCATGTTGGCTCAGAAATTATTTTACTGAGATTAGATAGTTAGATAGATAGATAGATAGATTTATAATATAAAATGTCTGATAAGACATTTTCAACTGAAAGCTGAAGATACCGTTCCAAACTGAGATGTTTCTGACTTTATATTATATGGTTATCAAGAAAAGTTTTGTGCCAAGTATATTGTGTTTGAAACAATGGCAAAGTCTGTTTTCATATGTAAATATATGTATCTTATATACATATAAGTATATATCGTACTTGTATTTGAAACAATGCAAAGCCTTTACATACATACATGTGTACACACATATGATTTGCTGAGACCATGTGCCCTGCAAGGCTTTTACATGTAGCATCAAAAGAACAAAACATTTGGCAGTTTCCCAGTTGTCGTTTGGGAGGTTTTTGCTGCTAAACAATATTTGAATGAAATAAGACGAACATGCCTTTCTTTGCTTGGTGTCTCCAAAATAATCCCCAGTCACAGTTCTTGGCTTCTGGTGATAGTCCACCATCGTGTAATAGCAGTCTATCAAATATGTAGTATTTAACATGCCCCAGGCATTGGCTTTAAAAGCTTTAAATGAGTTTTCTCACTGACTCCTCATGATACTACTGTATGTTAGTACACTCCATTTAACAAAAGAAGAAACCAAGACACAGAGAAAGCTAAGCTGCTCAGATAACAGGGAGCAGTGCAGTACTGGACCCTTGTGCCTGGCTTCAGGAGTCTGCATCAGCCCTCCAGACCACAAGGGATCAAATAAAGTTACAGAATGCATAGCAAGTTACAGTGCTGATGAATTCTAGGGAGCACTCAGCAATCACAATAACAGATAACGGACTTATTGTGCTTTATAAGATTATAAAATGTCCAGCAATAACCAAGAAATGAATCTGGAAAGACTGCTAGCTAACTTTTGGCTGGTACTAGTGCGCAGCAGTTGACCTAAAGTAGAAGGATCAGTTCAAATTCTCTTGCCATATAGTATAATTTCCTGATATTCTAATATAAAACAGTATGGCAGAAGCTAGCTTAGTGTTTTGTTGTGGTACACGTGTGTGTGCGTGTGTGTGCGTGCGTGCGTGCGTGTGTGTGTGTGTGTGTGTGTGTGTGTGTAATCAGAGCCCCATTCTAGGAAATGCCTTAATGTGCAAATGGGCTCCTTCTCCGTATCCTTAGTTCACCTAACACTGATGTCATTGGCTGCATTTGCAATAACGACAATTGCACTACATGTCTCTCACTGATCAATTTTTTTTTTAAAAAATTGGATTTGTAACATGTTCTTACTGAGAGCAGTATGAGTACCTCTGTGTTTTTATACTAGTGTTTTTCAACGTCCTTTCTGGGAAGGACTAATGTACTAGCATGGAGATATCAGTGGATGCCAGAGAATCTGTATAGTCTCAGAAACAGCTATCGTCCAGGGTGGGCTCCGTCTACAGAGATGTGGGTATTGATGCTGCTGGGTGGTGACAGTCCGATCATATCAATCAAGTTTTGTTGTTGAGGCACAAGAACCTGGAACTGAGACTGCTGTTAGAGTTAGAGATTCCAGTTAATTGGCTTTTGGCTTTTGACAGGCTCCAGGTGATGTTGC
The DNA here is from genome assembly GCF_982192425.1 of Myodes glareolus. Classification (NCBI taxonomy): domain Eukaryota; kingdom Metazoa; phylum Chordata; class Mammalia; order Rodentia; family Cricetidae; genus Myodes; species Myodes glareolus. The sequence goes on from NC_142040.1 coordinate 5,838,149, forward strand.
TCCTGCTAATGGTACCCACAGGTCGTTGAGCAGCAAAGCCCCTGGGAGGTGCAAGGGGGCAGAGACAGTTCACCATTTGATCTCCATTTTCTGCCGAGGTTCAGAGTGAACACCTTGCAGATAGAATGTACGTACACTACAGCAGAAAAAAAAATTGTTCTGGAAGCTCAAAGACTTGATCTGAGTTTGACCTCTGCCAAACACAGTAGGAGATCACCAACTACCATCATAAAATAGTAGACAAAGAAATTTTCCTTCTTTTGGATGTCTATGTGCCTAGCAAGGTATTTCCCTAGCAGTTGTGATGTAGATGAAAACTAGGTAAAGCAAATGGTTTCAAATTCTCTTACTACTCCTTCACAAATAGTTTGGGACATCAGCAGTATGGGTTTTGTTAGATTTCACACACAGAGAATCAGACCTAATCTTGCTTGACAGTGACTCCGATATTTTGCATTCCATCTTTTTAAGGGTATTTAAAATGTCTAATATGACTACAGGAACTAGGTGTTCTTTGGTAGTTAATGTACTTCTAGATTAATGTGTAATGGGATTGGGCATCAGACTACGAGTGCTCCTCCTATTAGGAGTTTTTCCAGCATCGTTCTCCTTAGCGACTCAATGTGATCTAACATATCAGTTCATTTGTGACCTTAAATTATTAGAGCTACTGTGCAAATATGGAAACACATGCAGAGAAGTTGTATAATTTTTCCACATGATTTTTCAAGTGATCCTTTTTTAAAGGAAATAAGAGCCCTTATTTTCTGAAAGTCTGTTGTTTCATGTGAATTAAAAAGATAACACAATGCTTTCAGAGATGAGTCTTTTTATAAAAGGTGAGTTTCTGGAAACGATCCACTTGGTTTTATAACTGAGTTCTCTATTTAGAGGGCATTAAGTAGTATTAGGCACTGTTAGAGGCTGTAACTGTCAGCATGGGCACATGGAGATCACCTTCATATAGCTCAGTTTCCAGGGGTTTGATTGCTGCTGAAAAGTAGAAAGCACAAACCTCATAAAGAAAATGAATAGAAATCAGAGAAGCTCAGCTATAATTAGGTCTTGGGGTGCTGTTCTCAGACAGGATCCGGGGGGACTGAGTGTTAAATACAGTATTTTTAAACTACCTCCCGTCAGGTTCAAATTTGATCTTGTTTTTCATAGTGAGCTCTGATGTGACACTGAAATTATGTACTCTCCTTGAAGTTATTTTTAGGTGACATCGTCCTCCCCTTGCCATGGCTGTTTATTGGTCTACTGTTCTGGATTTCCTTGTTCTGAATGCTGTATGTTCTGCCCTTACATTTCTCATCTAACATCTTTGCCTCTTCAGTGCTGTTACTGTCTGGTTGATCCAGCATCCCTGAGCACATGGTTCACTCTTCTATAATATTTCTGCCAAATCCCGCAGTGAGTTAGCAGGAGCTTTTCACTAGCATCTTAGAGGAAGTAAAAGGTATACATCCTTGGAAAGCAAACGCTGGTGTGTAGCGGAGGTGTAAACCTGTGTTAGCTGCGTAAACACTCTGCTGATGCGCATCCTTTTCTGAAGCAGTAGCAAGGTCAGCATTGAAAGGAGCTGAAGATGGTGTGCACTCTCTTCATGCATTATCAAAAGGGGTCTGGTTCAAAATCTTATATTCATTTTACTGTTTAAAGTATTGATAGAAGAGATGAAAGTTAAAGTAGCAGCTTTATTACTGGATATCCTTGTTGGTAGGTACAGGGTCAAAGAACGTGGCTTCAAAAGTGCCAATACTGAAGTGCCAAATCCAATCCCTGTCCTCCCCCGGCACCCTACTGACTTCTTTCCAGTGCCTTGCTCTGAAAAACCAAGTTGTCTTGCCTTGGCAAAATATGTCTTAATTAAAGGAAAATCATGGTTAAAAGGAAAGTCCTCATAGTCAGGCATACCACAGAAGAAAAAAATAGAACAAAACACTGGTTAATTCAACCAGTGTTCCTGGCCTGAGACTCCGTCCCTAGTATGGAGGACAAGAAGGGTGGAGAAGCTACCAAAGGGATTGATTGTGGAAGACAGTGAGAGACAGGACAAGGCAGATGGTGTCACGTTCGAGGATTCTCCTGAGTAATGACATATATTTACACAATGATGCTTTAGGTACACAGAACTTGTTGATTGTAACATGAGGGGGCCAGCTTGTTGGGGTTTCCCGTCCAGCCCGGTACCCAACAAACGGCAAATCCCAAAGAGAATCACACACAGGACTCCATAAGGTTATAAACTTATTGGCCCATTAGGTCAGGCTTCTTGTTAAATCTTATAACATATATTACCCCATTATCCTTATCTACATTAGCCACATGGGCTCAGTACCTTTCTCAGTGTGACAGCTTACATGTTGCCTCTTCGGTGGTCTGCGCAGGAGTGGCGGGAGTTTCCTGCTTCCCAGAATACTCCCAGTCTCTTTGCTCCACCTCTACTTCCTGTCTGGCTTTCCCGCCTATACTGCCTGCCTGACCAATCAGCGTTTTATTAAACGCTGATTAATAAACTGTCTGTCAGACAATTTATTAATTGTCTGACAGAATACAGACAATTCTCCCACATCAGTTGATATTTTTTTATTTGATCTCTTTTCTCTTCTCTCCTCTCCTTTTCTCTTCTCTCCTCTCCTTTTCTCTTCTCTTCTTCTCTGACAGAGTCTTGCTCTGTAACCCCAACTAGATGATCTCACTTACATCCTCCAACCTCTGCCTCATCAATTTCCATTTCTTTCACTACTGAAGACATTATAAAGACATATCTAAAGAATTTTATATTGGATAAACCAATGTCTTACCCAGAGGCAGAAGAAAGGAAAGGGGGGGGGAATGAAAGAAAGGAATATACCTGCATTTGGAAGAAGAGGAACAAAAGGAAGAAGTAATGCCCCCCTTCCCCCACTGTGAGGTTTATAACTGAGGCACCTATAAGGAAATACCAGCCAACTCAAAAATAGACGTTTGTTTACTATAAATATTGCTGCATTGACCTTCAGTAAGGAAGATCAATGGAAACAGGGTAACCTGCGTGTTTCTGACTTTAAAAAAAGAGATTTATTTATTTGTGTCAGCCTGCATAAGCTTTTGTGTACCACCTGCATGCAGGGACCTATAGAGGCAAAACCAAAAAGTCCTATCACATTAAACTAGAATTATAGGTGACTGTGAACTGCCATATGCCATGCAAGATCAGTAAGTGATGATTTTGATGTGCATGCACAGTTGTTGGGAGTATGATGGAAGAAGAATGTGGCCTCATAGGAATTAAACCTCATTAACTTAATGGTGCTTGTTTAGGTTTCCTCATGTGCCTATATTTTCAGAAATGAGGGCTTTTCTTTCTTTCTTGTACAGAGAGGGACTTCTGCAATGCTGACCTCTTGATCTGATGTAGAGGAAGTCAGACTTCTCCTGTTCCTACTTCAGGAGAGAAGCTGAGACTCCTAGATGACTCCTTTTCCCCAAAGGCCAGTTTACCATGCTCGGGAGTATTGTGTCCTGAACCTCGAGACTAGCTTTACAAGTAGCTCAATTTCAAAGAAACAATAAGACAAAAAATATGGTAAAACAATTTCATTATGCTCAATTCTATCTTATCAAACAAGAGCCTCACTCATGTCCCTCTTCCATCAAACAGCAGCAAAATAACATGGGTCTCCCACCCCTCAAAAAGTAAGTTAAAGAAAGTCAATCCAAGGTGAGTTTTCTTGCAAAGTCTAGGGGACTATCCAAATGAGAGATAGCACAAGAATATCGCAAGGGTATAAGGGGAAAAATCAAAAGGAAATTAAAACAATGTGATTGGGCCCTTGGAAAAGGCCATGGCCTTTACTAGGTTACAGAGACACAGCCCTAAACACATCTAGGCTGTTTGGTACCTCTCCTGCCTGGCCTACTGGATAGGGGGAAGTTTCTGGTCACTCAGCTCATGCCATCTGTAACTCCAGTTCTAGGGCATCTGTTTTCTCTTCCGGCCTCAGCAGGCATCAGGCATGCAAGTGGTGCACAGTTATACATACAGGCAAAACACTCATTTCCATTAAGGAAAACAAAAGATTTGATGAAATAGGGTGTTATGTCAGGACATCAGACACAAGCAGGAATGACAGTTATAAAGTCTTAAACTGTTGTCATGATTTCATGTGTGCCTATCACCCAGCATACATATGCCTGCTCACATAGTGAATACCAAGAAGCCAAAGCCCAAGCCCCTCAAATCTTTACCAGTGACTGACACATAAGAATATTAATTTTGAGACTTTTATACATGAGTACTGTATTTACATCATTTATCTCCTCCCTCTCTCCCATACAGCTCTTCCAGTTCTCTACAACTACTTCTAAAATTCAAGACCTCGTTTTCTTTAAATATGTATGCACATCATGTATGTATGTGTAGTGTAAAAGCTATTGAGTTCATCTACTGTTATTCATATGTGCAAATGTTTAGAGCTGACCACTTGGGATTGGGATTGAATAACTTAAGCAAGGAGCTAGCTCATCTTGAAAAAGCAAACTGATTCTCTTTCTCAGAAGCCATTGATTGTCTATAGCTTTGTCTAGGGTGGGGGCTTGTGAAACTTTCCCCATCCACATTGGCATATGAGCAGTGTGGTAATTATGCAGGTCTTGTTCTGGTAACCTTATTTTTGAGATTTCATGGATGCACCTTTCCTGTCAGGACTGGAAGATGTTATCTCCCAGTACAACTGCTGCCTTCTGATTCTCAATTCTCCCACCCCGTTTTCTATGATGATCCTGAACCTTGGATTTAGATGTATTCTATGTGTACTTACTGGTGCTGGACACCCTCTCACTTATTTTCTACGTTGTGACTACTTAATATAGTATACTTAGATCTGCATAGTATCTATCCTTGATCTGCTGTGGGAAAGCTTTGATGAGGGGTGAGAGCTATGGTTGTCTATGGGCATAAAGGTAACTATAGGAAGGGAGATTTCTTTTGTGTGATACTAAGTAATGGGAATTTTGTTATGTAGTCATTGTATTTGGGAGAAGTATTACCATGCTGTGTGGTACACACACACACACACACACACAAGCAATTATGGAACTTTGGAAATGCACAACTTGTCAAAATGCAGAGATCAGAAACAGTGGGGTACCCAGGCTTAGTTATTTTTTTTTCTTATAAAAGAAAGCATTTAATTGGAGCTTGCTTTCAGTTTCAGAGGTTTGATCTACTATCAGCATGGCAGGAGGCAGGGTGGTATGAAGGAATGTAGGACCCCGCCTTTTCTGTGGATACCCACACCCAATCCAGAAACGCGCTTTCCCCGAGCTCGGGCCCACGAGAATGGATGACTGTCCTGAGTGTTTAAATAGACACACACAAAAGAGACCTAACTCACTTACCAAAGAGTAAATGGTCACTTTATTAAACTCAAGTCGGGTATTTATACCAGTGGGCAAGGGAGTTCAAAAGGGCAAGGCCTCCTCCCATCAGGAGCAGGAGAAGGACATTACAGGTGCCCGGTGCTTCAGGCAGAATCAGCTGGGAGGGGCCAGGCCTGTGGGACCCACTGCTAGAACCTTGTTTACAGGTGGAATCACCATAACAAAGAGAGCCAGGTTCTTTGTAAACTATACCCTCAAGCCAGTGCTAGTGCAGAATCTCCAGGGAGCCGGAGGTCACATGGCCCTGCGGGGGGGGGGGGGGGGGGGGGGACCTATGTACTATGTACCTACAAAGGAAGACATGGTTCTGGAAAAGGAACAAAGAGTTCTACATCCAGATATACAGGCAGCAGGGAGAGACAGTGGGACTAGCTTGAGCATTTGAAATCCCAAAGCCCATTCCCAGTGACATACTTCCTCCAACAAGGCCACGCCCACTTCAACAAGACCCTGCCTCCTAATCCTTATCAAGTAGAGTACTCCCAAATGATCGGGCATTCAAATATATGAGCCTATGGGGTCATCTCGATCGCTCCTTCATTCTTGAGAAGGCCTCTAGAATGCCCACGGCAGGACTCTGCATCACCTAGGAAACTCAGCATACTGTGTCAGTGTCTCTGTCAGTGCTCAGGACACCTTAGGGCTGATGTCAGAGGCAAGGTGTGAAGTTCAGGGTTCTATTCTTTTGTGTAACCCTGGTACCTCTCCCAGAGACTTCAAAGGCGTTCGAAAAGGGCATACTAAATGAGTGGAGTAGGCAGCCTCTTTGCACATTTGCACAGGTGGAGAGACTGCCACCTCTGAGTGTCTCCTAGATGTTTTGTGCAGAGAATGTGAATGGAATATGTCGATTTCAAGGGGTAGCCTAAGTGTTGGTCGTCTTCTTCTTCTTTTTTTGAACTCAAATGACTTCTTTTTTTTCATTCAATTATTTACACTTCCTTCCCTCCTCCCAATCCCCTCCCGCTCCCGCATACCCACTCCTCCCTCTCCCGTTGAGGGACGGCAGGGAACCCTGCCCTGTGGAAAGTCCAGGGTCCTCCCCGCTACATCCAGGCCTAGGGAGCTGTGCATCCATATAGACTAGGGTCCCAAAAAGCCAGAACATGTCATAAAAACAAGTCCCAGTGCCTTTATCAATGGCTTCTCAGTCAGTCACCATTGTCACCAGGCTTAATTATTACAACTACAACACAACCTCTGTGTGTGTGTGTATGCATGCATATATATATTATATATAAATGTGTGTATATAAATGCATATATGCATATATGAGAACATTTTTTTGAAAATGACTTAACGTTTGTTAAATTTGTTCTTTATAACTCCATGCATGTATAAAGTACATTCTGATTACTTTCTCCCCGCCCCTGTCTGACCTGTCAGTTCCCCCTCCTCCCTACAAGTTCTTTTCCTTCATCTGCGTCTATGTTTTGGGACCCACCATGCCTCCTGTGTAGCCATAAATTTAGATATATTTATTGTAGCCTTATAGGCTCATCACTGTGTTCACATGAAAGCAATGACTTCCTCTACCTCAGAATCCATTGGTAGCCAGTAGTTCAGTAGGGAGGGGTATGGACCTGTGTAATCCTCCTCGCAATGATGAATGCTTGACAGGTCTTAAACATGGCCCCATATAGGAGACAGTTGTTGATGTGAGATCTTTATTTAATGACTTTGCCATGCCCTGAAGATAGCATTTCACAGTCCTTTAGAGGACAACATTCTGGATTGATGAAGGAAAAGGAAATGGGAAAGCACATTTAAATGGCACAGCAAATGAATCCTTTTCAGTTGAACAGATGCTTGAAAACTGGAAAATAATTTCTGATAAAAGTGATCTGATTTCTGATTCTTACTGTAGCAGATTTTTAGTAACATTCTTCCCCAGATGACTACCCAAAGCAAATTTCAGCTACTCTACTAGTGTATCAAATATAGTCAAAAGAACACCACTCACCAATTATTACAGCCAAATTCTTGAGGAAGTTTCCTGTTGGCTACCTGCCCATCTCTGAACTGATGATAGTTGATGAGGGTTGTCAGGCCTAACCAGCCAGTCCTTGTCTGCATGCCCACCCCAGGTAGGTAACAGAGTTAGTGTCCCTCGAGACAACCGTGTGTACTACGAGTAGAAGACAGAGGAGACAGGAGTGGACAATGATGACTATTTAAGTAAAGTTAATTTGGTTGAAATTGATATAAAGAAAAACTAGCATGTGCTTTTTGCATAAAATCTATGATATTACTTCTTAATTTTCAGGTACAAATGGGCTCTTAAAAGCAAAAGTAAGAAATAAAATTATAAAATAATAGTGATAAGCTTTCAAATGAGCAATAATAAGGAAATGTACTCATCACCAATGACCCTAGATTATATTAATAGAAAATATTAAAAATATTAAGAGATATGAGTTGATGCTATCTTCAACTCAATACATACTCTTGTTTATTATGATACAGCTGCATATTATACAGGAAAAATAGGAATTATTTCTCAATTCCTTGTTATGGAATTTCTTAATTCCATAAAAATTCAGTGATGCCTTTTCTCTGATTTCTTATCTTTAAAGTGAGCCATAATGGAGTCAAAGGAGAGATGACAAGGACAATTAAAATAGCTTTATTGTTGTGTAATTACTCATAAGTTTTAATCAAGGAATTAATTGAAAAATTGCTTCATTCTGAAATGATAGTGTCAATATATTTAGGAAATACAATTTGTTTTTCATAATTGATTGCATGATTCAAAAAACAAATGGATTTTCCATGGTACACTTTTAGTTCTCTGAGCTATCTAGATTTTAAACATATATCCTGAATCTGCATGATTTTTAAATGAGAAATATAGACAAAAATGCTTCCTTAAGGGGAAAAAAGAATTACAACATACAGGAAAACTGACCTCCCCTCTTGAAATGAAGCTCTTATGGTCCTTCTCACGGGTATATTTTTCCATAGCTACCCCCAGATACATCTGAAACCATGAAGCCAATGGTTGTAGCTCTCAATTGATTGTGTCCCTCATGTGCAAATAGTAAACGGGTGTGTGTCACAGGATAATGTGCAGGGAAAGGATGAGAGTATGACCACATCCACTGAACCCCACATTTTCACTCTTTTCTAGAACAAGCTACTGGCATAGAAAAAGGCCAGAAGGAAGGCTGCAGTGTGGTCGAAGCCATCTTTAATGTTCTGTACCATTGTCACTTGTCTCCACAAACATTTGGACATGTTTTTATGAGCTACATGGAAGAAGAACAGCTCTGGGACTTTTTGTACAGCGTTCCAGGTATGAAAAACTTACCATCTATAATATAAATGCTTTATTAATACTTACATTGTATTAAATTTGATTTCAAAGTTTAATAGATACCAATTTTTCTGACTCTTGTTTGTACGTTCCATACATCTTTTAATTGTAAGGGCTTCTGTTTGGAACCACTGAGCACTTATCTCCTGTCAGATGTGACGTACCTGGGATGAGGTGAAGAGAGGTGAAGGGGACATTATTGAATGAAGGTTCTCTTTTCCAAGTTTAAGCATTTGTCCTATTATAATACTTAAGCTGTATTTAGCATTCATTATGTTTTGCTTTTAGCATATAAGACATAAATAATCTACAACAAGTATTTTGTGATACTTTGATCCATGTATTCAATAAACTAATTGTCCTGACTTGGGATAAACTAGAGGCATCTGGGGAGAGAACTCTCTGTTGAGAAAATTCCTCCTGTAGGCAAGTTTGATGATCTTTTTTCGATTGAAAATAGATTTTTATGTAATACATTCCTATCAGCTTCCCCACCCAACATCCTCCCTACCTCCCCACCCTTACAGCTCCATTCCTTCTTTCTCTTTTTAGAAAACAAACAGGCTAAAATCAAACAGACCAGAACAGAACAAAACAAATAGAGAAAAGGAAAGGATAAAAGAACAAATAAAAAGCATAAGAAACACATGTACACACACTGAGACACATTCCTGCACACACATACAATATGCACATGTACACACTGAGACACATACCTGCACACACACTCACACACAGACATACACACACACAATATGCACATGTACACACTGAGACACATACCTGCACACACACTCACACACACATACACACACATACACAATATGCACATGTACGCACTGAGACACATTCCTGCATACACACACACACAATATGCATATGTTCACACACAGGAAACCCATAAAACACAAAATCAGAAACCATAATATATAAACAAAATATCTGTAAGGTAAAAGAAAATGTTTAGACAAACCATTACAAGCAATATGTCTCTCAAAGTACCATTGAGTTTGTTATGGGTTGGCATAGGGCCTGCCCTTGAGTGTGTCTTGTATACTCAAGGAAACTCCACTGGAGAAAACTAAGTTTTTCTTTGTGAGCAATTGTCAGGTGAGGATAGCTTCTGGGTTAGGGAGGGAGATCATGTCCACTTGTCCCTGTTAGCACTGTGGTCCCATCTGTCTGGGAAGAAGGCAGACCCTGTGCATGATGCCACTGTCTGTGGGTTCCTGTGTGAATCCATCCTGCTGTGTCAGGAAGACGTTGTTTCCGTGGTGTCCTCCATCCCCACTGGCTCTTACAACCTTCCTTTTTCAGTCCTGACGGGTTTGATGGAGATGGACAGTTAGGACTAAGTGTTTCCAGGTTTGCCACTCTCAGCACATGTTCTGGATGTGGGCCTCTGTATTTGTTCCCATCTACTGCAGGAAGATGCTACTCTAATGATGACCAAAAAAGACACTGGTCTGTGAGTGTAGCAGAGTGTCATTATAGTGCTACATTTCTTTAACAGAACAATACTTTCTAGGCCCATGGCCTTTCTAGTCTCACCTTATAGCTACCTGAGCATTTTCAGATATGGGTTCCAACTCATGGAGTGAACCTTAAATATAGGGCATTTTCTTGACTAATGATTGATGTAGAAGGGCCCAGTTCATGGTGGGGAGTACCACTGGAGGACAAGTGGTCCTGCTTGTGTTTGAGAACAGGTGAGCAAGATGGAAGAGAAGCCAGGAAGCGTGGTCCTCCACAGTTTCTACTTCATTTATCACCTCTAGGTTCCTGCCATGGTCCAGTAAGTGTCTTGACTTTCTCAGGGGAGAATAGTACCCAAAAGTGTAAGATAATATACATACTCTACCTAAGTTGCTTTTGGTCACAGTTTCTTATCACAGCAATAGAAAGGTAACTAGGAAACTAATAGAGAAAACTATCTGTCATCTTTAGAAAACAGGCATTTATTATTATGAAAGTAGTGCAATTCTATTCAAAGTTAGCATGCCTTCTCATTCCCTTGTCAAAAATATGATTAAAAATTGATATTCTGTTATGTGCTTGTGTATGCTTTGTACGTGCTTGTGTATGCTTAGGTGTGTGTGCATGCATAGATGTAACAGTGTGTGTATGTGTGAGTGTGTGCCACTGTGTGTATATGTACATGTGTGTGCATGCATTTATGCCATTGTGTGTGCATGCATATATGTGACAGCATGTGTATATATGTGAATACTATTGTGCATGTTTGTGTGCAAGCATATATGCCACAGTGTATTGTGCAAGTATGTATGCCACAGTATGTGTGCATTTGTGCCATAATTTATGCATGTGTGCATGTGTGTGTATATGCCACAGTGTGTGTGCATACATATATGCCACAGTGTGTGTATGTGTGCATTTATGTCAGAGTGTGTGTGCATGCATGTATGCTACTGTGTGTGTGTGTGTGTGTGTGTGTGTGTGTGTGTTGGTCAGAAAATATCTTTTGAGGGTTGATTTTTCTCATTCACTTGTTTTAAGACAGTCTTCCTTGTTTTCTGCTGCAATCCCACATTCTGCAGCCTATTTCCCCCTCAAGGTTGCAGATTATTCTTTCATGTCTCTGTCTCTTGAAATTCCAGACATGTGTTCCCATGGTATGGCTTCATGTGGCTTCTGAGGATTGAAGAAACAATATCTTTACTGTCATACTTTCATGGTTAGCATTTTTAGCCTGGAATGATAATAATATACTTTTCCACTTGTGTCCCGCCTTGTTTCAGCAAAACGAAATGTTAAAGTACATCTGAGGTATCCATAGAGGGCCTACCTTTAGGCCAGATAATTTTACTCTTAGTGTCCCACTTTTAAGCTCCATAGTTATTATCGTGAGGAGAAAAGGGTGAGAACTTTGGGACTATTGTCTTTTTCTCCCATTGCTTTTCCACATCAATGATGTTTCTTTTTCCACATGTGCGTGTTCTACACATGGCTTCGATATTATTGCCACTGCTTCTGTGTGAAATATCTGAACACCTCAGAGTCATGGTGTTCGTGAACCTCCTGGATGTTCTGACTGTTCCACATATTACTTCAATCTCACTTTGCTATTCTGAAGTTATTAGTTTTCATTTTCTCTGGTCATTATCCTTCTGACAGTGCTCTAGATGACTTCATATAATGTTTCAAAAAACAGAATCTATTTCATGAAGATTCTGTGACATTTATCCTTTTTATTAAGGTATTATCTCTTAGTTTTCTTGTCTTTTCTCACTGCTTTCTATTTCCCCAAAGGAGAGGCAGATTTCTTAGTACAAAACTAACGCAGGACTGCTTGGCTTCCAATTTAGTCCTTAAGAAACAGAGATTCCATAGCCCTAAAGCTTTCCATCCCCTGCTGTTTTAGCTGGTTTTAATTCTCTCAGGAGATTATAATCAGGTAGCCTCATACTTCAAACACTTTTTTTCCCTCAAGTGTTAAATGCTTGAACCATTACTCATGACATGAAACCTTGGTGACATGGAGTGATAAGGTGGAAATAAGTGTGTGCTTTGCTTTACATTTGTGTGTTCTTTACACACACATGTGCACAGCTCATAGGGTTTGTGTCTGTGTCATTCCTCCCCAACAATCTCAGAAGTTTTTTGGGCTTTTGTTGGTAATCATGCTTATTTATGTCATGCCATGAAGATAATATTCAAGTTCATGACAAAAGTGGTCTTGTTTCTGTGACTTCTGTTTAAATTGAAAATATAGTACATTGGAGGGTAATATTCATTTTCTTCAGAAATAGGCCTCTTGGAGGTTGTCTATGCTCCAGTAACAAGTCTTATTATACCCAGGTAAATACAGGTATCACTAAGTGGACTGAGTTAGTTGTTTAAAAAAAATAAAAGAAAGAAAGAAAGAACATGAAGCTGGAAGAAAAAAGTGGTGGTTGAAAGGATAGGGGGAGAACCGAAGGGAGGGGAATGGGGAGTGGATGTGATGAAACCTCATTATATGCATAGGTGAAATTATCAAATAATAAAAAAGGAAATATAGCTGTGGTGTGAGATTCCCCTCTGTATGCTGTGAATGTGTTTTATTATTATTGGTTAATAAAGAAGCTGCTTTGGGCCTATGGCAGCACAAAATAGGACAAGGTGGAAATTTTATGCTACTTATTAGATAGTTCATCATATTATCTGATTTCCTACTTTAAAAAAGCTGCAAGTCTCATTATATACAGATTAAAATGTATAATTTCTGTCATCCAAAGTTTTGACACACCCATGAAACTCTAATTTTTATGTAAAAAATGTGATAATAGTATTTTGATGAATTTTCTCTAATATTGTTACTTTTGACTCCCTCGTTACTTGGGTATTAAAGGGAAACTTTGTTTTCATTAGCATCCGATTTGCAAATTTCTTAACTTCAGTCTCTTTTAGTGGTATATACTCATTGCACATAGTACTATTTCAAAAGGAAATTTCTTGCTATTTATAATTTGGAGTTCTTTGTTCTTAATATGAGCCCTCTGCCAACATATAGTTAGGAAAGCCTTTTCCCATAAAATGTCTGTTTAGATCAATGCTTTTTACCTAGAAATGCATTCAAATGTTCTGAGCATTGCTTTTATAAAGCTAAAGTAGGCTGTTCTTGATTATATAGAATATCTTTCTTGAAGGTAGCATGAAACCTATTAGTTACTTTTGCTCTTATTCTTTGAAATTATAGGAAATTTGAAAGTAATAGTTTCTTTTTTGCTCTATCAGGTCTGAAATGAACAAATTTTAAGATTGTCCATATAATTATTGAAAGGCACTTATCATCTTAGCTGCATATCAATAAACATAAACTCTGGGTTTATCCCTCTGAGAAGCTCTTCTACCACCATTCAGCTTCCCTCTGAGACCTCCCTAGTGTGCTGGGAAGGAAAGTAGTGTGGTTACAGGGTGAAATATTTGTTATTTTCTTCTTAAATGTGTTAATAAAGTCATCAAAACCAAAACACTGTAAATACCTCTTCTCTCAGTGTTTGTAAAACGAACAGATTCTTCCTGTATTAAATAGATTTTGCATGTTGGCATTGATTTGAAGTATAAAATTAGTTGATGATAAATTCTTTAAATTCTAGAATACAACCCAAGTTTTATCTTTCTTTGCTTTTGTTTCAGTTCCTTTAATACTAAGTTTAACATTATGATGGGAAATCAAATTAGAAGTCATTATCTAGTGATACTTTTCTTGCTTTCCCCTTCTATGTCGACTAGATAGAATTAACACATGGTCCTGTAGCAACTGGAGTTGGGACTATTCTGTGTTTTCTACACTATGTCTCCTAGGAGTTTAAGTACTTACTTCATCTTCTTATTTTACATTTTATTTATTGAGTGTGCGTGCATGTGTATGTGTGTACATGTATGTATGCGTGTGTGTGTGTGTGTGTGTGTGTGTGTGTGTGTGTGTGTGTGTGACTCATGTGGAGGTCTCTGCTTGCATCATGTAGGTTCCAGGTATTGACAGCTAGCACTGAACCATCCTGCCACAGTCCCTTTTTGAGACAAGTTCTGTCTCTATAACCCCAGCTTGTCTAGAAAACTCTGTAAACCAGGTTGTCCTAAACTTCCAACAGTCTCCCCGCCTCAGACGTCTTAGGGCTAGAATTGCAGGCATGCACTGGGTAGGTAGGGCATGCCTGTCCTTGGTCACAAAGTTACATGCACACTTAGGTTCCATTGACAGGAAGAGGTGATCTAATCAGGGTAAGATGTTAAGAGCCATTACCTGATGTCTGGTGTCTGTTCATTGATCTGACAAAGGGTGGCTGGAAGTGCAAAGGGTCTGAATAAAGGGTCTGGAGGGTCCAAGACCAAGGTGGTAGAGACTGCTTAAGCCTCTCTGTAGCCTCGGAGCTCAAGATGCCTCAGAGCCTCGTAATGAATAATGGCGATTCTGAAACCAGTTGAAAACCCTCTAAGGTATTAATAATGCCAGCTCATCCTTATCCAGCAGTCGGCACTCTTTCAGATGTGTCAAATACATCAATTACCAGAGAACTGTTTTCTCTGCCATTTTCAATACATGAAAACTTTAGTTATAAAAAGAAAACATCTTTTAAATAAAGCTAAATAAAGAACTTCCTAGAATTTTCAAACAACCTCAATTTCCCCTTAGATCTAAAGTGTAACCAATATGCATATTAGTTATTGATATGCAAAAATAGATTCCCCATGCCATCTAGTTAATTTGAGTTTTAAACAAAAATAAATGAGCAAACAGAAAAACATACAGTTTTACTTGAACCATTTCTATAAAGAACAACATTTTGACTTCCTGAGGTGACACTATTTTACAAATTAAATGATTGGCTTTGCTGTTGCCAAGATCTTTCTTATCATGGCGGTTTAATGATAAGCCATTATTAAACAAATTAGTCATTTGGAAAATGTTGTTGAGGAATTCCATGTTAAAAGAGCTTAAATGTTTTTCCTTATTGATTTAAATAACAGCCTTCATATTTTGTAGTCATTAAAAATCAAACAAGCAACACAGACTTTTTATCACATTTATTATGTAACTCCTATCCATCTTGGATAATCACATATAACTAAAAGAAGACAGGAAAGCAGTCTATAAGCATGGAAAGCAGAAGAGAAAGTAAAATAAGAAACAGAAGAAGCATTCCTTGAGACCCATCCTTGCTAACTATGTCTACCATTGCACAGTGCATCTTTTTAATGATTCTGTGTGCACGCATGGGTGTTCTTAAATAAAAAGGTGTACCTTACTCTATCTAACCTGCTTTATTTTTTAGCTGTGTACTAGTGGGCTTTATTGTGAAGATGAATATCTGAGAGCTAATTGGGTGTTTAGGTGGTGTCTCATTTCTTTAGGTTCTTTGCATAGTCTCACTTTCTTAGGATTTCACAGAAAAGCCTGTGTGTGTCAATATTTAACTAAAATATTAAAGCCGTGTTGATATTGATTGTGGAGACTTTTTCTCTAGTGCTGGGGCTGTAGTGTTAAAGGCCAGGGCCTTCAGATGCAAGCGCAGTATAGCAAAGCTTCACCATCAGCGTAGGGATTTCAGTGTTGCTGAGAAGTGGTTCTCTGGAAAGGTGATACAGTTACCATCCCACCACCAGAGACCAAAGCCAGCGGTCAGTCCTGCTGCTTGCCATGGTCTTAATCGGCATGCTTTCATTACCAGGTAGGGAAAACCTCTATTTCAAATGGTTTATGAGCTGATTCTAAATTTATATGAGAATTTATATGTTATGATTAAATTCAGCTCTCCTCTTCTATAGATTTAAACTGAGTAACTGTGAGATCCCAGATGAACAAGACATGGCTGGCAACCAGGCTTTGTTAACCATCATATGCTCCTTGACTTTTCAGTCTCCGTGTGCTCAGAGTCCCAGCCAGAAGTCATCCGCTGTCTGAGACTGGTGCTGATGGATGCTGTCAGGGACACTGTGCGGCAGGTAATATCCGTGCTGAGGTGTGGGAGAAACCGTGAGACAGACCTGAACAAGCCCCGCGTTCCTGATCATCTGCTTCAGAGCCTTCCACGAGAATGGGGTTATATTCCAAGAGAATCCAGAAGGAAAGAACCAAGTAAAGGTGAGCACATTAGTTCCCTGAGAAAGTGTCCCCTAAAGAAACAGGCTCTCAGGTTATTCAGTTATATGTATAAGAAAAAAACTGGATATGAGAGTTTGGCACTCTCCATTTTTAGGCATTCATTAGAGGTCTTGAAATGCATCCTCCTTAGATAAGAACACTACAAAAGCCAGATGATATTTACGTGTTGAGCATTCAGTCATCCATGGACTCAGTGGACATTTATGTGTTTAAGATCACAGATCCATGTTTTCTATCCCTCTGGTACAAGGACACTTGTAAAAAGAAATGAGTCCAAACACCCAGAACATACATGATTAAAGAAATTAAGCTTTTATAAAGTTCTCTATGACGATTGTCACAGCTGAGGGGGGAGTGGGAGATGGGCAGGGAGACTTGTGTCCTTCTTTAGCTTCCTGCTGTTAACGAGATTTAGTCTCTCACATGCTACATGATCTTCTGCTGCACTTTTACACTGGGGACACAGCACAGAGCACATGGTACTGAAGTGGGAACACTCTCGAGTATTCCATTGCGTGTGAACACTGTCTCAGTCCTGTCATGAAGTGAAATAATAATTTGATCATATTTAGAAAGAAAAAGTGTGGGAAAACCACCTGAATATAAGATCCTGTATATTTTCATTGAATATGAATTCCTTCTGAGCTTTGTGCCATAGTATATTAACTCTCAGTCTCAAGTTGTCTTGATTAGCAAGACTTCAAAAACTAAACATGTAACACATAAAGACAAACTCTGTAACTGTCCAGTGTGAAAGTCTAATCATGTTTTTTTTATAACTTTGTCTAAACAATGACAAATGTTTACAGATGCATGAAGAGGAAAGTTGTAAAATAATCCCACACCAGCTCAGAATTGAGCATAATAAAGGGTTTTTCTTTAGGGATAGACTCACAGATCAGAGTCCTCTGCACACACAGGGAACAGGAACCAAATCTCAAAGCCGGGAGAGAGAGCAAGAGCATGCTTTCTGTCAGCATTTATAATATACTCCCAAGTGGGCTGGTATCTTAAAGGCTACTGGCTGAAGGAATTCCTACAGCAGATGCCTTTTAAAGCATATAGTTATAACTTATTAAGAAATAAGAGGCAGAACCTATGCGAATGTCTGTCCTTAGCTGTGTGCACAACAGAACACAGGGTCACTGCAGAGACAAACTAAAGTACATTTCCCATTTCTTCTTCATCAACAAATGATATGATGTAGAAAAATAGAAGATTTAGAATAATGAACACCACAAAATATTACACAAGGTGTGAGAACACAGATTGTTCTCACACATAGCTCAGCTTCTTGGTATTTGTTCCGTTCTGTTTAAGTGCAAGTGCGTAAGAAACTGATTTGATTTTATTTCTTTGACAGCAGTTGAGCAAAATATCTATTGGAGATGTTATTTTATCAGTATTAAAGTAGTATTTTTAATGAAAAGAATACTTTATGGAAAAGCTTTTTGTTGGAGCATTGGCTTCAACTGAACCAGTGGATTCTGGAGCAAGCAAACAGGTAACAGCACAAGGAAAGTGCTTCCTGGCATTGAAACCCTGGAGGAAGGCCAAGACTAAAACTTCTGGAATCATCTAAAGGAATGAGTTTCAGGCTGGGGATACAGTTCAAGAGTGCTTGTTTAGTGTTCACTAATCCTGGATTTGATCCCCAGTGCCTCATAAAGCCAGGCTTGCTGTAGAACGCTCTGCTGGCAGAAGGATCTAACATTTGATGCCATCCTTGGCCATATAAAGAGCTTGTACTCGGACTGGGATTCATGGGATCCTATCTCAAAATGAGAGAAAATAGGTTAGCATAAAATCAAATGAAAAGTACTTTTTAGCTAGGGACAAATATACTCCTGGGGAATAGAGGTATCTTTGGTTGTCACACCTGAGGTGGAATGCTGTTGGCATTTAGTGAGTGGAAGCCATGAATGCTCCAGAAATTTATCCAGGTACTGAACAGCTTTACACAACAAAGAATTAATTACCCAGCTTTCAGAGGCCAGTGGTGGGAAACTGAGACAGTCTGCTTTAGAGACAGCATCAGTACAGCCTTGAAAGAAATAGCAGGAAGCAAATGGCATCCTGTAGAGTCATCAGACAAAAGGCCAGTGACACCATCAAGCAACTATCACATTCAGGAGGTGTTAGAAGAACAAAGAACTAGCATGGAACACAAATACACAAACCTGTTAACTTGTGTATCCAATGGGTAGTCATTGAACAGCTCTGACTTACTGGTGTCAGGGCTACGGGGCAGCCCTCATCAAGCTCGTATTCTGTGAATGGAGACAGTGAATGATGTAATTGTTGGATGATGAAGGATACTACAACAAAGGCCACAAACACAGGTTTCCCATGGAAGAAAGAGATGGGGTTTGAGATGGGAAGAGCACGGTGAGACTGCTTTAGGTGGGATGACTACAGAAGCACTCTGCAGAGGTGACATGTCTGGGAAGAATGAAAGATGAGCAGCCAGTCAGTCCTAAGAAGACTGCAAGGGGGAAGAAACGGGCATTTAAAGGGACTCAGCGGTGTCAGAGGTCAGGTCCTTTGCTTAGTCAGCAATGTCCCAGTACTTCAAAGCTTAGATCTTAAAAATAAGCATATAAATTATAATTCTAAGTTTTCTAATGTTCATTTATAGAAGGAAAATCTTGCCTAAAATTTGGAGAGTTTCAAGTAATAGTGCAGGAGTTCCTGGTAGAGTTCTGCTGGAAAGCATTAAGCACTTGTTCGTCTTACTAATTTTCTCCACAAAAGTTAGACATCCCCACACAGCAAACCCACGATGTGATGGCATGAGAATGCTAACAGTAATCATACCTTTTCTACCTTCTCTCCCCAGGCTTCCCACGGCTTGCTGCTCAGGCAGTGTCTGTGGTAATCAGCAAGTTACCTACAGTGATTGCATGCTTGCCTCCCACAATTAAATACTTCTTTTTTCTGTCTGAGAGGAAAATGTCAAAAAACTTGGCTGAATTGAAGAAAGCTGGCCTGCTTGTCTGGAACTTGATTGTAATTATATGTCGGATATTTGAGGATGGGAACACCGTGGAACGTTTAACAGGTGCCTTCCTTGACAGATGGAGTAAAGAGAAAGCAGCCTTCATCTCTGTGTGTTTGGAAAGTATTCTAGGAGAAAGAAGCAGCCCTTGTCAACTGACCCAGAAGGTCATACTGAGCATTGAGCAGCAAAACCCAAACTGGATGGAGCATCAGCTTCTGAGAGCAAAAACGCTGAGCATCAACTGGTAAAGCCACGCTTGTTTCTTACTCACCTGCGTCAAATGAATTCTCCATATCAAAGTCATCAATACATAACAGCAGCAAAATTATGTCAGATAGGCAGCAATGGTCATTTGACAAAAATAATAGGGCCTTTGAGGAACCCAGAAAAAGATAAGTACCCCCACTAAACCCTGGACTGTTAGATGTTCCTTGTAAAAATCTGAACTCCCATTGATATACAGGAATACTATCCTGGTTTAGGGTCTATCTTAAGGTTTCTGATTAAAAGAGTGCAGCTCAACCAAAGAGAATTTAGTTTCACTCCTTTTCAGTGTGCGACTGGGTATCTAGTGCCTAGCCTGAGGCATTTTGTAAATGGAGTGGGCACAGATTGAATTAAGAAAGAATTAATGGATATAAAAGGCTTTTTATTGCTTTCTGTGTACCTGATTGTCAAAAAGGTACACATTTTTCATCTGGTAATGTAAGAATCCCAGAGGGCAACTGGGGCATATCACTCACAAGCTATAAACACACCCAGCTGTTTCAGGATGGAAATGTCAGCTTTCTCCTGGTTTGTCACCAGCAGCTAAGTGATTTGTGGTACTGCAAAGACTTTTAAGGGTCCCTGATGAATTCAAATATGTCTGTAGAGTTCTTCTGTGTTGAGGTTAGTCTGTAGGTATAAAAACCTTTATGATATTGATAAAGGTTCAGGTGGTCTACACATTATCAAGTCCATTGATTGAACGACCACACACCCTGCCCTCGCCCACCCCTAGTTAGTAAAGATCTATCCATGTGGCTAGCAGACACTACTGTAACTTTCTACCTGAGATGACTAAAGGTCACCTGAAATATGATGACTTTTACTGGCAAATGGCAGTGATGAAGAGTTCAGTCTTGAGAATCAGATGAGGAAAGAGGCATTCCTTGTAAATGGGTCATTTTATGCCTCTCTTAGAACTTCACTTTCAAGGATGATGCCAGTCTGACAGCACTGTTTTGAAAACTGAAGTAACAAAAATTTCAACATCCACTTGAGATCAAGTAAGCAATTTTTACCCATAAACTCTGTTAAAGGGCACTGTGTGCTGTCAGATGTGGTGGTGTGCACACAGGAGTAGAGACGGGCTCTACCTAGAGATGTCCTCTCCCCAGACAGTCAGTGGCCAAAATAGCTTGCACTCACTGATGAGCACAATGGTAGCCTGGACATTTCTCTGGTCCTTGTTAATCTATGAGATTTCATATTAACCTGCGTGGTGAGTATTAAGTAGCCTGCTTTCCCTGACCTAGTCGTATGGAAAACTAGATTATTACTTTGGTGTGTGCAGGGGAAGAAATGACAGTAGAAGTCAGGGAAATACTTAGTGACATAGACAGTTAGTGATATTCTTAATCTTTATTATTTGCATCCAATACCAAATTGCATCCAGTGACTAAAAGATTAAAGTCAAATGTCATTATTTGTGGTAGTGGGTATAAAACAGAAAGAGAATGAGAACAAAGAGAAGGTTAAAAATAGCACATCTGAATCTGCTACAAAGTAAAATGTATGATATTGCTGCCTTAGAATTCCTATAGATAAGATATATTCAAAATAACACTTCCGGTCATTCCTAAGATAATTTTCCCTCAAAAGGTAATTCTTAAGTTCTAAACCACCGAAAGGAAACACCAATAGATTTGGTCTCTTTTCCAGTAGGACATTGTCTAGACAGGATGTAGTTGGTTAGGACATTGTCTAGATAGGATGTAGTTGGTTAGGACATTAGATAGGATGTAGTTGGTTAGGACATTAGATAGGATGTAGTTGGTTAGGACATTGTCTGGATAGGATGTAGCTGTTTAGCTAGTACTCAAAAATTGTCAGTTGTTTTTCACAACATGTAACAAAAAGGAGAGGATTTTCTGATTTTTAAAATGTTTTCTAGATTCTGAAAAGTAAGATAATTAGCATAATACCATGTTATTCTCAATTTCATAAATAATGCCAATATATAAAAATGCAGATTTAAAGTTATTTATCATATATATTTGAAAAGGGTAAAATTTCCTTACTATAGATAGCAAGTTCACTGAGCTTGTATGCTATTGCTATATTCCTTCTTGATTGTGATTTTAGATTGATTATCTGGTGTGGGTGTGCATGCCTCTGTGTATGTGCTTCCATCTTCTCATGACTTGATTTCATAGGTCTACACTTTAAGGAAAATAGATGAACACACTTCAGATCAGTGTGTCTGCATCAGTCAGAGGGTTGCCTTGGATTTTCCACAGGGTTATTTCATTTAAAAAAAAACTATATGCAACAATTTAAATGAAAGTAATTTTCTGTTAAATTCCTCAAGATAATTCTTGGAAGTGCATAATATCATTTATCAGCCTTTTTCTGTTAGCGTTAGATTCAGCTTTGCTTTTATGGAAGTAGCTGCAGCTGGAGGGAGGCAGCTTAAGTATCACTTGCCTTGCATACTGCCGGAAAGCCTTACTATTCGTTAAAATAACCTTCACCCTGTGGTAACTCTCAGGCTGGAAACAGTCAACTCATATTCCGGAGAACACACAGCACAAAAGTAAAGAAATGTCTGTCTTTGCAGAGTAATTTGTCGAGTTGAAGACTATTGTTTTTCATCATGGTGACCCTGACTTGGCTGGCTGGGTGCATATACAGATTAAGATTAATGCAGTTATTCCTTGGCTAAGGTCTGCCTCTTTCAGGGCACATTCTCCCTAATGACATGATTGATAAGCAGTCCCAAATCCAGAGAGGAACTCATTAATCATAGCATTGACTGAATGCAATCATTTGCTTCACCTGCATAGTGATGGACAGGAAAGGATACAACCCAGGGCTTGACAGTGCGATCCTCCTTTGTCAGGGGCCTCAACTCTCTCCGTGTTGTCCTCTTCATCCGGACAAGGAATTCTGCTTGCAGCATATATGCAGTTTCAAAATGATAGGTGCAAATTTCTTAGTGTAATAATGTCTTTTATAAATTTACTCTAGCTAATGAGCGTTTCTAAGTCAGTAGGAATCACTTTATTTTCTATTTTCTTGAGCAAGACTTATGTAGTCTTAAATTTCCTGTGTGTGAAAGAGAGAAGGGTGTTTTGAAGCTGCATGTGGAAGCAATATCAAAGTTAATGTCCAGCATCTGGGTATCATTTGGAGTCCTCAGGTCAATGGCACCGACTCTAAGCAGAACTAATTTTATAATCATGACAAAATCTCAGCAGTGACCTGCAGCTTATAGCTGATTACATGATAGTAAATTTCATGTATTCTGGGATACAGTATAAAGCCATGAATATACCTACAAATGCTTAGATCACAAAGCCTAGCACAGTCTAATAGCATCTATAGTAAGAGTCGGTGTGGAGAGCACATCGTGGGGACACTATCGTCCAGTAACATCTGTAGAGAGAGTTGGTGTGGGGAGCACATCGTGGGGACAACCGTCAGAAGCTCACACTGGTGGTGTAGTTGGAGGTGTCTCACTTTTGTCTTCTCTTACTAATATGCAAATAATTCTCAAACTTATAAAATTTCATAAAGAAACACACATATCTGTAACTCCATATTCCCAGCAGGATGATAGTAGACTTTAGACAGGGAATAATAACCAAAGTAATGATTTTTCTTTCTAAGTGTCTGTTAGTAAGAATTAAGTAGGCGAGGGAGTCTGTAAGTGTGTTTAGGGCAACAGGTGTCAAAGTTCTGTTTCAAATGCTCAGTAGTTAGCCTGGGGTCCTTCACCAACCACTGCAGACTCCACATTTGGACACGTTGTTTTTGGTGGAATACTGAAGCTGTTTCTGGCACCAGTGATTCTTTTTGCCCTCAAATAGAAAATGCAAATTCTTTCTTACATGGCCTTTAAAGAAAGGTTTTGTTTTCATCCCATGATTGTAACAATTTCAACAATTACAGTTTTGGGAAGTGTTCTACAGATAGGAGTTTAAATTCAACAAACAACTCTTTACAAAGAAATGATTTAGATTTTAAAAATAGTTTCAGGTGCTCTGTTCCTGGGCAGTGTATTGGAGCCGCGGTGGTTTGGGAAGACATACTATTTGAAGAGAGTCTTTAAGGGTGCTTTGAATGCAAAATGTACATTTACTCTTCACACTCAGTCTCTTTCCGTGCCATGTATGCAGACCTCATCACTAACACATATTTGCCCTCTGTGTTTAGTGCATTCCTGGCGGTGGGGGAAAGCTCAGGCGTAGCAGGAGATGCCGCTCTTGAACTGACTGAGCAAAAAACAAACGTGATGGTCCTGGATCTCTGCCACAAACCAGGTGGCAGCGAGTACCTGAGGCGAATTTATCACATCATGCGGCTCAATGAGGTAGGGAAACGCTCTTTTTACCGAGCAATTAGGTGTGTACTGGCCTGAGGCAGCGTCTGCTGGCAGCTAAGGGTAGTCAAGGAGGTGATAATACTTCTTAAAGTCAATACTAAACTCAATATTACATTATTAATAGAACCTATTTAGCCCTGGCTGCTCTGCATGTACAGAAAAAGGCTTCCTGAAACAATATAGGTTTTATTTATATGATTTAAACAATAACACAGCTCATAAACTCAGTTCAGTTCTGAAATATAGAGATGAGAAATGTAGTTTGGGAATTGTGTGTTTGTGGTGCGTTCAGCAGATTTTGCAGTCTGGTATTTGTAGAAATGAAGGATTTTCTGAGGAGAAAGAGCTATTTTCCTTGGGTTGATAAAGTTGAGAATTTCCTATGTAATAACAAACAAAAACTTCAAATTATAAAGTCATCAGGAATATAATGATCTTGTGTGCTTTTTTTTTTCCATTTTGAAACTGGGTCTCACTGTGTAGCCTGGCTGGTCTGGAACTTGTTTTGTAAAACAGAGTCTCAGAGATCTGCTTGCCCTGGCCTTTAGCATGCTGGGATTGAAGGCTTGTGTTATCACACCCAGTTCTACTGTGATCTTTATTTGGGGAACTCAGGAATTCTGCCTTGCTTTGACTTACTGAAATTCCTCCCTTGGGAAGACTTGTTCTTCAGGGGTTTATATGTCTGGTCACTCAGGTTGGCTTGAGCAGCTCCTGTGAGGACAGTGGGGCAGGGTTTGCAGTATGATTGCCCTCAGAGATCATCAGAAGCTCTATGGACAGAAATGAGGGCAGACTGTAAGAGCTGGAGGGACAAGACTGTGTTCTAGGAATGGCAGAAGCTCCACACTTTAGTCTCACCAACATGATCAAGGAAAACAGTAGTAGCCATGCCGAAGTAACCTCAGCCACACAAGGAACTGCAGGCAGCTGATGAAGGCTGAGAGTGGGGAACAGTGTTCGGAAAGAACATGCCAAAAGCTTAGCCACCGTAGTGCCTAGACAGTCTCTCACTCATTGGAACCAGGCTGGCAGCGGCAGCGGTCCTCCTCCTCTAGCCACCGCGTTACCGTGGTGGGAGGCATGTGGACCCACGCTCACCCTTGCACAGCAGGGGCTCTTACCCACTGAGCCGTCTGGACAGCCGCAAGAAATTGTTGCTGCCCTATACTCACATGTGTACCTGTGCGTGATGTGTGCACTTGAGGAAGTGCACATCCAGGGAGAGCTTTGTGGAGCCCTTGCTTTCCTTTCGCTTCCAGGTGGATTCCGGAGATCAAACTCAGATCATCATGGTTGTGGAGCAAGGCCATCTAACTGGCCTAAGAAACTGATTTGTAAGGAGCACAAATTATCAACATAGCAGAGAAAACACACACAAGAGAAAGCATTTTTCAGAATTGGCAGCAAATTTACATTTTTGCTAAACAGTACAAGCAGGAAAGTCTAAATGTAGTTTTAACAGTGGAAATGAATTAAGAAAAATTGTTAATAGCCAAAGCAAATTATTTCTTCCCAATGAGATTTTTATTCCTTTAAAAATCTGACTTAAATTATAATGGAGAAAACTTTTGTTTCTGCTCTATGTCTTAGTCATAAAATTATTTCTCTTAGATTTCTCATTACCAAATCATATTTAATAAGTCTTTGTTTCATTACATAACTGATCTGTTTAATGAGATGTTCTGCAATTAGAAAATTAAAGAAATCACTATTGTTAATTACAGTAGTATTTTATTCATATTTTTAGCATTTTTTATCTAAAATTTGCCTTTCATAATGGTCACAGTGTACATCATAAAGATGCAGGGACACACACAGTGAAACACATGGACACAGTGTGCATCAGGAAGGCACAGGGACACACACACAGCACAGTGAAACAAGACTAGATCGTTGGCTTCTTGTCACAACTGTGTGACTCACTCCATGAGCCCTCAGAGCTGTCCTCTGGCCTTTCAAGCCGGAGTGTGGTGCTGAGCTGCTTTGTTGCGAAACTTTCACCTGCTCTCCTATCCCTGGAGCGACAGGGATGGTTCTGGCCAGGTAGTGGCTGAGAGTCTGCCCTTCTAACAGGCTCCCAGGTGAGACTGCTGCTGCTGCCTGTGCACCACACAGGGTGGTGAGGGTTTTCGATGAGCCCTGGGGTGCTCTTCAGCTCTAACATACTGGAATGTGTATTAGCTGCAAACCTGGGGGTATATTGTGGTGTATTAAAAAGCCAGGCAAATCTTTATTTTTATTTATGAAGTGACTTATTAATAGCAAACATTTGTTAGGTTGATGGTATTCTTTTAGTCATTTTAATTTGTTGTTTTCCAAAAAGAGTTTCATAAAACAGATTAGGGATGTTCGCCTTCCTTATTTATGGGTAGAAAATGAGCTATAATGCAGGAGATTCTGTCTTCTTGTCCAGGACTGCACCAGTGCTTGGATGATTACAACTATATACTCTGAGTTTCTCTTGAGCCTTGATAGTTTTCAGTCCACAGCATGGAAATTAAGTGTGTGGGAGTTCGCATTATAAATAGTTCCATAGAGAATGAGTCTCCTTACAGTAAAATCAGGATACTTGCTGTTCTGCTGAACCCAGAGTAGGGAGCAACTGTATTTAATGCATGAATGAGCAGCGTTTTCCTGTGCACAGTGATGCACGGCGGTTATGTTTTGGTGCCCAGACATCGTAATGCATGAAGCCAATGATGAGACAATGCCTGTTCAAAAGATTGCAACATATCAAGCACTCGTTCAACATATGAGAATTTCTTGAATGTTTTTAAAACTCTGTAATATGTTAGGATTAACTTGGATTTGATAGGTTTACTGTGATAGTGATATGTACTCAGCTGTGTATCTCAGAGTAGGTGTTCTTCCTGAGGCCAGCAGTACACTGTTATCTAGATATGAACTAGAAGTGTAAGCTGAGGTTTTGACCACCCTGACCCCGGGCTTCTTCTCCTAAAGGAATATTTAAAGGAACAACTGTCTGCTACGAATGGTTCAGAGGAAAAGCCACTACCCAGCCAACCCTTGAAAGTGACCTTGAGGAATGTAGACAATCAGCCTCCTGTTTTTAACCCTTTCTGTGTGCAAAAGATGTTCAGTGAGAACATGCTGGATCAGGTATGTGGAAATTAAGTGTAAAATTCAACTTAAATGTATAGTTTCTGTCCATCAGAAGTAAGACACAACCCATATTACTGTTGTAACGTAGTCTTCCTCCACACACTTTGTTTGTTTGTTTAGGAAGCGAAAATTCACATTGTCATTTACATGACCTGGACAAGGTGCTTGGGTTCTTCAGCTTATTTCCATGTTAAACTGGCTCCTATGTTTGAGCTATAAAACTTAGCACCTGGATCCTGCTGCTGTCAGGCTGTGTCTGCACAAGGCTAAAGAGCCAAGCATTTCTTGTGACTCTTCCCTCCCTTGAGTCGGCCCCTCATTTAGGACACATGTTTACCTAACATCTGTCTGCCTCTGTGAATGTGTCCAGAGAATCAGAAAGCACTTTAAATGATTTGTAGAACACTGAGAACCATTATAAAAGGCACAAGATGAATTTGGTTTTTATAACCATAGACACATCCCCAAATTTTAAAATGGATTTTCTAATGACTTTAAAGCAAAAATATTTAGATTAAAGTCAACATGATAAAAACAATATTTTTTAGGAGTCAGATTTTGCCATTATTTCAGCTGTGTACTTTTAATTTCATTAAAAAAGATTCTTTCCACAAGATGTGTGAATTGAATTGCTTTTGTTTTGTTTGATCTTTCACTTTCTTTTTTTCTTTCTTTCTTTTCTTTCTTTCTTCCTTTCTCTTTCTTTCTTCTTCCTTCTCTCTCTCTCTCTTTTTTTTTTTTTTTTTTTTTTAATTTCCCAGAACGCTCCTGACAGACAGCTTGCATGAGCAGGGCAGAAAAGAAGGGCTTGGCCTAGAGTGCTGGTGAAAATGAGAATTCAAACACTGGCCTGATTTGGCATGCAGATGATACTTTAACCATGCCTGTTACAGCTCTCGTCCACATCCATCAATACTGTAGTAGAATAAGACCTTCAAATGCTGACAAGCCGGGCCGAATTCTCCTGCTCTCTGACAGGGTTGTAGCGCTCGATTTATCAGCAGTGACAAGGGGTCGTTCTGGTTGCATTTCAGAGACCATGCTGCAAAGACTATGCTGGTGTCTCATTATCCAAACTGTTTAGTTTACAGAGCAGAAGATCCTGTAATTAGGTTTAAACCTAATGTATAAGGTATAGTTTATTGGATGCTTCTTATGCTGCACATTAGATTGCTCTAAATCACAAATAATTATTGCAGCTATTAAATCACCCTTTTTCATTTAAATAAATAGCATGTTTACCAAGTTCTGAATTATGAGACTATTTTTCACAGTAATTTTCTCCGTACTTTGATGTGAAGTTATCTAGTAATGAGAGAAGAGAATCGTGTATGTTATTTACATTTGAAAACCTTTACAATTTTCTACTAACAAAAAATAATAATAGCACTAGTGTCCGACTCTGACTGAGGTGGATCTTATAGTTTGAGGCTTAGTGTTTACTGAGTTTCCCTTTGGTGTCCATACTGAGGTACTAGACAACAGCCTGTGGCAATAATGCCACACACGAGAAGCCACCAAGTCACCATGCTCACCTTCCCGAATCACCCTCCAAACAAAACTTGATGGGTAAATGCCATTAAAATTTGGAAAAATAACGAATCCGGAAATTGATTTATATTTTTATAAATAATGACTACATCCCTAAATGGACTTATAAATTAATTGCTGTCCTATTGGAATAAACACCTCCTTTGTGGACATGATTGATGTGATCTGTCCAAGTCCTTGTTCTGAGCTCCTCCTTTTTAGTTAGCGAGTCACAGCTGGGAATGGAATTCACTGATCACATTAATTCTGATTAATAACTAACAATAGTGTCTTCTCATTCGTTAACAGGCAGCCACAGCAACATGGTGCTGGAATTGGTCAAACTTGCTGCCAAATTGCCTGCGAGTGGATAAGATGACCTTTGGTGCACTACTCAAGCACAGGTGAGAAGACTGGAGTTGGGGCTCAGGTAGTGTGTGTAGAATGTATGTCAGCTTTCAGAGAGTGAAAACATTTTATTGGCAGGGTAATCTCCTATTTTCTGTTTTTTGAGGCACCCATCATAAACAAATATGACTAAACTTTTATGTATACATTAAAAATTCTGTTTCCTGTAATGAATAGTTGCAAAATTAGTTGATTTTGTCTTAATTTTAAATATTTTTTACTTTGCCTATTGAATGGTTTACTATTCTAAACACAAAAGGTTGCTGACTTAAATGCCATGGTGGCATTTAAAAGGTATTCCTGTGTTTAGAACAGTCTCGTGAGAGCATGCAAAATGCAGAACAGATTATCTGCTCCAGCGAGGGCCAATATGAGGAAGACTGTCAAGACTGAATTGTTTCACGTTCCAGCCAGATATTCTGACACTGCCTATAATACTCTCCAGTGCAGGTTGTTTAAACACAAACACACACACACAAACACACACCCTTCTTTTGTTGTTCATACGTTATCTTTAGGCTTCTAGCTAAATATGGGAATTAATTTCTGTTTAATCTTTGTGATGGAGATCCATGTTTTTGCAAAATATTGACTATTTTCCTTGAAAAACATAATGGCAAAGACATGAAAGAATTATATCATCCTTGAGAAATTTGAGCATATGAAAGAGAATATCTAAAAGAGATTGAAGTATTTCCTAAACAAAACTTTGTAAAACAAAACTTCAATGCATGTATTACTGGTAAAAGTTATACCTCAGATATGTGGTCACAATAGCATTATAATATTTTGCCTGCAAATTAAGATGATTTGTCTATTAGGACCAAGTTGAACAAATGAGCAACTTCCTGTTGAAAGACAGAGTGTTTCCCTCAGCAATTAGCCCGCATGCTCTTCATTTTTAGTGTTTGGTAGAAGTACTCTGGTCCCACCCCCATGTTATCTGAAAATGGGAGAGGTGGGTTGATGAAAGCAAGACCGGGTCCTGTTGAACCAAATTATATGGTTTGAGTACAATATATAAATTTTTATATGGCATCACACTAGAAAAGTTAAGCCTTTCCCCCTACTATTCAAAAAGTTTAGAGTTTGTGTAGATTAAACATTATCATTTCCTAATTTTTCTTTAGTAGCTTCTAATCAACTAAATGGTATTCTAGGGACAGCACATCTTTCAAACTTGCTCCATTAGCATTGTATAATATCCATGTACAAGGACTTTCTGTTTTAACAGAAATTGTATATTGTTATCTGTGTTTAAGAAGAATATTGTTTAATCATAGATTTCAATTAAGTCACTGGATATTAAGGTGTATTTCCCTGTGATATGTGCAAGAGTGAGTAGGAGGAAAAAATAACCTGCAAATTTCCTGCAGAATAGCAGGTCAGACAGTTCCCTTAGCTCAGGCTCATGAATCTTTAATAAAGGCAGCTACAATCTAATCTTAATAAGAACCTGGGATTTTACGGAATGGTGTGAAAAGCATTCTACTGAAAACTAGGAGACACCACAAGCGACAGTGGGCCTAATTGATTCACCCTGAGTGATGGGAGACCTCTGAGATGACCACCAGCTGCCGCACCATTTATTTTAAGTTTTATTTATGAGTTTGGATTGTTATTGAGCTGGTAAGAAAAGAGTTTCTGCTGTTTTTCTCTAAAATTCTAAAACACTCTCTTTTTTGACCTACCTAAAAATGCTGAGATTTAAAATATAGGGATTTTGTGCTAATGTGACTGTCTGAAGAGTACATGATTGAAAATGAGACCACAGAAGAATGACCATTTAGAATGAGGGCTGTGTGTGCCATCCACTGTCTGCAAGGTGACACTTGTTCCTTACAGTGCAGTCTCAGTGCTAGGGGAGACTCCAGAGGAGCCCACTTTGGCACCAAATCACCAACTGTACCAGTGACTCATCCCCTTTCTGCTCCGTTCTTGGTGATAACGATGTACTGATTATGGCTTATATGCATGAATGAGGCTGTGAATGTTGTTGGTAGACCTAATGCTATGAAGCAAGCTGAACTCAATATGCAAATATCAAAAACTGTTTAGGAGGACAGCATCCATGTGATTTCCTTCTAAAATGTCTTTGTGACCAGACCAGACTCCCCTCATCGCTAGCATAAGACAAGCATGAGAAAGTACAATTCCTGAGTTCTCAGGAGCTTATATTTTGACTTTAGATTTCCGTATAGATAAAATGAAACTATGTTGCTACTCCATGGAGTTAACACACCAAGAGTGTTAAAATGTTTGCAAGTCAAAACACCTCTGCAGGAAGGTGTCCAGTGTTAGTTCTGTTGGGTAAGGAGAGTGTGAAGATTCACTGTAGCTCACTTGGTAGAGTTCTCTTGTCATGTATGAGGCCCATTGTTTAATCTGTTCTAAAATAAATGAATAGTTGTCAAATGAATTCCCCCAAGTCACCAAGTTTGTAGCCAATCCAGGCCTAAATCAATAGGTAAGGCTAGGCAAGATGGCTATCAGAGCATAGGGCCTATGGGTTTAGGAGACAACTGGGGAGCAAAAACATCAAGAAATCAAGAGGCCAACATAGCCATTTATGAGATAAGGACCCAGAGCTGAATATTTGACAGACAGCTTAAATGTATTCAAGAGAAATCTTGGTGGCAACAATATATGTATCTAGGGCAATTCTGGATTTTCTTATGTAAGCAGTTTCAGTGTTATTCCAAAGGCAGAGTAAGGGGACCCTGATGAGTCCTTGTTGGGAATATGACCTGTGCTCCATCAATAGTCTCACACCGAAGTGCTTCTCTCTGATCCATGATCCTCTACAGGTTGCCTTCTTCAGGTTCTTTGAACTCTCCATTTCTCACCATGAGGCCCCTCAGCAATTCACAAGGACACACCATCCCATTGGGATAAATATTACCTTCCAAAAGTGATTGTCCTTTTCTTACCACCTATTTAAAAAGGTCTGTGAGTCACCCTGTGTTTCTCTGTGGTTCTCTCTCTCTCTCTCTCTCTCTCTCTCTCTCTCTCTCTCTCTCTCTCTCTCTGGTTTTTCGAGACAGGGTTTCTTTGTAGCTTTTGAGCCTGTCCTGGAACTAGTTCTTGCAGACTAGGCTGGCCTCAAACTACAGAGATCCACCTTCCTCTGCCTCCCGAGTGCTGGCACTCAAGGCATGTGCCACCACTCCCCAGCTTGTGTTTTTTTCTTAATTATAATCTAAAATCTCAATTTTAATTTATATTCTTTCATTCATATGCTCTAGAGTAAAGCATAAATTCTGTGAAATTAGTGCGTGCTTTGTTTCAACACTGACAGCATTGCCTTAAACAATCTGAGAGCACAGTGGGCTCTCGGCAGCATTAGCTGAAATTACAATAAACGAAGACTAGGAATGTACAGGAAAATGTTGGCTCCCAACAGGTTAGTACAGGGTGGGTCGTCCCCAGATGTGATGCTGTATCAATGGCCATGTAGGCATGCAAAATGTTCTCTGGTAAATATCAAGTTAAAGAACTATAGCAATGTATGTTTATCCTCTGAGTTTTCAACGTTTGGATGGCAGTCAGGTTATTTGTAATCTTTCTATTTAAAATGCCTGGTTTATTTTTATTATGTGAAATTTGGCTCAGATTAAAAGAACAGGAAGCTGGTCTTTCTTTTTAATTAATTGGCCCACTTCAAGCCATAACCCTGTCAGCAACAAAGCCTGTTCTTGACTATCTGCTTCCTAAGTCTTCTGACATTCGAGCGGAAGGGTTTGTGTCTGATGACACTAAACTCGGAGGTGGAAACTGTCAGATGGGGTCAGCTGCCGTCAGTGTCCAGCCCAGCCTTTGTAAATTAATTATGAAGGATTTATTTCCTGAGACATTTGAAAAAAATGAAGTATCTGATATCTTATGGAAGAAATCCTGAATATGTATCAATGATATACGTGTTTCAGTTTATTAAGTTTGCTGTTATAGAAAATGAAAGCTCCTGGAGGCTCAGAAAACCAGCACATTGATCAGCTGTACACTTTCCCTAATGTCCTGGAAGAGTAAGTGCTGTGATCGTACATTGATCTTTCGAAATAATCAAGGTTCTTATCCCTGCTTCTTACTGTTCCATTCCTACTTTTATTCTCCTTGGCTTTAAAATAAATCCAGAGCATCGAAGGGTGGTGATTGCATTTCTGGAAAGTGCATCTAAGGCACACTCTGCTCCTTCCTCCATGGCTGATCTCCAGATGGCCATTTGATATTGTTTGCCTTGTCACAGGAACAGATTTATGTTGCTTCTCTTCTCTTTACCTTATTTACTCAGACTAATTCCCAAGAATTGTGGTGTTGAAAATAACGTGCTAATACAGTAGCATGCTATGCTATTTTACAATCTAAATATACTGCATATGAGTTTGGCTTCAAGTTGAGCAAACACAATTAAATATGATGGCAGGAACAGCCGAAGGGGTGGTGGTGGCAGATTTCTGGCTGTCACACTGGGGCCTTTCCAGGTGGACAATAACCGTGTATCTGAGAGGAAAACGACGTTAGGAAATGTGTTGAAAAAGAGCTGTTGATCAGTGGAGTTGTTAGCCTTTACTAACAAATATGAAGTGACTTTACTCTGTGTCACATGACAGTGTGTGCCCTACCATGGACTCCTATCAGATGACAGAGCATGCCCTACTATGGGTTGTAAAAGGAAGCGGCGGGCTGCGTTCTGCTGCCCGGATCCCTGGCTAGCTTACACCGGAAATAATTACACTGAAACTGTATTCTTTTAAACACTGCCTGGCCCATTATATCTCCAACCTCTTATTGGCTAACCCTCACATCTTTATTCAACCCATTTCTAATAATCTGTATCTCACCACGAGGTCGTGGTTTACTGGGAAAGATTCAGCATGTCTGACCTGGCAGCTTCATGGTGGGCGGCTCTCTGCCTCAGCCTGACTCTGCTTCTTTCTCCCAACATTCTGTTCTGTCTACTTCGCCTATCTAAGCTGCTCTCCTATCAAAAACCAAGGCAGTTTCTTTATTAACCAATGAAAGTAGCACACAGACAGATGACCCTCCTCCATCAATGGGTAGTGAAGAGGAATGGCTGTCTCTGGCCTTGAAACGCATACCCGGCCCTCCCAAGTAACTGTTAGTAGGCACTACTGCCATTAGTATAATGTTTCTAGTTGTTTATGGCAGTAAAGCCCAGAGGTGGCTTTAAGGAATGATACTGTCTTATGAGTCCACACCTCCTGGTTGTTACACACATTACCTGTGCTGTGGCATTCAAACTTGGTGTCTGTTGGTGTTGTTTGTTTTTGTCAAGTTCCAGCTCCATAGAGGACCCTTTGCTCCCCACCTCCACCAAAAGTCCCTGGCCTCACTTACTCCCACCATTGTCTTATCTTTTCTTTCCTTCTTTCTTTCTTTCTTTCTTTCTTTCTTTCTTTCTCTCTCTCTCTTTCTTTCTTTCTTTTTCTTTCTTCCTTCCTTTCTTTCTTAATTTCTTTGTGGTTACTAAATTTAATTCAACTATTGTACCCAGTTTTGCCTCATAAAAATAATAAAACATTCCTATAAAATTGCATTATGATGTAAGGATAGGTTTCTTGCTCTGACATAGTGCTAGAATAACGTTGGCACCAAATGCACGTAAACAAAATGTTAAGGCTTAATGCAGGTGTGAGAACTGTATACCGCTGGATTTAGCTGGGCAGGGCCTCTTCCTGGGCAGCACACTGCCCATGCTCTGGGCCCAGTTTCACTCCTATCTTTTTAAACAGAGGGCTGCACTCACGTCCGAAATCCCATACAGCATCATGTATGCTTGCTTCATATGTGTTTAGGATGACTAAATTTAACACTGCAGAGATGAGGATTGGTACACAAACCAGACTCATCAACACCTTGTTTTCTATTGAGAAACATGTATGCCCGTTGTTCTTTGTGGTATATACAACATCTTCACACAAATACCTGTGGCCCTTACTATAACCATGTCATGGCAACTAGTACTTGAATGACACAATCTTTACTCAGTGTCCGATGCTTTATGCAGTAGTATTCCCTACTTCTGGTCAGTTTTTCTTTTTTCTTGCTTTTTCTATTTTTGGCTCTATACTTCTTGCAACAATATTAACGTTGTGGAAACAGTGGAGAGAGTTGCTGCATGGCTTGAATAATTAAAGCTCTCTACATACACGCTTCACTATAATCTTACCGTAACCTTCTAAGATAGATCAATGTCATCGTTTTCTTCATAATAAAACCAGTGCACAGAAGTCTAAAGAATGTGTTCAGTTCCTGATTCAATCCCATGTTCTGAACAACTTTTGTCTAATGACTCTGAAGACTTCTGCTTTAGCCAACACAAAAGGGCCAGGAAGAAATGGCCCTTTTCTCTTTTTCTCTGGAGAACATTCCTGAGGGCCTTCCATCCCCAGACCACATGGATTATTCTTGTTCCTCCTTGCTTCCTGGATAATCACCTGACCAGATGTAGCCATCTGATCCCACTTTCTTCTTCTGTGTACCCCAGGTTCACTTCCATCACAGCCCTGCTGTTCTAATACTTAAGCATCTACTGTGGTCAAGGCATTTATTTGGAAAACAACTATTTTCTAGGTAATATACTTAAACACTGATGAGCTGAATAACATTTCAGTCAGTCCTGAATCACATATATGGTAGAGTCTTGTGAGATAAGACTGTACCACTAACATTGAAGTCTTCTCAGGTTGTGTACTCTGTGATCTTAGCATGATGAGAAAATGGCCTAATTACTCATTTCTCAGAATGCATCCCTATCATCAATCAACACAGAACTGTACCTTGACAGATCTGCTAGTGTTATTGAGACTTAGTAACCAATGCAGTAAGGTTCAAGTTACTCAATAAGAGTCTCTCACATGACCAGGCGGTGGTGGCACACACCTTTAATCCCAGCACTCGAGAGGCAGGCGGATCTCTGTGAATTCGAGACCAATCTGGTCTACAAGAGCTAGTTCCAGGACAGGCTCCAAAGCTACAGAGAAACCTGTCTTGAAAAACAAGACAAAACAAAAGAGTCTCCCACACTTCCTTCTCCAGTTTTGTGTTTGTTATTTCTCATCCTTTCGAGAAAGAGAGGTCTCTCATGTTGAAACTTTGAAAGATAAACTGAGTCCTTGGATTGGACTGGCATCAGGGCTATGGCTGGACTTTTACCTGTGGGTTTGAGAAGACCAACAAAGTCTCAAAGGAGCACGGTGACAAGGACACAGGGCTACTTAAGGACATTAGGGACAATTGGGGTGCGGGGACATGGTGGATACGAAAAACAGGTTCTTATATATATGGCAAGATTAAGTAACTGAATTATGTAAGTTAACAATGATGTAATTTAAACAAGATCTCCATTACCTGAATGAGAATATAAACAACCTAAATAAATATGTTAAATGCTACTGACAGAAGTGCAGAATTGGCAACATTTTGATGAAAGGAAAGTATAATAATTTTCTCAAAAGCAGCCTTGGGAGAATATTTTGCTTGTCACAGTGAACCAAAATTTACTTTGTAATAAATTTTCATCTACCTAATTATGCATTCACATGCTGGCACTTTGAGTTCTTGCAGTGGATCAAAAGCTATTTAAAAACTTGCTTGTATGGAACACATTCTCTTTTCAATGACTACTCTTTAAGTATTTCCCATTAACTACTGCTCAGACTCCAAAGCCTCTGGATGTTCCCTGCAGAAAGTTTTAGCATTGGCTCCGTCAGGAGCAGCGGCCGTGGGCCCTTCAGTCTGACTGTGGCGGCTTGAAGGCCAGGGCTCACTCACTACTGAGCATCTCAGCTGCTTTCTATTTCTATCCCATAATGTGAGGAAGTGGTCTCTCTGAAGATACTTCCTTATAGATTTATGTGTACTAAGTGCAATTAAAAATACCAAATCTGAGCAACAGTGAGTAATATTCTTTACCTTCTTTGTGTAGAGCATATTGTTGAGTTTCCTAGTATACTGCAGACCTACGGTGTTTGTACGGCGCTTGGAAAAACATTGCTTTCTTCCCCTGTCCCCAGCATTCTCACACTAATGGACCTGGGATCTATTTTTTAAATCTTTTCTCTTTACTCCATACAGTGCAGTCTTTGAGAAGGGCTTTAAAAATTAAGTTAGTCACTGAATATTTATCTTAATGTTGAAATTTATTTTACTACAAAATATAAAAATATATACATATAGCCTGGTGGTGGTAGCATACTCCTTTAATCCCAGCACATGGAGGCAGAGGCAGGCGATCTCTGTGAGTTCAGGGTCATCCTGATCTACAGAGCAAGTTCCATGACAGCCAGGGCTACATAGAGAAACCCTGTCTTGAAAAACGTGTGTGTGTGTGTGTGTGTGTGTGTGTG
Source organism: Myodes glareolus (assembly GCF_982192425.1). Classification (NCBI taxonomy): domain Eukaryota; kingdom Metazoa; phylum Chordata; class Mammalia; order Rodentia; family Cricetidae; genus Myodes; species Myodes glareolus. The sequence goes on from NC_142040.1 coordinate 5,875,523, forward strand.
TATGTGTGTGTGTGTGTGTACACCTACACTTCAAATAGTAAAAGATGACCAGATATAGAATATAAAATACCTTTTCGTAACTCTTCAACCACATAAATTCCTCTCCAACTATAATTGCATGAAATAGTTTTGACTTTATTAATTTGGGTTAATAAGTCATTTAAGAGCTATTCCACATTCTTGTCAACTTAAAATTATAGTATTGGCTCAGTGCATTGAAACACACCAACTCATTCGCTTCCTCTCTGTGCTTTTCTGAAAACATAAACTAATTTTGTTTCTTTTCTTAGTCATGTTTATGTGCTATGTCATAACAATGGTAGGGTTCTCCCCATCCCTCGGTTATAAGATGAATTTACTGACCAGTTCTAAGTATTCCTTCAGCTGAAAGACAGAGCAGAGGTTACTCATGTGCAGACTCAGACAGCTAATAAAGTGAAGGATTGTGGGAGCTAAGTGCCTCCTAAAATCTATACTTGAGAACTCTGTGTGGAGGAAAAAAAAAAAAAAAACCTTTGTCCCGGGTTACGTTGTCTGCTTCCCTTAACTGGCATTTCTCAGTTCTTCTCATCCAAGATCAACCTATGGCCACCATTAAGTCGTCTGTGAGTCCCCACAGCTCTCATCTATAAACAAAGTAACCCATGTTAATTTTCAGCATGTGTCATCCTGACATTCACAGATACTTTTGACACCTGTCCACACCTGGGTGAGAACCTCAGGTGCTTCCTGCTCACACTTGTGCCATAAGGCATGTTTGTAAGAGGATGTTCAGGTTCCAGTGTGACTAAATTCTATTTGGACAGCTTCCTTTTGTTTCAGAACCTTCTGAGTTAAGGAAAGATTACCAACAAACAGGCTTTGCTAATTGACATATGAAGAACCTTCCAAAAATACTTTAAATCAAGTGATTATTAGAAACTAAACAATACTGAGCCAGACGGTGGTGGCGCACGCCTTTAATCCCAACACTCGGGAGGCAGAGGCAGGTGGATCTCTGTGAGTTCGAGGCCAGCCTGGTCTACAAGAGCAAGTTCTGGGACAGGCACTAAAGCAAACTAATCAATACTGAAATTCACAGAGTTATTAATCTCATTCCTGCTTCCTAACCTACCTTGTGATCTCACTTATCTGAGACAACAAATCCTTTTCATTTTTATATACAACTTTATTCTGGGTAAAGTTTTAAGTGACGAAAAAAACACAAATATTGAGATTTATAAAAGTAGATGAAATATATAATACTTGTTTTTTGATGTAACAGAGACTTTCTAAAGTTATAAAGAAGGGGCTTTCCATTTTATGCTATTGACTGGGAAGATTGTGAATCATTTCTTGTCACATGACTACTCAGGGCTAACAAATTAAATCTAATAACATCCAGAATCCAAAGGTCAGGACAGGAGCTCATACAGGGCAGAATCCGAGAGGCAGGAGCTGATGCAGAGGTCTTGGAGGGGTAGGGGACTGCTTGCTGGCTTGCTTCCCATGGCTTGCTCAGCCTGCTTCCTTATAGGACCCTGGACCAGCACCCAGTGATGGCACCGCCTGCATGGGCTGGGTCCTCCCCTATTGGATATCAGGGAGGCATTTCCTCTACCGAGGTTCTAGCTTATGTCAGCTTGACACACAAACACATCACTATTAAGCCACAGCTCTTCCTTTCCTATTCAACCCCAAGATTGCACATTAAAAACATAAATAACCTCAAAAGTCTCAGAGTCTTTACAAATTCAAACACATTAAAGTTTCAGTCCCTTCAAAATTGCCCATCTCTTTTTGAAAACTAAGTTGTTGTTGTTGTTTTTTTTTTTTTTAAATTCAAAGTCTCTCAACTTTGGACTCCAGTTAAATACTGTCTTACTTCAAGAGGGAAGAATCAGGGCACAGTCACAAGCAAACCACAGCAAAACAAAATTCCAGCTGTCCAGTCTCTGGGATTCATTCATAGTCTTCTGGACTCCTCCAAAGGGCTTGGGTCACTTCTGCTCCACCGTCTGCAACATGCACAGTTTGTGTCTTAGGTTCCTTCTGGCTCCACTCCACTGCTCCTGCTGTTCTTGGTGACCTTCACATGGTACCAGCATCTCCAAAACACTAGAGTCTTCTACAACTGGCCTGCAGTTTCACCAATAGCCTCTCATAGCTCTTGCCATTGTGCCGAGTGTCATGTAAAGCTGCTTTATATGATGACCCCCTTCAGTGCTGCCACTGAGGCTGCACCTTCACCAATGGCCTTTCCTGGCGTATCACAGTGACGAGCCCCGGCATCTCTTCATGACCCCTTCATGCCTTCAAATCCAGGACCACCTGGGTGATACCTATGCATTACTAAGTCTGGATACCAGCCCAAGGTACAACCTTGGCCACCTCTGGAACACAGCTTCTCTGTGTGTGCTCTCAGGGAACACTTCCCAGAAGAATTCACCTCAGTGATGCTGATCTCTTCTTAATCACCACTAATTTCTTAGCTCCAGCTGACCAGCAAAAAGAATCCCAGCAAAGCAAAGTTTTACTTTCATAGTCTGGTCTCTTGTTAATCACAGCTGATTCTTCATCCCCAGCTAACTAGAATCACACAATCTTAATTCAGAATAACAAATGGCCCTATCCAGTCTTTAAATATCCCTCTGAAACTTCATAAGCCAGGCCTCCATTCTTTGCACTACTCTCAATATTCTTATCTTTCATGCTCACCCAGAACACCCCACATAGCTCTTGATACTCACTGGCTCTTCTAGCCCAGAGTTCCAAAGGTCTTCCACTATCCTCCCCCCAACATGATCAGGCCTGGCACAGCAATATCTCATTGTCCTAGTACCAGTTTGACTTAGCTAGGTTTCTACTGCTGTGACAGAACATCATGACCAAAAGGCAGGTTGGGGGAGGAAAGGGTTTATTTGGCTTACACTTCAGCATTGCTGTTCATCACTGCAGGAAGTCAAGACAGCAACTCATACTGGGCAGGATCCTTGAGGCAGGAGCCGAGGCAGAGGCCATGGAGGGGAGCAGCTTACTGGCTTGCTTCTCCCTGACTTGCTCAGTAGAACCCAGGACCACCAGCCCAGGGATGGCACCACTCACCATGGGCTGGGTCTTCCCCCCGTGATTACTAATTGAGAAAATGCCTTACAACTTTATCTCATGAAGGCATTTCCTCAACTGAAGCTCCTTCATCTCTGCTGGCTCCAGCTTGTGTCAAGTTGACACAAATCAACCAGTACAGAGACAGGATCCCCTGCCACATATGAGTTTGTATAAAGGGCAGTCTAGATCCTTGGTACTTTATTTCTTAGAGAAAACATTTGCTGACTGACATAACATAAACCAGGCTGCTTGTAAGACCTCCATCCTTCTCTTCAGTCCAGCAAGACAGATACTGGGTAGGCAGCTGTGCGACCGCTCATTCACTGGGCACCACAGATAAAGAAATAAATCAGACAGCTCCAGCTCTCATAAAATTCAGAATCTCCTTTAGGTAAATGTCTTTTATAAAAAAAAAAGCAATGAATATAGCTATAATAGAGGTCCAGGCAAGTTTCCTTATACCTACAATAGAATGTGACGGTGGACAGATGAAGCGATGGAAGCTTTGCCATTCTGTGTTATAATTGAGTCTTAAATATTGTATTCTGGTTCACATCTGCAAATTGTAGTATTTTGGGAGGTTCTGGGATATTTGAGCCTTGAGACCTAGTATGTTGATGGAGACCACTAGGAGTCCGTCTTGAAGGGGACGCTGGCTTGTGGTGCTAACCCGATCTCTCTTCTTCCTGATAAGCCTCAGTCACATGTATTCCCTGCCATGATAGTCAGAAACCAGGACTCAAGAGGAATATTCTGTCCTTTAGGTTGTTTCTGTCAAGTGTTCTGTTGCAGAGATGAGGAACTCATCACACAGTCAGATAGGCAAGGCACGAGGCATTGTAATCCGAGTTGGGCATAGGTCAAATCAGAGCGTGAGAGAGTTGGTGCTGTAGCTTTCGACAGAGCTGCTCCTCATGTGATGGAGGCCTCCTCCCCAGACTGGGGTGCATCTGGACCATGGGGGAGCTCTTAGGAAGTCAGGCCTGGTGGGCAGATTGGGCCAATGAGTAAATGCTCCTAAAGGATATATCTGGAGCCCAGTCCCTTCTCCTTCCTTTTCCTTCATGTTACCAATGAGGAGAGACACTTTCTACATCAGGAAGTCCCCTCCACAATGTCTTCTTTCACCACAGGCCGCAAACTAACAAAGCCAACTGGGTATAAACTGAAATCTCTGGAATGACGAGGCAAAATAAACCCTTTTTGTTAGTAAGTTGCTTATCTCAGGTGATTGATCATAGGACAGTACCTGTCTAGTACAGGTAGAGTGCAGCAGACTGCTGTTTTAGCAAAGCAGTGGTTTTCGTCAGTGCATTTTCACTGTTAAATCTGTTCTGTTGACAGAGTAGAGACAAGTGAACGCATGTTAGCAGTTCAGGGCAGCTTCATACTGAGTTGAGGAAGTAGTCTGCAGTGAAGATGAAGAAGGGCATGGTCCTCTCAGACCTATTCCTGCACAATATTGAAATCCTTGACTTAATATGACCCTGAAGCTTCTTGGACATGTGTAAAGCAATTTCAGGGCCCATGCAATTCATAGATCAGATGGCCTTGGAGTCTGCTACTAAAATCCAATTTGCGTTCTTTTGCACAGCTTCAATGGGATGCACCTTAATAAGGACACTTTTGGCATGTGATTGATGGCTCTTGTGTCGAGATGTGCTAGTTTAATGGTGGCCTTGGTGAAGTAGGAGAGGTGTACCCGATTTGTCTGGCTCTCCATCACTCAGTTCTTACAGTCTCTTCTGGAGTGACAGTCTGCCGTTTAGTGCTTGAGATTTTCTCGGAATGGCAGTGGAATGCCTCAAAGAGGGGGAGCTGTTTGTACGGCAGCATGTTCTGGTTTCTGCTCCAAATGAACTTGTCTGAGATGACCTTAAATTAAATTATAGTCTCTGTTCGGTCTCAGAAGACGAAACAAAGTAAAATTGTTTGTTGATTAGCTGTTTCCTTTCAGCTTTCAGCTACATCTAGCAAGGACTTTAAAGCTGAAGTTCTGTCTCAGCAAATGGATAGATGCTCCTTCATAGCAAGTCTGGGTGTTTATTAGATGTGTGACTTCAATACACTCATTGGGAATAGTGTTATTCTTTACAAATTAAAAGCATCCGTAATTTTGCTACAAGGAAGAATATTTTCTTCTTCTCCCACATTTTGTTTAATAGTTTTCCTTCTTTTCAAGGAAAACACACACAGTCTGAAAATGCCCTTTTCCTGAAGTGTTCGCTTTGCTGATGTGGTTTTCATTTTCTCCTTTATGCTGTCGTGGAGGGTTGCCATCCTTGAAATGTGTGGCTTCTCTCCCAGAGCAGCAGATGGTATGACTAATGTGTACTTGGGTGCAGGATTTACCATGAGAGATGTTATCTAGGACAGCAGGAGATGGGAGTCCTGCCCTCAAAAAGCATTGATTCTTATCCCAATTGCATCATTGACATTCAAATTTAATCATTTTAAACTATGAAGAACTCCTAAGTTTAAAAAGGTTTGGGTGTATTTAAATTGTTCCTTTTTCTTTTTTTTTTCGTTTTTATGCAAAAAAAGTACTTTATCTAGAAACCATTTGGCTTACGTGCTTCCCAATCTTGCTACTTTAATGAAATACATGAGATAATCAGCTTCCAATGAGGTTTCACAGTTCTTGCTGAAAGAATATTCCAGTGACCTAAAATCTCCATTGTAACAACTCCACCACCCCAATACTCCTCTTTGCTGGGTGCTTATAATCTAAGCCTGCTGGGCTTTTGTGGTGTATTTAGATCCTTGTATAGCAAGTTATTCCAAGTATATCTGCAAATGTTTTCTTGACTGGTTTCCTCATTACTGAAAGACCTGCCAAGTCTTAGCAGGATATGATTTTGTGTGTGTAGGGTTATCTACCCAAGTCTGAACAAGCTTCACTTATGGAAGCCTGGTATATTGGTGTACCCCAAAGAAGCCACAGACAGGAGCAGGAGCAGAAGATCACCAATGGTGTAGTATATTTGTGTGGTTTAATTTTTATCTTTGGTGAATGGAAACACGAAATGACCCTGCTTATTCTCTAACAGTGTTCTATACTCTTGGAAGCTCTTTTAAAATGTGTGCTATCCTAATGAAAATGAATATTAAATCTTCTCATGTTATGGTTAGAAAACATTCTTCTTGATGGACTTCCTGAATTCAGAGCTGTTGAAGCCTGGTTCAAGGTCCAGGTGACCTGGACTGTACGTATTAAAGCACAGTAACAGATGTAAGTTCAGAATCTCATGGTTTCGTTTTCCAACTTAGTTGAGGTATTACTTTTTGATGATATAAGTAAATATTTTATTCTTTGAGGTTATCAAAATAAACATGAAGGACATTATATACACCGAGAGTACTTAGCCAATGTACCTTAGGATAATTTGAGAAGAGAACACATTGTGAGTCCTAGCATAACCTTTGTTGATATAGTCCAGTTAAGTTCCTGAATAAACCAGTATTCTAGCAGCCAAAAATCTACTCTCAAACCCTTCCAAATAATAGAATTGTAAACTTAGAATTATTACATATTTTTTATTCCATAATTCTTTGTTCAGATCTCAGATAAGAAACTGGGATAAAAGTAATGATTATGATGATTACAAAGACTTGGAAGAAGGGAGCCACTTTATTGCCTTGGGCACTAGTGCAAGTTCCAAGAATGCCATTTGCACTGCCTGTGAACTAGGAGAAGATAAGAGATTTAAACGTCGGTCAGGTTCTCAACTTGTGCTAATCATTTATAGAGATTAAAGCCAAGTGACTATCTCATGTTGGACCAGAGCACTCCTACTTTAGAAACTAGTATGTGGAGCAACAGAGATGGTATTTAAGAAGTCCTCAGTTCAGGGAGTCTGGGATTATCACTATAAAAGTTGACGCTAGGAAATATGTCATTAAGGAAAACTTTTTATGCTAGTCTTCCGATTGGCAAGTTAAGACAAAACTACATTCATGTTACTTGAATATATCTTTTGTCTAGTTTTACATGCTTTTTGACTTGTCTGGAAAATGACATATTGAGGTTTTCATTAGGTTTAACCAGGTGTGATTTTCTTACGGAAGATACCCCGGCAGGACTGCAGTTTAAGTGGAACAAACCAGTGGAGCTCAGAAAGGCCACAGCCTTTTTTCAGATGGTAGCAATGAGCTGAAAGACTCATTAATCAACCACAGAGTCACAGGTGTGCTGCCTTGCCCACAGCCTGCCAACAGACTGTGAAAGTCACATCCTGGCTGCACTGTCAAACTCGTCCCACTCACAAACACTCTTTTTTTCTAAGATTTTTTTTTATTATTTTAAAAAATAGCAATCCAAATTCTCACTTCCCCCTCCCCTTCCACTCCCTCCACACACCCTCCCCCTCTCCCCTCTCCAGTATTAAGAGAGGGCAAGGCAGCCTGCCCTGTGAAAAATCCAAGGCCCTCCCCACTACATCTAGCTTGAGCAAGGTATACATCCAAAGAGAATAGCATCCCCAAAAGCCGGTACATGCAGTACAGACAAATCCCAATGCAAATGTCATTGGCCACACAGTCTGCCCCAACTGTCGACCACATTCAGAGGGACTAGTTTGATCCCATGATCGTTCATGCCCAGTCCTTTTGGAGTTGGTGAGCTCCCATTAGCTCAGGCACATTGTCTCAGTGGGTGAACCCCTCATGGTCTTGACCTCCTTGCTCATAATCTCATTCCTTCCACTTTTTGACTGGACCTTGGGAGCTCAGTCCGGTGCTCCGATGTGGGTCTCTGCCTCTGTTTCCATCTATAGTTGGACGAAGATTCTATGATGATATTTAAGATTATCATCAGTCTGACTACAGGGCAAGTCCAATTCTGGCACCCTCCCCTCTCTTGCTTAGGGTCTTAGTCGGGGTCATCCTTGTGGATTCCTGGAAATTTTTCTAAAGCCATGTTTCTCGCTAACTTCAAAAAGGCTCCTTCAATCAAGATATCTCTTTCCTTGCTCTCATATCAGTCCTTCCTCCATCTCAACTATCCCATTCCCTCAAACTCTCGCTAACTCTCCCCTTCCTCCCTTCCTTCTACCCCCAGACACCATGCTCCCAAATTTTGCCTGGCAATCTTGTCTGCTTCCAATTTCCAGGTGAATGTATATCTGTTTTTCTTTGGATTCACCTTATATGTTAGCTTCTCTAGGATCATTAACAATAGACTCAATGTCCTTTGATCATGGCTAGAACAAACACTCTTAACAGCAAAATTCCAATTTATTTATGTTTGAGGTATGATTTTTGAAATCCTAAATTTCATCCAAACTTTCTGTGAAAAATTATTTAATAAAACAGATTTTAAAACAAAATCAAGATTGATATTACTTTATCTCATGAAAATTTATTAATGCCTAATGTTTATTTATACTTCTTTATTTTAAAAATCCATTCTCCTATATGGTTTTTGGATTTTTGTTTCTTTGAAACATTTAAGAGATTAAAGTTTTATACTGTTTAATTTTTAAAAAGTTTTTGCATTGCTTGAAGTAGTGAAAACAAACTTTAAGATTGACATGTGCCTTCCTAGAGTCTGACAACGTAATTATAGTTATTCGCTTTACTAATGAATGTGCAGTTTGTAGTTTAGGGAGGTTTTGGTGAAATTTAGAAACATATGTTACAGCCTTAAACAAAGCTGAGCTTTCCAAAGCTACCCCTGTGATGACTACTGTTTTTGCTCTTCGTACAGTTAAAGCTGAGACTGAATCTCTCTCTCTCTCTCTCTCTCTCTCTCTCTCTCTGTGTGTGTGTGTGTGTGTGTGTGTGTGTGTGTGTTTTTCTCTCTCTCATATATAGACACAAAGAGAGAAGACAGAGAAAGAAAAAGAGAGAGGCACATATGCACATATGCATGAATATATACAAACATGTATGTGTTCTCATTGGTTTTTTTGCTTGTTTTTGTTTGTTTGTTTGTTTGTTTTATGTGTGTGTCCATGTGTCTGCCACATGTATGTAGGTACTCAGAGAGGCCACAAGAGGGTGTTGGAAGTCCGGGAACTGAGAACTGGTGGTTGTTAAATGCCCAAAACGGGTGTTGGGATCCCCACTCGGGTCCTCTGGAAGAGCAGAAATGTTTTTAACCCCTTATTTTGTTGACTTCACCACACAGTAGGATTAGTTAATGCATATTGCCCTCATGCCCCTGCAGGCTCCCCAGACCTGTGCCTCCTGTCTTTCTCCTAGAATAGGCTCAGGCTGCAACAGGACCTGCTGAGTGGGAAGCATTCCCACAGGTGGGACTCCTCCAAGGCACTGCCTGCACATGAGTGTCTGCAGCACAGGAATAAGGCAGATTTGCAAAGCCCCTTTATCTTTGTAGATTTTTCCTGCCATTTTACTTCCCATTGGAGCAAACACCTTTAATAGTGAGACTTCTCATCTACAACACATATCAAAATCTCATTTAATTATCCAGCTATGTCAAGCAACATCAGATCTAATGAACAGAAATTGAAACAGCTCTATGAAGTTGTTTAAAGTGAGAAGTGATCTCCTAAACTTGGGGAAGAGAGTGTTGAATGGGACCGTGTGCAGTTGAGTATAGAGAGAGGGGCAAGGGATATATCTTGCATTCACAAAAATCTTAAACTTACACAAAAATTTTACAAAACATCTCCATAATCTATAAAGTATTTGGATGATATAGTTTTAAGGTTCAAATGTGCCCTCATTTTATTTTATTCTCTAATGTTTTAATGCTGTTGAGAAGAGGAATGTTGAAGAAGAGGAAATTAGCAAAACACCACAATGTCCATTTTGAATTTCATTACTTGAATTGAATGTTTCCTTCAAAATCAATTTTGTTTATAAAATAAGCTGAATAAAATATGTAATGTTTTCCATTTTTGGAGTTGCTTTTCTGTACATTTTGAAAAATACATATGAATATTTGTAATAAACTCTAGAATATCAAAAAGAAATTCAAATCATGCTTTATATCTTTATGGGATGTCTATACTAATTTTTTTAAAAGTAATTTTATTAAATTATAAAAGTTTCCTTTTACGCCCCTCTTCCCAACACCCAACCACTCCCCCTACTCCCTCTCCTCCTCCCTCTTCGTCCCTAAGGGCAGTCAGGGTTTCCTGCCCTGTGGGAAGTTCAAGTTCCTCCCCCCTCCCTCCAGGTCCAGGAAGGTGAGTATCCAAACAGACTGGATCCCCAAAATCCAGTATATGCAGAGGAAACAAGTCCCAGTGTCATTGTCAATGACTTTTCAGAAAGGCTCTGGGCCAGCCACATTCAGAGAATCCGGCCACATTCAGATAATCTGGTTGGATCACTTCCTCATCCAGTCGCAGTCCAACTGGCCTTGGTAAACTCTCATTAGATCCATCCCCTTGTATCAGTGGGTGATAGCATCCCTCGCAGTCCTTGTTTGCTTTTTCATTTTCTTCGTCTTTCTGCTCCTCATTTGGACCTTGGGGGGCACAATCCGGTGCTCCAATGTGGGTCTCCGTCTGTATCGCCATCCATCGCCAGATGAAGGATCTATGGTGATAAGCAAAATATTCATCAGTATGGTTATGGGCCAAGGCCGGTTCAGGCACCCTCTCCTCTGTCCAGAGAACAATCAGGGGATCTCACCTTGGACCTGGGATCCCATATATAATCAAGTCTCCTGTAAACCCTAAAATGACTCCCTTAGTTGAAATATATTCTTCCCTGATCCCATATTCAACCTTCCTCCATTCCTCCCCCCCACCCCCCGTCCCGGTCAACCGAGCTTTCCCCATTCCTCCCCTACTCCCTTCTCTCTAACCCTCTCCCCTTCCAACAACCCTCCCACCCCACCCCCATGCACCTGAGGTTACCTGGGACTCTTGACTATTTCTTACCTCCTGGCGGATAGCTAAATAATCTTCATCAGGTTCATCTTCTTATTTAGCGTCTCTAGGATCACGAATAATAGGCTCAAAGGCCTTTAATTATGGTTAGAATCCACTTATGAGTGAATACATACCGTGTTCCTCTTTTTGGGTCTGGCTTACCTCACTCAGTAAAGTGTTTTCTATTTCCATCCATTTGCATGCAAAATTCAAGATGTCATTGTTTTTTACTGCTGAGTAAAACTCTAATGTGTATATGTTCCACACCTTTTTAAACCATTCTTCTATTGAGGGGCACCTAGGCTGTTTCCAGGTTCTGGCTATTACAAGTAGTGCTGCTATGAACATAGTTGAACAAATGCTTTTGTAGTATGTTAGGGAATCTCTAGGGTATATTCCCAAGAGTGGAATTGCTGGGTCCTGAGGGAGGTTGACTCCCAGTTTCCTGAGAAACCGCCACACTGATTTCCACAGTGGCTGCACAAGTTTGCATTCCCACCAACAATGGATGAGAGTTCCCCTCTCTCCACATCCTCTCCAGCATAGGCTATCATTGGTGTTTTTGACTTTAGCTATTCTGACAGGTGAAAGATGGTATCTCAAAGTGGTTTTGATTTGCATTTCCCTGATCGCTAAGGAGGTTGAGCATGACCTTAAGTGTCTTTTGGCCATTCGGAGTTCTTCTGTTGTGAATTCTCTGTTCAGTTCAGTACCCCATTTTTTAATTGGGTTAATTAGAGTTTTAGTGTCTAGTTTCTTGAGTTCTTTGTATATTTTGGAGATCAGACCCTTGTCTGATGAGGGGTTGGTGAAGATCTTCTCCCAGTCAGAAGGCAGCCTTTTTGTCTTACTGACAGTGTCCTTTGCTTTACAGAACCTTCTCAGTTTCAGTAGATCCCATTTATTCATTGTTTCTCTTATTGTCTGTGCTACTGGGGTCCTACTTAGGAAGAGGTCTCCTGTGCCTATATCTTGTAGATTACTTCCCACTTTCTCTTCTATCAGGTTCAAAGTGGATGGATTAATGTTGATGTCTTTAATCCATTTGGACCTGAGTTTTGTGCATGGTGATAGATATGGATCTACTTTCATTCTTCTCCAGGTTGACATCCAGTTATGCCAGCACCATTTGTTAAAGATGCTTTCCTTCTTCCATTTTATACCTTTAGCTCCCTTGTCAAAAATTAGGTGCTCATAGGTTTGTGGGTTAATATCCGGGTCTTCTATTCGATTTCAAAGGTCGATTTCTATGTTCTTATGCCAATACCAAGCTGTTTTCAATACTGTAGCTGTGTAATAGAGTTTGAAGTCAGGGATGGTAATGCCTCCTGAAGTTCCTTTATTGTATAAGATTGTTTTGGCTATCCTGGGTTTTTTGTTTTTCCATATAAACTTGATTATTGTTCTCTTAAGGTCTGTGAAGAAGTTTGATGGGGTTTTGATGGGGATTGCATTGAATCTATAGATTGCTTTTGGTAGAATTGCCATTTTTACTATGTTGATTCTCCCAATCCAAGAGCAGGGGAGGTCTTTCCATTTTCTGGTATCCTCCTCAGTTTCTTTCTTCAAAGACTTAAAGTTCTTGTCAAATAGGTCTTTCACTTCCTTGGTTAGAGTAACCCCAAGATATTTTATGCTATTTGTGGCTATCGTGAAAGGTGATGTTTCTCTGATTTCCCTCTCTGCTTCTTTATCCGTTGTGTATAGGAGGGCCACTGATTTTTTGAAGTTGATCTTGTATCCTGCCACGTTACTAAAGGTGTTTATCAGCTGTAGGAGTTCTTTGGTAGAGTTTTTGGGGTCACTTATGTACACTATCATGTCGTCAGCAAATAACGAAAGTTTAACTTCATCCTTTCCAATTCGAATCCCCTTGATCTCATTATGTTGTCTTATTGCTATTGCTAGAACTTCAAGCACTATATTGAAGAGGTATGGAGAGAGTGGACAGCCTTGTCGTGTTCCTGATTTTAGTGGAAAGGCTTTGAGTTTCTCTCCATTCAATTTGATGTTAGCTGTCGGCTTGCTGTATATTGCTTTTATTATATTTAGGTATGATCCTTGTATCCCCACTCTCTACAACACCTTTATCATAAATGGGTGTTGAATTTTGTCAAATGCTTTTTCAGCATCCAATGAAATGATCATATGGTTTTTTTCTTTCAGTTTATTTATATGATGAATTACATTGATTGATTTGCGTATGTTGAACCAGCCCTGCATCTCTGGGATGAAGCCTACTTGATCATAATGGATAATTTTTCTAATGTGTTCCTGGATTCGGTTTGCCAGGATTTTATTGAGAATTTTCGCGTCGATGTTCATGAGTGAGATTGGCCTGTAATTCTCTTTCTTGGTTGTGTCTTTGTGTGGTTTTGGTATTAGGATAACTGTAGCTTCATAAAAAGAGTTTGGCAATGACTCTCTGTTTCTATATTGTGGAATACATTAAGGAGTATAGGTATTAGCTCTTCCTGGAAGTTCTGGTAGAATTCTGCATTGGAACCATCTGGTCCTGGGCTTTTTTTGGTAGGGAGATTTTTGATAACAGCTTCTAATTCTTCACGACTAACAGGTCTCTTTAGATTGTTCGCCTGTTCTTGGTTCAACTTTGGTATATGGTACTTATCTTAAAAAATGTCCATTTCTTTTACATTTTCCAACTTTGTGGCATATAAACTTTCATAGTAAGATCTAATGATTCTCTGAATTTCCTTTGTGTCTGTGGTTATGTCCCCCTTTTCATTTCTGATCCTATTAATTTGCATGTTCTCTCTCTGCTGTTTGATTAGTTTGGCTAGGGGTTTGTCAATCTTGTTGATTTTCTCCAAGAACCAGCTTTTTGATTCATTGATTCTTTGAATTGTTTTCTGTGTTTCTATTTTGTTGATTTCAGCCCTCAGTTTGATTATTTCCAGTCTTCTACTCCTCCTGGGTGAATCAGCTTCTTTTTTTTTCTAGAGCTTTCAAGTGTTCTGTTAACTCTCCCATGTGTGCTTTCTCTGTTTTCTTTATTTGGGCACCTATTGCTATGAACTTTCCTCTTAGCACTGCTTTCATAGTGTCCCATAGGTTTGAATACGTTGTGTCTTTGTTTTCATTAAATTCAAGGAAAACTTTAATTTCTTTCTTTAGTTCTTCCTTGACCCAGGGGTGATTTAGTAGTTGACTGTTCAACTTCCATGAGTTTGTTGGATTCCTGGGGGTAGCATTGTTGTTGAATTCTAATTTTAATCCATGGTGATCTGACAAGACACAGGTGGTTACTAATATTTTTTTGTATCTGTGGAAGTTTGCTTTGTTACCAAGTATGTGGTCAATTTTCGAGAAGGTTCCATGAGCTGCAGAGAAGAAGGTATATTCTTTCCTATTTGGGTGGAGTGTTCTATAGATGTCTGTTAAGTCCATTTGATTCAATACCTCCAATAAATCTCTTAATTCTCTGTTTGGCTTCTGTCTGATTGACCTGTCCATTGGTGAGAGAGGAGTTTTGAAGTCTCCTACTATTAGCGTGTGTGGTTTGATGACTTGAGTTCTAGAAGAGTTTCTTTTACATATGTGGGTGCCTTTATATTAGGGGCATAGATATTCAGGATTGAGACTTCTTCCTAATGAGTTGTTCCTGTTATGAGTATGAAATGTCCATCTCCATCTCTTCTGATTGATTTTAGTTTGAAGTCGATTTTGTTAGATATTAGAATGGCCACACCCGCTTGTTTTTTAGGTCCATTTGCTTGGAAAATCTTTTCCCACCCTTTTACTCTGAGTAGGTGTCTGTCTTCGTGGTTGAGGTGTGTTTCTTGTAAACAGCAGATTGTTGTATCCTGTTTTTGTATCCAATCTCTAAGTCTGTGCCTCTTTATAGGTGAATTGAGTCCATTGATATTAAGAGATATTAATGACCAGTGGTTGTTGACTCCGGTCATTTTTTTTTGGGTAGTAGAGTGTATGTGTTTTCCTTCTTTGGGTTGTGCTAGTGAAGGGTCGCTAGATGTCTGAGTTATTGTAGGCAGTGTTGGCAATGTTGGATTCCTTGGGATGTAATTTTCCTTCTAATATTCTCTGTAAGGCTGGATTAGTAGATACGTATTGTTTAAATTTGTTTTTATCCTGGAATATTTTGTTTTCTCCGTTGATAGTGAATGAAAGCTTGGCTGGGTATCGTAGTCTGGGCTTGCATCCATGGTCCCTTAGTTTCTGCAGTACCTCTATCCAGGACCTTCTGGCTTTCATGGTTTCCATAGAGAAGTCTTGTGTAAGTCTGATAGGTTTACCTTTATAGGTTACTTGACCTTTTTCCTTTGCAGCTCTTAATATCCTTTCTTTAATATGAATGCTTTGTGTTTTGATTATTATATGGTGAGGGGATTTTTTTTTCTGATCCAGTCTATTCGGTGTTCTGTATGCTTCTTGCACCTTCATAGGAATATCACCCTTTAGGATGGGAAAGTTTTCTTCTATAATTTTGTTGAATATATTTTCTGGACCTTTGATCTGCAATTCTTCTCCTTCTTCTACTCCTATTATTCTTAGATTTGGTTTTTTTTATTATGTCCCATATTTCCTGAATGTTTTGTGATGAGAATTTGTTGGATTTGCTGTTTTCTTTGGTCAGGGCGTTTATTTTCTCTATGGTGTCTTCATACTCTGAGATTCGTTCTTCTATCTCTTGTAATCTATTGGTTATGCTTGTTCCTGAAGTCTCTGTTTGTTTACCTAGATTTTCCATATCCAGCCGGCCCTCGGTTTGTGTTTTCTTCACTGCCTCCATTTCAGTTTTCAATTCTTGAACTGATTCCATTACCTGTTTGATTGTTTTTTCTTGGTTTCCCAGGGTATCATTTACGAATTTACTCATTTCTTCAAACTTTTTGTTATATTTGTCTTCCATTTCTTTACTCATTTCTTCCATCTTTTTGGTAAATTTCTCTTCTATTTCTTTAAGAGAGTTATTCATAACCTGTTTAAGAGACTCTATTGCTTTCATAATGACACTGTTTTCCACTTCTTCCGGAATAGGGTGCTCAAGTCCTTCTGTCGTAAGATCGCTGGGATCTGGCGTTTTCATGTTGTTTTTCAGATTATTGGAGGAATTCTTGCCTTGGCGCCTACCCATCTCTTCCTTCAGATGCTCTCCAATGGCTCTTCCCTCTGCTGGGTCTTCTTCTACTGGATTAGTGCCCCTTGCTATCCAGGAATCACTTTGCCTGCAGCCTTAGCTTGCTGCAGGCAGGCTATTCGAACAAAGGGACTCCCTTCCCTTTGCACTCACCGCCTGTCTAGCCTGAGGTGCCCACCCCGGCTGAGATGGAGGAATTTAAGCCCCAAAAAAGGGAGAGGGGAGGGTCGGGGTTCCAGGCAGAAAGCTAGGATGGCGTAGCAGGAGAGAGGGTTTAGCTGAGGGAAGCTGCCCCTTTGGAGTAGCCAGGGAGATAAGGATGGCGGGAATATTGTGTGTTCCCTAACTGGACTTGTATGGCGGTCAGGAACAACACACTTACCCCTCCGTTGTATCTTCTGGTACAGGATCAGAGCCCCTCGCTGGTCAGAAGTCTCCCTGCCTGCAGTCTTAGCTTGCTGCAGGCCTGCGATCAAAACAAAGGGACTCCCTTCCCTTTGCACTCACCGCCTGTCCCGGCCCGAGGCGCCCCTATACTAACTTTCTTTGTCCATGCTTGTCTTGCCAAAGTATTGCTAGGTTATATACAGTCATAAAAATACCCTAGTAGGTATTTTATAAAAAGTCATAAAATACCCTAATTAGGACCAGCTACTGACCTGAAGTTGACATAAGGGTTACTTTGGGAGAATTAGAATTTGGGAACTTTTACAACTATAAGTTAATTATGGCCCATTTCATGGTAATGAAATGAAGTTAAACAAAACGATATTTTTATACTATTGTGGATACCTGGTTACCTCTGGGACTTTGTGTGAGAGCAGCAACCAGCTGGTTTACTCCAGGGAAATTCAACAATGGTTTGTATTGATTAACAATGGGATTTCAAGAGCCATCTGAAAACACAATAGGAAGGGAACAGGAAGGACAAGGCTTGTGTCCTGAGAATGGGCTGAATTCCCACACACTCTATCTCCTCTTTTCTTCAAACATGTAAGTGTGGTGGAGCAAAGAAAACAATACTGTTTAAAAGATGAGAAAGTCATCAGTAGTATGATGGCCGAGGTGACAATTCCAATGAAAACACATACTTAAAGTTTTCGCTGACATCCAGTGCCCAGTGTCTATATTGTCTCCACATACGTGTTGCAGGAACTAATCCTTGTGACTCCTCCAGCATTTTGCTGTGTCCACACTTCCATATATAACTTCTGGCATCCACTGTCACATTGGTACAGACTTGGAGAAAGAGCTGCTCACTCAGCCTCATTTTGGGGTGAAGTGTGCCACTGCGTTACTTTGGGCTTTGTGGACACTTCTGAAAAGATGCCACTGTGCTCACAGAAAAGCAGGTCTCGAAGGAAGTCAGGCAACTTACCTTTTGTTCAGTTGTTACTAACCAATAACTTCCCCCGTTTTGCTGTGATTATATACTCCCTTGAAAATATTGACATAGTCCCTTTGACTATTACAATAATAAGTCTGAGACCTACATTGAAATATATCCAGATTACAACCACTAAAGCGTTACTGAAATTAACGATAAAAAGGTATAATGATTTTTACTGGGATAATTACATAAGTAACTGCATAGATTTGGCTAAAACTGGAAGCAGTTGTGTGATATACGGTTAAACCTCTGTAAATGGGAAGTAGAAAAATCAAAGACTTTTGCTGTGTTTTGGATACAAAAGCAATCTCTAAAATATTAAGTAGAACTTTTTAAAGGGTAAATTTTATCTTATCATTCTTCTAATAAATAGTTCTTTAAAATATTTGGCTAATTGTTTCTTCATGACTCTATTGTCTGCCACATTTCAAAAATATGCTATTTGGTAAAAAGTAAATAAAAAAATAAAAAAGCTTTGACCTTCCAGCAAAGTTAGTAACCAGTTTGCTTATTGATTAATTTGATCAATTAAAGCAACAGAATGAACTGTGACTTCTCTTGACTTAATTTGTGGCATTTTCCCATGGTTTGTGCTGTTCCACCTGCTCATACTAATGCAAGCATCCCTAGTTAATCTTGATGGGTTATAAAAGCAGAGAAAACAGTAGTGACATTAAAGAAGGAGGACCTAGAGTTCCCTCCTTCTAGGGAGGACCCTAGCAGGAGTGAGGGTGCCCAGGACAAGCAGGATGACAGGGAATGGCTGTAACAAAAATACATTATATACATCTACACAATTCTCCACAAAATCAGCACCCTTGACCATCCAATTGTAATGGATCACAAGTATGAAGAGATTTCTTCCTGATGAGAAGAACCTGGAACCTAACATGTTCTGTGTGCTTCCTTGCCTGGCAATGTACTATATGTACTTAAATGAGTCTTTTATCCTTAAAACTATTCTTGAAACAACAGCTACATACTCACGCCATGAATTCAAGCAGATAATAATGAAACTATGACTAAGAAACCCAAGTACAAACATTCATGACAATTTATGCCCAAGAATGGAGTATAGCCAGCACCTTAGAAGTGCCCCACTTCCAAACATCAAGCACGAAGCATGGCCTTCTCCATTCCTGCAAACTCAGCAGTCATATGTAGTTATGTGCAATAATGTATAAATCACACTTTGAAAAAGCGTTACCACCATATTCAGACTTTTGCATCTAACCAAACCTAGAAACTCTGTACATAGTCAACAATAGCTTCTCTTCTCCCAGCTCCTGCCTTCTACTTTGTCAGTATGAAGTTGAACATTTTAGATAGACTTATAATAGGAGTCACATCTTTATCCTTCTGTGATGAGTTTATTTCACTTAGTGTAATGTCTTCAAGGCACACACATTTTTTAGTACATGCCATGTCTTCTTTCTTTTTAAAGGCCAAGCATTTTTCTGTTTTAGGTGTGCACTACATTTCATTTATCCATGCATCTGTGCTCATACAACATGAATTTCTTCTATCTTTGGCTATTGTCAGCAACAAAGTTGTAAACATAGATATACACACCTAATATGGTCCCAATTTTCAAGTCCAGTAGGATATATAATCCCAAAGTGGGATTGGAAGATATTCTGAGGAATGTCTATGTTTTCCATAAAGGCTGCAATATTTTATATTACTATCTCAATTTACAAGGTTTCTAATTTCTTCATATCTTTTTTTATTGAAAATACTTTCATACAATGTATTCTGATCACAGTTTCTCCTCCTTCATCTCCTCCCAGATTATCCTCACCTCCCCACCTGTCTAATGCTACACCTTCACACACACATGCACACACACAAAACACAAAATCAGAAATGATAACATATGGGCAAAAGACCAATAAGGTTGTTTTTAAAAGCTCACAAAGCATTATGAGACAAAACTTCTTCAGAACTGCGGTTGAGCTTGTCTTGTGCTGGCCGTCTACTACGGGCTATGGGGCCTACCCTGAAGTGGGTCTATACACCCACTGAGACTCCATGGGGGAAACTAGTTTTTCTTTGTGGGCAGTTATCAGTTGGAGATAACGTCTAGATTCTTCTCTCAGGCCGGGACGCATCTGGCTTCAACCTGTGCAGGCCCTGTGCATATGTGCTCATATGTGTAGCAGTCCTGATATGTCTACACGGCCTTGTTTCCTCCGGCTCTTAAAATCTTTCAGCCTCCTCTTTTGCATAGATCCGTGAGTCCTGAGCAGAATGATTAGATGACAACATCCCACTTAGGACTGTATGTTCCTAGGTCTCTCAGTTTTCACACATAGTCTAGTTGTGGGTCTCTGTGCTAGCTCCCATCTAACTGGAAAAGAAGGAAACTTTTTCGATGATGACTGAGCCAGATACTGACATATGGGTACAGCAATAGTATTTGGTTTCTCAGAGGTGCATGTCCTATCAAGATTCTTAGCTACTCAAACAGCATTAGGCTTGGGCTGCATCTCATGAGTTGGACTTTCAATCCGATCAGGTCGTGGCTGGCTGCTCCCACAATGTTTTTGCGACCATTGCACCTGTGAATTATGTTGACAGTCACCATTGTAGAATGGAGATTTCGTAGATGAGTGGATGCTTACCTTCCTTCCTTGGCGGCTTGCAGAGTGCCTGGTATCATGAACACTAGTCAATAGGGGAGAAGGTTTCAGGTAGGCACCAGCAGTTTCTCCATATCTGGTAAGTGCGACAAGCCGCAACACTATTATTGCTTTGCCATCTTTTCACGAACAACTTATCAGAACCACAGGATATGATAAAAGCTAAACCAAAAAGCAAGGCTTTTTGACATTATTGCTTTGTGAATAAAGTGACTGTCTTTAGCTGTATATTTTCACTATAGCTGATCCCATTTCTATTACATTTTGGGGAATTAATTTCCTAGTTCAGAACAGTTTTCCACTGCCAGGCTTTGTTTCTCTCTCCTAGATAAACGCAGAGATCTGCCTTCCTGCAGTTATATTTATCATCAGGCATTTGGTCAGGGTTTAGGATGCAGGCATAGAGCATCCCATTTAAGATATTCACAGATCTCCAAGGACATAGAATTACTACCTGCCCAAGCTGTTGCTCTGGTTTTACCCCCAACACCCACAATCAGAACGACTGATAACAGCATGGCCTGGAACCAATAATTTAGAGGCCTGGGTCTCTTCTTCACTTAGAGAACTAAGTCTAACTCCAGACCTAGGTCCATAGAAATTACAGTATCTGGTGTATGTGCTGTCTGATCAATAGTCATCAGCTTCTTCTGACTGTTTGTGTAGGTTGCCTGGTTACCTGGTAGCCTCTATGCTTGCTTGAAGAACAGAAGAGGTCTGCTGATTTAAACAATCCATGCCCTATTCATAATTTTACTGAAAATAAACCTTTTAGCTCTTTTATCTATCACCTAATAATGTAGTGTAGTATACTGACTACCCCTCCAGAATCCCCCAATGATTTAATTCCTTTTTTTAACATTCTCCATTAAGGAGTTCATCGGACATGCACCTCTCTCTCTCTCGCTCGCTCTCACTCTCTCTCTCTCTCTCTCTCTCTCTCTCTCTCTGTGTGTGTGTGTGTGTGTGTGTGTGTGTGTGTGTGTGTGTGTGAAAACTCTTATCTGATTTTTATGGGGAAAGGGGGCTGGGGAAATGCTGGTTTTAAGGATATATATGACTAGGAATGTTTGTAATGGGTAGGAAAAGAGATAGCAAGGGAGAATTGATAGAAATGAGAAAGAAGAGAAAGAAGAATAAAGAAACATAGATAGACAGTTCCCAATATGAGTAGACTTATTTATCCTCAGACTTTCAGCCCCCCTTTAGCTTTTTTGGGGACTTTATTTGAACCCACTAGATATGTAACTGTTGTCTTCAGTGAGGCTTGATATTAGCTTGCAGAGAGTAACCAATAAGTTGTTTGGGAGGTTCCATGAAGTCCTATAACCAACAACTCAATTAGATGTAAACTATTTCTGGCATTGGGAGTTTCATTTAGTGGTGAGAGATGTTCTGTTGGGATTTTGGGTTTCTTCTTGTTTGGTGATTCCATATAGGTTTATTTCATAAATGTATGTATTTTACAAAGCTTCTATTGTAGTAGGCTTCCATATGGCCCATCAAATTGTCCTCACTACTAGCTGCCACTCCTTGTCTTCCCTCTGCTTCCCCCTTCTTTACTCCCCCTTTATGATTAATTCTCTCTATATTTTATTTCCCCCTCCTTGGAGAGCCTTCCCTTCTACTTAGTTACTTATTGTACATCTGACCTCTGTGGTTATATGAATTGTGGCTGCTTTATCAAAGGCTTAAAGTATAACATTCACATGTAAAAGAATACATACCATATTTGTCTCTTTTTGGGTCTTACTCACCTCACTCAGGATTTTTTTTAACTCCATCTATTTAACTGCAAATTTCATGATATTTAAACAGCTGAATAATATAATAATAAAATTTATCACATTTTCTTTATTCATTCATCCTTTGATGGATATCTGGTATATTGCCAGTTTCTGGTTATTATGACTAGAGCAACAGTTAACATTGATGAATAAATGTTTCTAAAATAGGAAGAAGGGTCTTTTAGATGTGTGCCCAAGAGCAGTATAGCTGAGCTACAACTCAGGTAGATGCTTCCTGAGGAACTGCATCTCTGATTTCCATAGTGGCTGTACAAGTTTGTACTCCCTCCAAGTGATCCTCTTTCTCCATAGCCTTGCCAATGAGTTATAATTGGTTTTATTGATGAAAGCCATTCTTTTATAGGCCAAGTATTTTATTGAAAAACTTTGCACCTACATTCGTAAGGAAAATTGATCTGTAATTTTCTTTTCTATTTAGTCTTTGCATTATTTACATATCAGGGTAATTGTAGCCTTCTAAAAAGATTAGACAGTGTTCCTTTAGTTTCTGTTTTACAGAATGATTTTAAGATATGAATGGTAATTCTTCTTTGAAGGTCTGGTGGAATTCTGTGGTGAAAAGCCTGTTTTAATTGTTGTTTATTTGCTTGTTTGTTTTCTGATGAAAAGATTTTTAGCTACTTATTTTATCTTAATAAGATTCATAAATCTGTTTAAATTGCTTCTCTGATCTTGGTTTAAACTCTGTGGTCGTATATATAATAAAATGCATCCATTTTGTTTAGATTGTCCAGATTAGTGAAGTACAGATTTTTAAAGTATGTCTTTATGATTTTCTGAATTTCCTTGGTATCTGGTACCTCTTTCTTCTCTAATTTTATTAATTTGGATCATCTCTCTGCCATTTAGGCCATTTGGCTAAGACTTTATCGATCTTATTGATTTTCTCAAAGAAAAAACTCTTTCTTTTATTGATTCTTTGTTTTATTTTTGCCCCCCCCACCTCACCTGATTTAGATGACTTCTTCCTCCTACTTAAGGGGGGGATTACTTTTCTTTTTGTTCTAGAGCTTTCAGGTCTGTCATTAAGTTACTAACATCAGATCGCTCCAACTTTTTATTAGTCACCTGATTCTATGAACTTGCCTCTTAGAAACACTTTCATTGTTTCCATAGGTTTGGGGTATGTTGTGGTTTCATTTTTATTGAATTATAAAATGTTTTTTTCAAAGTTTATTAAATTATGAAAGTTTCCACTTCCGCCCCTCCTCCCAACACCCTCCCCCTCCCCCTTCCCCCTCCTCCTCCGTCTCCATCCCTAAGAGCAGTCAGGGCTTCCAGCCCTGTGGGAAGTTCAAGTTCCTACCCCCTCCCTCCAGGTCCAGGAAGGTGAGTATCCAAACAGACTGGATCCCAAAAATCCAGTGTATGCAGAGGAAACAAGTCCCAGTGTCATTGTCAATGGCTTTTCAGAAAGGCTCCAGGCCAGCCACATTCCGAGAATCTGGCCACATTCGGAAAATCTGGTTGGATCACATGCTCGTTCAGTCCCAGTCCTACTGGCCTTGGTGAACTCTCATTAGATCAGTCCCCTTGTATCAGTGGGTGATCGCACCCCTCGCGGTCCTGAGTTTTTGTTTTTTTTTTCATGTTCTTCCTCCTTCTGCTCCTCATTTGGACCATGGGGGGCTCAGTCCGGTGCTCCAATGTGGGTTTCCGTCTGTATCGCCATCCATCGTCGGATGAAGGATCTATGGTGATAAGCAAAATATTCATCAGTATGGTTATAGGCCAAGGCCGGTTCAGGCACCCTCTCCTCTGTCCGGAGAACAATCTGGGGATCTCTCCTTGGACCTGGGATCCCATCTATAATCAAGTCTCTTGTAAACCCTAAAATGACTCCCTTAGTTGAGATATATTCTTCCCTGATCCCATATCCATCCTTCCTCCCTCCCCCCATCTCAGTCCCCCGAGTTTTCCCCATTCCTCTCCTACTCCCTTCTCTCTAATGCTCTCCCCTTCCAACAACCCTCCCACCCCCCCCCCCCATGCACCCAAGGTTACCTGGGACTCTTGTCTATTTCCAATCTCCAGGAGGATAAGTACATGATATTCTTCATGTTCACCTTCTTATGTAGCTTCTCTAGGATCTCGAATAATAGGTTCAAAGACCTTTAATTATGGCTAGAATTCACTTATGAGTGAATACATACGATATTTCTCTTTTTGGGTCAGGCTTACCTCACTCAGTAAAGCGTTTTCTATGTCCATCCATTTGCATGCAAAATTCAAGATGTCATTGTTTTTTACCGCTGAGTAAAACTCTAGTGTATATATGTTCCACACCTTCTTTAACCATTCTTCTATTGAGGGGCACCTAGGTTGTTTCCATGTTCTGTCTATTACAAATAGTGCTTCTATGAACATAGTTGAACAAATGCTTTTGTAGTATGATAGGGCATCTCTTGGGTATATTCCCAAGAGTGGAATTGCTGGGTCTTGAGGGAGGTTGACTCCCAGTTTCCTGAGAAACCGCCACACTGATTTCCACAGTGGCTGCACAAGTTTACATTCCCACCAACAATGAATGAGAGTTCCCCTCTCTCCACATCCTCTCCAGCATAGGCTATCATTGGTGTTTTTGACTTTAGCTAATCTGACCGGTGTAAAATGGTATCTCATAGTTGTTTTGATTTGCATTTCCCTGATCGCTAAGGATGTTGAGCATGACCTTAAGTGTCTTTTGGGCATTCGGAGTTCTTCTGTTGAGAATTCTCTGTTCAGATCAGCACCCCATTTTTTAATTGGGTTAATTAGAGTTTTAGTGTCTAGTTTCTTGAGTTCTTTGTATATTTTGGAGATCAGGCCTTTATCTGATGAGGGGTTGGTGAAGATCTTTTCCCAGTCAGAAGGTAGCCTTTTTGTCTTACTGATGGTGTTCTTTGCTTTACAGAAGCTTCTCAGTTTCAGGAGGTCCCATTTATTCATTGATTTTCTTATTGTCTGTGCTGCTGGGGTTCTACTTAGGAAGTGGTCTCCTGTGCCTATATCTTGTAGACTGTTTCCCACTTTCTCTTTTATCAGGTTCAAAGTGGTCAGATTAATGTTGATGTCTTTAATCCATTTGGACCTGAGTTTTGTGCATGGTGATAGATATGGATCTACTTTCATTCTTCTACAGGTTGACATCCAGTTATGCCAGCACCATTTGTTAAAGATGCTTTCCTTCTTCCATTTTATACCTTTAGCCCCCTTGTCGAAAATCAAGTGTTCATAGGTTTGTGGGTTAATATCTGGGTCTTCTATTCGATTCCATAGGTCGACTTCTCTGTTCTTTTGCCAGTACCAAGCTGTTTTCAATACTGTAGCTGTGTAATAGACTTTGAAGTCAGGATGGTTATACCTCCAGAAGTTCCTTTATTATATAAGATTGTTTTGGCTATCCTGGGTTTTTTGCTTTTCCATATAAAATTGATTATTGTTCTCTCAAGGTCTGTGAAGAAGTTTGTTGGGATTTTGATGGGGATTGCATTGAATCTATAGATTGCTTTTGGTAGAATTGCCATTTTTTACTATGTTGATCCTCCCAATCCAAGAGCAAGGGAGATCTTTCCATTTTCTGGTATCCTCCTCTATTTCTTTCTTCAAAGACTTAAAGTTCTTGTCAAATAGGTCTTTCACTTCCTTGGTCAGAGTTATCCCAAGATATCTTATGCTATTTGTGGCTATCGTGAAAGGTGAAGTTTCTCTGATTTCCCTCCCTGCTTCTTTATCCTTTGTGAATAGGAGGGCCACTGATTTTTTGGAGTTGATCTTGTATCCTGCCACATTACTAAAGGTGTTTATCAGATGTAGGAGTTCTTTGGTAGAGTTTTTGGGGTCGCTCATATATACTATCATATCATCTGCAAATAACGAGAGTTTAACTTCTTCTTTTCCAATTTGAATCCCCTTGATCCCCTTATGTTGTCGTATTGCTATTGCTAGAATTTCTAGCACTATATTGAAGAGGTATGGAGAGAGTGGACAGCCTTGTCTTGTTCCTGATTTCAATGGAATGGCTTTGAGTTTCTCTCTGTTCAGTTTGATGTTAGCTGTTGGCTTGCTGTAAATAGCTTTTATTATATTTAGGTATGATCCTTGTATCCCCAATCTCTCCAACACCTTTATCATAAAGGGATGTTGGATTTTGTCAAATGCTTTTTCAGCATCTAATGAAATGATCATATGGTTTTTTTCTTTCAGTTTATTTATATGATGGATTACATTGATAGATTTGCGTATGTTGAACCAGCCCTGCATCTCTGGAATGAAGCCTACTTGATCATAACGGATAATTTTTCTAATTTGTTCTTGGAATCCGTTTGCCAGGATTTTGTTGAGAATTTAGCGTCAATGTTCATGAGTGAGATTGGTCTGTAATTCTTTTTCTTGGTTGTGTCTTTATGTGGTTTTGGTATCAGGGTAACTGTAGCTTCATAAAAAGAGTTTGGCAATGACTCTTCTGTTTCTATATTGTGAAATACCTTAAGGAGTATAGGTATCAGCTCTTCCTGGAAGTTCTGGTAGAATTCTGCATTGAAACCATCTGGCCCTGGGCTTTTTTTGGTCGGGAGGTTTTTGATAACAGCTTCTAATTCTTCACGACTAACAGGTCTATTTAGATTGTTCACCTGGTCTTGATTTAACTTTGGTAAATGGTATTTATCTAAAAACCAATCCATTTCTTGTACATTTTCCAACTTTGTGGCATATAAACTTTCGTAGTAAGATCTAATGATTCTCTGAATTTCCTCTGTGTCTGTTGTTATGTCCCCCTTTTCATTTCTGATCTTATTAATTTGAGTGTTCTCTCTCTGCCTTTTGATTAGTTTGGTTAGGGGTTTGTCATTCTTGTTGATTTTCTCCAAGAACCAACTTTTTGTTTCGTTGATTTTTTTGGATTGTTTTCTGTGTTTCTATTTTGTTGATTTCAGCCCTCAGTTTGATTATTTCCAGTCTTCTACTCCTCCTGGGAGAGTCTGCTTCTCTTTTTTCCAGAGTTTTCAGGTGTGCTGTTAAGACTCCAATATGTGCTTTCTCCGTTTTCTTTAAATGGGCACTTAGTGCTATGTACTTTCCTCTTAGCACTGCTTTCATTGTGTCCCATAGGTTTGAGTATGTTGTGTCTTTATTTTCATTAAATTCAAGGAAGACTTTAATTTCTTTCTTTATTTCTTTCTTGACCCAGGGATGATTCAGTAGTTGACTGTTCAACTTCCACACGTTTGTAGGCTTTCTGGTGTTCGAATTGTTATTGAATTCTAACTTTATACCGTGGTGATCCGACAAGACACAGGTAGTTACTAAAATTTTTTGTATCTGTGGAAGTTTGCTTTGTTACCGAGTATGTGGTCAATTTTCGAGAAGGTTCCATGGGCTGCAGAGAAGAAGGTATATTCTTTCCTATTTGGGTGGAATGTTCTATAGATATCTGTTAAGTCCATTTGATTCATTACCTCTAGTAATTCTCTTATTTCTCTGTTGAGTTTCTGTTTGATTGACCTGTCCTTTGGTGAGAGAGGTGTGTTGAAGTCTCCTATTAGTGTGTGTGGTTTGATGACTGCCTTGAGTTCTAAAAGTTTTTCTTTTACATAAGTGGGTACTTTTATATTAGGGGCATAGATATTCAGGATTGAGACTTCCTCCTGATGAATTGTTCCTGTTATGAGTATGAAATGTCCATCTCCATCTCTTCTGATTGATTTTAGTTTGAAGTCAATTTTGTTTGATATTAGAATGGCCACACCAGCTTGTTTCTTAGGTCCGTTTGCTTGGAAAACCTTTTCCCAACCCTTTACTCTGAGTAGATGTCTATCTTTGTGGTTGAGGTGTGTTTCTTGTAAACAGCAGAATGTTGGATCCTGTTTTCGTATCCAATCTCTTAGTCTGTGCCTTTTTATAGTTGAGTTGAGTCCATTAATATTAAGTGATATTAATGACCAGTGGTTGTTGATTCCGGTTATTACTTTTGTGTGTGTGTGTGTGTGTGTGTGTGTGTGTGTGTGTAGTAGAGTTTGTGTGTTTCTCTTCTTTGAGTTGTGGTTGTGAAGGGTCGCTAGATGTCTGGGTTATTGTAGGTAGTGATGGCAATGTTGGATTCCTTGGGTTGCGATTTTCCTTCTATTATTTTCTGTAAGGCTGGATTTGTGGCTACGAATTGTTTAAATTTATTTTTATCCTGGAATATTTTGTTTTCTCCGTTGATAGTGAACGATAGCTTGGCTGGGTATAGTAGTCTGGGCTTGCATCCATTGTCTCTTAGTTTCTGCAGTACCTCTATCCAGGATCTTCTGACTTTCATGGTTTCCATAGAGAAGTCCGGTGTAAGCCTGATAGGTTTACCTTTATAAGTTACTTGACCTTTTTCCTTTGCAGCTCTTAATATTCTTTCTTTAATCTGTATGTTTTGTGTTTTGATTATTATATGGCGAGGGGATGATTTTTTCTGATCCAGTCTATTTGGTGTTCTGTATGCTTCTTGCACCTTCATAGGAATATCGTTCTTTAGATTCGGAAAGTTTTCTTCTATAATTTTGTTGAATATATTTTCTGGGCCTTTGATCTGCCGTTCTTCTCCTTCTTCAATCCCTATTATTCTTAGATTTGGTTTTTAGAGCGTTATAAAATGTTTTTAATTTCCTTCTTAATTTCTGTCTTGATGTGTTTTTCATTCAGTGGTGAGGTGTTCAGTTTCCATTAGGTTTTAAACTTTCTTTTGTTGATATCCACCTTTAAAAAATAGTAGTAAGGATGCAAGGTATTTTTTCAGTTTTTTTGCATATGTTGATCCTGTCTTTGTGTCCAAGTATGTGGTTAATTTTAGAGATAGTTTCATAAGTTCCTGAGAAGGTATATTCTTTTATCTTTGGGTGAAATGTTGTATATTCTTTGATCTTTGGATGAAATTTTCTGTAAGTATCTGCTATGTCCATTTGATTGGTAACATTATTTAACTCCAGCATTTCTCTATTTAATTTCTGTCTGGATGATGTATTGGGAAGAGTGGGTTATTGAAGTCTCCCACTGTTAGTGTGTGAGAATCAATATGTGATTTTGGCTGTGAACTTCAGTGCTGTTTAGTTTAGCACAAATGTTTAGTTACAATATCCTCAGGATGGGTTTTTCCTTTAATTAATATATATTATCCTTTATCCCTTCTTATTAGTTATCATTTGAATTCTATTTTGTCAGAAATTAAAGTGGCTATACCTTCTTCTTTGGTTCATTTGCTTGGAATATCTTTTTCTACGCTTTTATACTGACATGATGTTATTCTTGATGGTAAGCTGTGTTTACAGGATGAAGTAAAAGAATGGATTCTGTTTTCACATCCATTCTGGTAATCAGTGTCTTTTTATTGGGGAAATTGAGAACGTTAATGTTGAGAGTTATCAATTAGCAGTGTGTGTTGTTTTCCATTATTTTCTTGTTTTGATGTGAGTTTTCTCCCTCTTTTGTTTTTCTCCCTCTGGAATTATTTATTTCTTGTGTTTTCTTGGGTGTGGTTAACCTCTTCAACATGAAGTTTTTTTTCTAGTGCTTTCTGTAGAGCTGGGTTTTTATATATACCAGTTCTTACTGATGTAGAAATATCCTTACTGTGTACCAGTTTTTAACAGATAATTTGGCTGTATGTTGGATTTTTATTCGATGGTTTTATTATTTCAGTATTTGGAATATATTGTGTCACCACTATCTGAGCTCTATTACTCCTGATGTAAAGTCAATCATAAAAATATTGTTTCTTACTTCTAAAGTGTAAATCATACATTAAACCCCACACACTAATAGTGAGAGACTCCAACACTCCCCTCTCACCACTGGACAGGTCAATCAGCCAAAAAATGAACAGAGAAATAAGAGAACTAGCAGATGTTATAACTCAAATGAACCTAACAGATATCTATAGAATATTCCATCCAAACAGAAAAGAATATACATTCTTCTCAGCACCTCATGGAACCTTTTCAAAAATTGACCACATACTTGGTAACAAAAAAACCCTCAACGCATATAAAAAATGGAATAACCCAATGTACCTTATCAGATCACCATGATATAAAACTAGAAGACAACAGCAAAACTAATTCCAGAAAACCCACAAACACATGGAAATTAGACAATGCTTACCTAATCATCAATGGGTCAAGGAGGAAATAAAGGGAGAAATTAAAGATTTCCTAAAATTCAATGAAAATGACCACACAACATACCCAAATTTATGGGAGCCAATGAAGGCAGTGTTAAGAGTAAAGGTCATAGCACTCAATGCCTATATAAGAAACTGGAAAAATTCCACACTAGTGAATTAACATAACATTGGAAAACTTTAAAACAAAAAGAAGCAAACTCACCTAAGAGAAAGAGATGGCAGGAAATAATCAAAGAGAGAGCTGAAATCAACAAACTAGAAACAAAGAAAGCAATGCAAAGAATCAGTGAAACAAAGAGTTATTTCTTTGAGAAAATGAACACAATATACAAACCTTTATCCAAACTAACAAAAAGGCAGAGAAACAATACTCAAATTAACAAAATCAGAAATGAAAAGGGGGGACATAACAACAGACACGGAGGAAATAAAGAGAATCATCAGGTTATATTTAAAAAAAAAAACCACTACTCCACGAAATTGGAACACTTAAAGGAAGTGGACAACTTTCTGGATAAATATCACTTACCAAAATTAAATAAAAACCAGATAAACAAATTAAACAGACCTATAACTGCTGAGGAAATAGAAAAATTCAACAAAAGTCTCCCAACAACAACAACAACAAAAATGCCCAGGACCAGATGGTTTCTGCTCAAAATTCTACAAGACTTTCAAAGAACTAATACCAATACTCCTCAAATTATTCCACACAATACAAATGGAAAGAACATTACCAAACTCTTTATATGAGGCTACAATTACCCTGATACCTAAACCACAGAAAGACATTACTAAGAAAGAGAATTTCAGACCAATCTCACTCATGAACATTGATGCAAAAATACTAAATAAAATACTGGCAAATCAAATCTGAGAACATATCAGAACCATCATCTACCATGATCATGTCAGCTTCATCCCAGAAATGCAGAGATTGTTCAACATACAAAAATCTGTCAAGATAATCCACCATATAAACAAACTGAAAAATAAAAACCTCATGATCATCTCATTAGGGGCTGAAAAACCTTTTGACAAAATATAACATCCCTTCATGATGAAGGTCTTGGAGAGAGCAAGGATACAAGGAACATACCTAAACATAATAAAGACAATAGACAGCAAGCCAATAGCCAACATCAAACTAAATGGAGTCAAACTTCCAGCGATCCCACAGAAATCAGGAACAAGACAAGGTTGTCCACTCTCTCTATATCTATTCAGTATAGTGCTTGAGGTCCTAGCTAGAGCAATAAGACACCAAAAGGAGATCAGGTGACACAAATTGGAAAAGAAGAAGTCAAACTCTCACTATTCATTGATGAAATGATAGTTTACATAATCAATCCCAAAAATTCTACCAAGAAACTTCTACAACTCATAAACATTTTCAGTAATGTAGCAGGCTACAAGATTAACTCAAAAAAATCCGTAGCCTTCTGTACACAGATGATAAAAGAGCTGGGGAAGAAATCAAAGAATCAACACCTTTCACAATAACCACAAATAGCATAAAATATCTCGGAGTAACTCTAACCAAACAAGTGGAAGACTTGTATGACAAGAACTTTAAAGGTTTGGAGAAAAAAGTTGAAGAAGACACCAGAAAGTGGAAAGAACTCCCATGCTCTTGGGTAGGCAGAATTAACATAGTAAAAATGACAATCTTACCAAAAGGCATTTAAAGATTCAATGCACTGCCCAGCAAAATCCCAGCAAAATTCTTCAAAGACCTCGAAAGAACAGTACTCAACTTTGTATGGAAAAGCAAAAAACCCAGGATAGCCAAAACAATCCTGTAAAATAAAAGAACTTCTGGAGACATCACAATCACTGACTTCAAACTCTACTATAGAGCTACATTACTGAAAACAGCCTGGTATTGGCATAAGAACAGACAGGAGAGCCAATGGAACCAAATAGAAGACCTGGAAATAAATTCACACATCTTTGAACACCTGAGTTTTGACAAAGAAGAAAAAAAAACATCAAATGGAAAAAAGAAAGCATATTTAATAAGTGGTGCTGGCATAAATGGATATCAACATATAGAAGAATGAAAATAGACCCATATCTATCACCATGCACAAAACTGAAGTTCAAATGGATTAAAGACCTCAACATAAAGCCAGCCACACTGAACCATATAGAAGTGAAAGTGGGAAGTACTCTTTAACACATTGACACTGGAGAATACTTCCTAAATATAACCCCTAGCAGCACAGACACTGAGAGAAACAATTAATAAATGGGTCCTCCTGAAACCTGTAAAGCAAAGGACACGGTCAACAAGACAAAACGACAGCCTACAGGATAGGAAAAGATCTTCACTAACCCAACATCAGACAGAGGTCTGATCTCCAATATATAAAAAGAACTCAAGAAATTGATCACCAAAAAACCACATAATCCAAAAAAAAAAAGGAGTACAGACCTAAACAGAGAACTCTCAACAGAGGAATCTAAAATGGCTGAAAGACATTTAAGGAAATACTCAACATCCTTGGTCATCAGAGAAATGCAAATCAAAACAACTGTGAGATTCCATCTTACACATGTAAGAATGGTCAAGATCAAAAACACTGATGACAACTTATGACAGAGAGTTTGTGGGGTAAAAGGAACACTTCTGTATTGCTGGTGGAAATGCAAGCTGGTACAACCCATTTGGATGTCAATGTGACAATTTCTCAGAAAATTAGGAAACAACCTTCTTCAAAACCCAGTAATACCACTTTTGTATATTTATCCAAAGGGTGCTCAATCATGCCACAAGGACATGTGCTCAACTATGTTCATAGCAGCAGTGTTTGTCATAGCCAGAACCTGGAAACAACCTAAATGCCCCTTGACTGAAGAATGGATAAGAACAATATGGTACATTTACACAATGGAGTACTACACAGCAATAATAATAATAATAATAATAATAATAATAATAATGATAATGATAATGATAATGACATCTTGAATTTTGCAGGAAAATGGATGGAGCTAGAAAATATTATTTTGAGTGAGGTAACCCAGACGAGAAAGGCAGTTATCACATGTACTCACTCATAAGTGGTTTTTAAACATAAAGCAAAGAAAACCAGCCTACAAAGCACAATCTCAGAGAACTTAGACAACAATGAGGACACTAAGAGAGACTTACATAGATCTAATCTACATAGAAAGTAGAAAGTAGAAAAAGACAAGATCTCCTGAGTAGATTGGGAGCATGGGGACCTTGGGGGAGGGTTGAGGCGGGGACAGGAGAGGCAGGGAGGGAAGCAGAGAAAAATGTAGAGCTCAATAAAAATCAATTGAAAAAAATATATTGTTTCCATGTCTATAGTCAGCCTTTTCTTTCTGCTTTTACATTTTTAATCTCAGTTTTTCAAAAAATTGGTTCTGATGTGAGCAGGCATGGATTTAGCCATAGTAGAGCATTGTTTCAGTAGATGGGGGAGGCCCTGGTAATTATTCCCTTGTAGTATTTTGATACTTGTCTTCTCTCTTTCAAAGAATGAGGGTAAGTAGAGGTTATTACTGTGTTAATCCTTCCACTGATTTTTATTTTAATGATTTTCTTTATTTTCTTTTTCTGTTTTCAATTTCATGGATTTCTGCTTTTAGAATTTATTTACTTTATTGTACTATGCTTTTAACTAATATTTTATGATTGATTTCTATATGACTATTTTGACACCATATATCTTTTCAAATTCAAGAGATTAATACTCTAATTTCCCTTTTAAAACTGCATCATATCATCTTTGATATGATATATTTTGACACCATATATCTTTTCAAATTCAAGAGATTAATACTCTAATTTCCCTTTTAAAACTGCATCATATCATCTTTGATATGATATATTTTTTATTTTAATTTAACTAAATATATATTTTAACAGATCTCTAGACTTGTAAAGACTGAACAACATACTTTAATAAGCAGTTAGCCATTTAATAAATAAGGTAGGAGCTAGGTGTGGTGCTGCATGCATTTAACCCCAACACTCAGGACACAGAGGCAGGCGAATCTCTATGAGTTCAAGGCCAGCCTGGTCTACAAAGTGAGTTCCAGGACAGCCAGGGCTGTTACACAGAGAAACACTGTCTCAAAAAACTAAAGGAATAAATATAAAAATATATAACATCAAATTAAAATGACAGAATAACTTATCAAAGCCTCTGGAATACAGCTAAGAGGAACAGTTAAAGATACATTTAAATTTAAAACCCAGAGATCACAAATCAGTAGCCTAGTGATGTATTTCAGTACCCCAGAAACCAAGAACACATCAGATCCAAATGCAGTTGATGGCAAAAAACTAAAATTAGAGGAGGAATTAAGGAAATGGAGACCAAAAGGGCAATGCATAGAACCAAATAAAGTATTGGTTCTCTGAAGAGATAAATGAAGTTGACAAACCTTTAACCAAACTAACCAAAAGAAAGAGAGAATACCCAAAATAAAGTTTAAAGTTTTTTCTTTAAAAAAATAATGTTACAAGAGACTGCAACAAAATCTAGGGAATCAGGCCAACAAGTGCCTCAGAAGAGAAAGATCCTTGATGCACAAAACCTAGTTTTCTGAATTCAATCCCTGGAGCCAACTGTGAACTGAGAGCCAAATCCTAAAATTGTCCCCTACCAAAATTTAATCAAGATGATATAAGTAACTTAATAGAATTCAATTAAGAATCAGATTGAAGTCTTATTTAAAAATATGTCCCTCAAAATAATACCTAGGAGCCTATAAATTAACTACTCAATTCTAGGAGACATCTAAAGAAGGGGTGTAACTCCAGTATTTCTGTAACTTTCCCACAGAATGGAAAAATAAGAAATGCCACCAAATTCACTCTACAAGGTCAGTATTACCCTGATACTGAAACTGTAGGGGAACACACACATGCACACACAAAGAAAGGGTGGGTGTGGGGTGGAGGTAGAAAGGAGAGCATCAAGTACTCTGAATTGTTAAGCCACGTCTCCAGCACAGATTATAATTCAGAGTCTGTAGAAACTGTATGTGTGCAAGTGTTGATGTGTAGGCCATGAGAACAGCAAGGGATGTGTAACTGAATAAGAGTTCTCAAATTGGGCAAAAGGTGAGGGAGAAGAAAGTAGCAGAATCATTTAAGGAAACAGAAGGAATGCTATTCTGGAGGGAAGTGGGACCAACAGGAGGAAGGCAGTTGAGGGGAAGGCCAGTGGGGAAGAGCTGAGTAGGAACCAATAAGCTCACAACTTCCACAGTGAAACCCATCACTGTGTACTAACTGTTGAAGCTACTTTTTTAATTTTTATTTTTAAAACAATCTTATTTTACATATCCCAGTTCCCTTTCTCCTCCTTCCTTTTACTCCTTCCACCTTCTCCCCATCCCATACTCCATCCACTCCTCAGACAAAGTTAGGCCTCCCATGGTGAATCAACAAAGTCTGTCACATCACTTGAGCCAGGACCAAGGTCCTCATCTGTATCTATTGCTGAGCAGAGAGCCAGATCATGCTCTAGGGATAAATACTGATCCCACTACTAGTGGGCCACAATCTGATCATTTCACACAACTGTCACTCACATTCAGGGGGCCTAGTTCAATCTTATGCTGGCTCCCCAGCTCTCAATCTGGGGTCAGTGAGCTCCCATTAGCTCGAGTCATCTGTTTCTGTGGGTTTCCCCATTATAGTCCTGGCCATGATATGTTGTTCTTCCCTCTCTATAGCTAGACTCCAAAAGTTTGACTCAGTTGATCTCTGCATTTGCTTTAATGAAGTACTGGATGAAGGGTCTATGATGACAGTTAAGGTAGCCATCAGTCTGATTTCAGGGGAAGGGCAGTTAAAAGTACATACAAATGAAAATGTAGACAAGTTATACCAGCAACACCCCTACTCAAAACAAATAATGAAAGAACACTTGCTTGTTGCTGAGAGAGGAGGCTTGTTTGTCCCCGCCGCCCGGCTAGCTTACACCCGAAATAACCACACAGAAACAGTATTAATTAAAACACTGCTTGGCCCTTAGCTCGAACTTCTTATTGGCTAACTCTTGCATATTAGTTTAACTCATTTCTATCAATCCATGTATCACCACAAGGTTGTGACCTACCGGAAAAGTTTCAGCACATCTACCTCCAGCCACAGATCTATGGCATCTCTGACTCAGCCTTTGTTCCTCTCAGCATTCAGTTCTGTTTTTCTACCAAAGTTTCACCCTATCAACTAAGCCAAGGCAGTTTCCTTATTCATTAACTAATGAAAGCAACTCACAAACAGAAGGAACTTTTACACCATTTCCCCTTTTCTGTTTAAACAAAAATGAGGGATTTAGCATAGTAAAATTACATATAACGAAACAGTTATCAAGTAAGAATTACAGTTACAATATTTTTATCTACTTTATCTTTTGTCATAACAAAGGAAAACTATAACTGTAAATTCTTCAACTCCATCAAAGACTCCAGAAGGATATAATATTACCTAAGTATACAGGAAGTACATTGTAAGCAACTTCCAAAACTCTAGAATTGGTGGAGACATCTAACTGTCTGGACAGTCATCCAAAGTTCTTCTGTATCATTGGAGCATCCATCTTCAGCCTATAAGCCTAAACTATCCAACAGACTTTTCCATGAAGCTGGAAATTTTCAAAGACAGTTCAGTCACTTTCTTTTGTGTCCTGCATACTCTTTTATGAATCAAGAACCCTGAAGGATCATCTCACTTTTAGGCAAGTTTACCAGTAATCTTTCTGCGGGTTCTTTATGACCAGTTTATGCAACAGTCCAGTCAAGAGCAGTTTCTTGCCCAAATGGCTAACCAACTCTATAAGTAGCCTCTTCGATGCCCATCTTCCTCAGGAATTAGCTTGATGCTGTCAGGAGCAGATGCATCTCATTGTCATGAAAAGCCCTAAGTTATTAAAACATTTTAAATGCCATATTCTGTAGTCTTTGAAAGATATGAAGAATGCCTATCTGAAATATATCTATGCACATCTAGAAAATCTAACTAACATGACTATTATAGATGATTATCTATTAACCTATATTTCTAATTTTAATTTTTCTATTCTATATTTCTATATTTTAAATGAAGTACACAATCACAACACCTCAATCAAGAACAGAAATATACATATAACAAGATTGACCTTTAATTTATATTAATAAACCAAGATCCATACCAATGTAAATTATTCATATCTATACATATCCCTTTTTAAATGTAAAAGAAAATTTACAAACAATATTTGGGAATATGGGTGTAGTACTGTCCTTACTGCTTGCTGCTGGTTGGATATGCTGTTAATCAGATCTTTTATGGTGTATCCTGTGTGCTAGGTTCATCTCAGTCAGCAGTTGGGCAAAGTAAATTTTGAGGGTGTTCACGGTGACCTTTCAGGAGGCCTTGGTCCATGAAACTGTATTTGCCTAGAGGCAGTTCATAGGTTCTCATCTTCTGTGAAAACAAAAAAAGCAACCTCTTTTCCAAAGCACCATGTTCTTAGACCCAAATTTAGAAGTCATGATACCTTTATAATATACATGGTGATTTAGCTTAGCAGCCCATATAATAAAATGTTTTTCTGTATTTAGCTTCTTCACAGTCAAAGAATTCAAAGAAAACACAATAATATACATAATCCAGACTCTCTGTGAATTTTCCATCTTTACGTGCCTTTTTAAATTTTTTTTAGTCTATGACTATCTGTACTCTGTCTCCTTAAAGACTTTACCCTTTTTAAAGCATTAACTTTATGTTATGACTCTCTATACTCTTTTTTTCCCCTTTTTCTCTCAAGCCTACCTACACCCATCCAACACTGTGACCCATTTGGAGGTTGTTTATGTCTGAATCTGTCCTTATTGCATTGTCTGTAATTTTCTACTGTCTAGAAGAGCTTTTAAAATGTTAAGCAGCTTAGATGCAGCTGCTCTGGATGTTGGCTCTGCCTCTCTCTAATGTTAAAATGGTGGAAGCACCACCAGTGCTAGCTCTGGGGCCACCAGGCAGGAGCCACGCTCAGCAGTCCAAACCCGAGAATGAGCGTGCAACACATAAACCCTTTTTATCTGAGTTACAGCTAAATATGCCACACAGAGCGTTGCACAGCCTGGAAACATCTCTCTGTATGGCAGCGGGAATCCGCCATGCTCTCCCGCCTGCCCAAGCCTAGTAGACCTGATCCCACCGTCTGCCCAGGCAAGAAGAGCCGAGCCATGGGCATGGTCTCAGATATTTTCCTCCCAACCCCGAGTGGGCACATAAACACCTGGGCCCACAAATGTTCCAGGGCCCAGGAAGCCTCGTTTTAAAATAGCACAGGTTTTTTTTTTGTTTTGTTGGTTTTTTTTTTTTTTTTTTGCTGCTACTATTGAGTCAGGAAAATTTCTCTGCGGCACGCTGCCAGCAAACATCAAAAAGCTGTGTTAAACTCTGTCTATATATATATATATATATATATATATATATATATATATATATATATTGTCTATAATTTTGTTTTCAAGGCCTCTCAGGTTTTATGTGAATTTCATTGACCACCTTGGAACATCAATTGTTGAAAAGAGAGGCGACTTGCTTGTCCCTGCCACCCGGCTAGCTTACACCTGAAATAACCACACAGAAACTGTATTAATTAAAACACTGCTTGGCCATTAGCTCTAACTTCTTATTCTCTAAATCTTACATATTAGTTTAACTCATTTCTTTCAATCTGTGTATCACCACGAGGCTGTGGCCTACCAGAAAAGTTTCAGCATATCTTTCTCTGGTCGCAGATCCATGGCATCTCTGACGCTGCCCTTCCTCCTCCAAGCATTCAGTTCTGTTTTTCTTCGCCTACCTAAGTTTCACCCTATCAACTGTGCCATGGAAGTTTCTTTATTCATTAACCAGTGAAAGCAACACACCAAAAAAATGAGCTCCTACACCACTTGCTCTTTCTCTCTTGTGTATTATGTGCATGTATGTGCACATGTATGTATATGTGTATTTGTGTGTGTTGTATTATGTGCATGTATGTGCACATGTGTGTATGTGTGTATTATGTGCATGTATGTGCACATGTGTGTATATGTGTATTTGTGTGTGTTGCATTTTAATGTGTGTGGATATTGTCAACAAAGTATTCAATTTGCTACTGGTTAAAAGACAGAACTTGACTGAGCATCCCTTAACTTCAGCTTTTGAAATAACCTAATCACCACATAACCCTGTTTTCAATGCTGTTCAGAGTTTAGTAATTCAGAAAATATTTATTGTGTGCCTAAAAAAATATCACAATCAGTTCTGGACATTAAATAGTTAATGATGGAAGGTACTGTTTTATGAGAATTGGTTCATACACATCTTGAAGGTCATTGCTTAGAAACATTTTCAAAGCCATTCTTGTACATATAGGATGAAACCAAGTCTCCTTAGGTGCACATCTCCTTGGACCCCCTGAATTGTCTGGACCCTGTTTTCTAGCTTCTGCTACCCTTTATTGCTTCTTGAATTATGTTCTCTTCTACACAAACCTCCACTCATTCTCTTCCTTCCAACTTCAGCATCACAATGGGAACCAGTCCTCTCTAGATGAAAAAGCCCTGCATGCATCCCATTTATTGAACTAAGGAGAGTTTGAACCAGTCAGAGGCCTGGTGGCAGAGGAGGGAAGAGACCTTAAAGGAGCTGACAAGGGCCCTGAATGGCAAGAGTAAATGTTCCTCTGCAGAGCAGCCTTCTAGGATGTCCAGGAGGAAGCCTCCTCAGGCTGGGAATTGCTTTAAAGTTTTGAAAGCCAAAATGCTAAGTATTTTAGTGATTAACCTTAGGGGAATAGCACCTGACATTTGAAAAGTAGTCATCTTATGGTAAACTCAAAGTCCTAGGCAGTGACTGTACCTATAAAGCCTTATTGACTACTTAGAAATTTAATGACGTAAGAGGTTGAAATATTGCAAGTCTAGGGACAAATTATGTTGAGCCATCTTTAACTCCCTCAATAGCCTTTATTACCCTCTCTGCATATGATGTAATGCCTGTCTCTGTGACTATTACCTAAATTCTTTGGAATGTATGAATAAACGCTTAGCTTTCACCAACCCCAGAACTAAAAATGTTGTTAGCTAGGTGCTGAGACCTATAACAGAGATTTCCCACATTGGTGTAACTCCCCTACTTGATGATCCCATCCAGTGTATGTGAAAAGTGGTCTTCTTTGTTCTTTTGATAGAAAAACTTCATGAAGACACTTACATCATGGAAACATGTATGCTTTCTATAATTTACTTCTCAGTTCATGTTCAGGCTTTGATCATGGTTTTCAAAAGCGATTAGGATGTAATAGAGTAGTGTAACACTGGCTTAGTATGTACAAGGCCCTAATTTTAAAAAAAGGTTCGTTTATTTCAAATATCATAGTATTTTATCTTCCCGAAATACTATCGACTTCATTGGTTTTTGAGACAGGGTCTTGCTATGAGTCCAGACTGACCTTGAACTCAGTGACTCCCCTGCCTCAGTCTCTCATTTGTTGGGTTCACAGGTCTGCCACTCTTGTTGCTGAATGACAGACAGCTTGTGTGATTCTAGAAATGTTAGCCATGGTTTCATTCTATGAGCATCCTGGAGCTGTATGTCACTGATTTTCAGACAACACTGACGCAGCCCATTTTCTGCAGTTTGTAACCAGATATTCTATTCAAACGGTCAAACAACTGTTGTATCATCCCTGAAATGTGGTTACTTCACCAGCTTGTAGCTTGGATTTTAGCATTCTGTGTTAGCTTTGACAAACACTATGGACTTCCAATATATACATTTGAGTCTTACAAGACTTTTCCTAAATTACATTGTTGATATTCTCCCTATTACCCTTGCTGTTTTTAGGAACACAAATTGTGCTTATATTGGCTCCCTTCACTGTCTCCCACAGCTGATCTCTTTTATCTTTAGTGGTGAATTCATTCTTTTTCCCTCAATCTTCTTAGACCTATATCTTTTTAATCTGTTCTAATTATCACTGATTCCGACTTAGCAAAATTATTTTCATGAATACTTTGCCAACATAGAAACTTTTCGTTTGTTAATGTTAGAAATGAAGACAAAAGTCACATTTTTAGTGGTATTTCTAAGCATTTTATTACAAGACAACCGTCCTTTCTAGACAGTGTCTCCACAACCTTTCTTTTTACTTACAAATGTCCAGCCTTAGCTTGGCTTATTTCTAGCCAGGTTTTCTTTTCTTTTCTTTTCTTTTTTTTTTTTGGACAAAATTACATTTTGATAATTTTTGGCCTAATCACTGAAAATTGCATAATAATTCTCAGAACACCTTGCATATCTGTATGTAAAAGACTTCAAAAGTAACAAAATTTACTATAAATATTAAACTTTATATCTTTGTACTTTCATGTGACATCATGTTTGAAATGTATTTTCAGTTCAATACTCCTAGGTAGACAAAGTATATTTGATAATATTCTTATTCCAATTATTTCTTCAAACTGTGAAATTTAGTGAGTTGGCTGTTTAGAGAGAGTGTGTCTTGGTTAACTGTGGCAACAATTCTTATTTAGTTCGGCTTGTATGTAGTTTCTCTTGTTTTCCATTTTTTTTTTTTTTTGCACTGGGAATGGTGAAAATAAAACATGTATTGCAATACAGAGGACGTGAAAATGGCTTGACTGTCAGTTATATTCTCCTAGGATGTATTTTTCTTACCTCAGCATGTACTGTAGTCACTTGATATTTGTATATGTTGCTAGAATTTAGGCTGTTGGAAATAGTGAGATTCTAATGTGTTTTTAATAAATTATATATGTATGTCTTGCTCAAATTATTTGGATTAAATAAAGCAACCTTGTCATCAAAAAGACATTTCTTCATCATAATATTTGGGATATGGTTTCTGCAGTTGCCTCTTGTAGCTTCCATGGCCACGTTTATTGTGTTATGTAACACTCATTTGGGTGCTGTTTGCTAAATACCACTGTCTCACTCCACATGTTTTCTTTTTATGTGAACTTTATTTATCAAACCATCTAGAAGTATCTGAATATACCAGCAAGTTAAAAAGTGATCAAGGATCACTTTACTTGATTTTTTTTTTTTAGAATTCCTTTTCAAAGATAATAGACACAGAGCTTTTGTATTAGATGTCGTTCTTGATCAGGTTCTTTTAAATACTGACAAGAAGATGTGCCTCACCTCTTTTCACTTTTTATTTTTACATAAAGAAAGAAGAATAATTTTAAATGATAAATGTCTGTATGTATTTCATTTTTAGCTTGTGTTTATTATCAGATACATGTATTATTTTAATATACATACATCTAATGAAAGATATATCTAGAACTTTAAAATATATATAACACCTTAACAATTTTGGTATATTGGAGCCCTGTAGGCGGAGGTCACTTGTTCATTTCCGTGCTAACCAGACCCAAAATAATCACACAGAAACTAGATTATTACAACAATGCTTGACCTGTTAGCTCATGCTTCTTATTGACTAGCTCTAATATCTTAAATTAACCCATTTCTGTTCATCTGTATATTGCCACATGGTAATCCTTTGGAGGATCTTGGTCCATCAAATCATATTAGTCTGGAAGGAATCCACAGGTTCTCATCCTCTGTGGAAACAAAAAAAACAGAACCCCTTTTCCAAGACAACATGTTCTTAGACCCAAATTTTGAAGTCAAGATACCTTTAAAATATATATGTTGGTTTAGCTTAGCAGTTCATACAATGAAATGTCTCTCTGTACTTAGCTCATTCATAGTCTAAAAATTCAAAGAAAACAGAATAATACACATAATCCAGACTCTCTATGTATATTACATATTTACCTGGCCTAGTTTTCTTACCTTATTACTTTTTCTATAAGTTTATTATTTATTTTATTTTATTTACTTCTTTAATCTATGTCTGTCTCTTTTATATTATAACTGTCTATACTCTTTTTCCTCTCTGTGTCAAGCCTATGTACATTTATCCAACACTGTGACCCATTAGAGGTCTTTTCCATCAGAATTTGTCTTTATTGCATATCTGTAAACCTTTTCTGATCAGGACTGCTTCTTAAAATGATAAGCAGCTTGGCTAGGACCAAGGCTGCTTTGTCTTTTGTCTTTGCCCAGTCCAACATGACAGAAGTCCATTCATTGCCTCTGAGACTGCCAAGTGGGAGCTGTTTTCACCACATTAACTCTGAAAACCAGTTGGTCCATGCTGCCACCAAGTAACTTGCAGAAGGCTGCCGACAAACCCCATTCAAGTGCTCAGCCTCCTGGCCTCCTGAAAGAGTCAGAGTTCCTGATGCCCAAACC
Organism: Myodes glareolus; assembly: GCF_982192425.1. Lineage (NCBI taxonomy): Eukaryota > Metazoa > Chordata > Mammalia > Rodentia > Cricetidae > Myodes > Myodes glareolus. The sequence goes on from NC_142040.1 coordinate 5,918,874, forward strand.
AGAAAGTCATCATTTCTTGTGCTTAGTCAGTTAAGCCTTTTCTTAAAGGAGTGATGATGCCTCTGCTCACCGCCAGCAAGCAAAGTCCATCCAGAAAAAAAAAAAATGCCGGCTAACAAGAAGCCATGCTTAACTCTATTCTTCTGTGTCTAGAATTCATTTCCAAGCTTTCTCAGGTTTTACATGAATGTAGTCAGTTCCATATTGGTACTCCAATTTGTTGGTGGAGCTGTTTCTTTGCAGCCTCCCAGACTCAAATCTGCTCATTCATTCCTGGTCACCCAGACTCAAAATAATCACACAGAAACTGTATTAATTAAAACACTGATTGTCCAATTATTTTATGTATATTTCTAGCTAACTCTTACATCTTAAATCAACCCATCCCTATTAATCTGGGTATCACCATGTGATTGTAGCTTACCAGTAGGGTTCCATCTGGTGTCGGTGTTTGTCTCCTGCAGCAGCTACATGGCTTCTCCCTAACTCTGCCTACTCTCTATATATATCTTTTCTGAAAAGCCATTGGCTGAAAGAAGCTTCTTTATTAACCAATGGCAATAAAACATGTTAACAGAATACAGAGGGGGGTCCCACATCAGAACTCATCTTATTTTTGTTGTTGCATTTGAAACTGGGTTTCCCTTTGTTGCTCAGACTTCTCTCCAACTCTTGTGCTCAAATGTCTTCTGAGTTCAAGAAAGACAGGAACGTACCATCATGCCTAACTTAGGGTTAGTTTCAATATGTTACTTATTAATGAAAATAAGTTGATTCAGTTATATCAGGTAAAATGTACTTAAATGTAAGTAATATACATATGCCTAATATTTTTATAGTAACTGTGTATACTATTGCTCGCTTGAAAAAAACAGAAATTATATATATTGTAAATATTGATTTTAGGGGATTGGGAAATCACTCAGTTGGTAAAGCACTTATCATAGTAAAGACCCGAGGTTGTTTGATCTCCTGCCACCACATACAGTGTTGGACATTGTGGCATATATATAATATCAGTGCTGGGTGCTGTTGACAGGCATATCAGATCTTTGGGATTCACTGTTCAGCCAGCCTATCCTAATCAGCAAGCCCAAGTTTGATCCCCAAGAAGGAATAACACCCAAGACTGATTTCTGACCTCAAAACACAGGTACAAACAAATGCAACACACACAGAATTATAAAAGCCATTTAGAAAACATAAGTTTTTTTTTCTTTAAAGTAAAATCTATTTGATGCCTTACTTTATAGTCAAAATAATACAGTTTATAAAGGCAAATATAAATATAAAGCTGAAAATAGGGAATAAGCACTGTCCATTTGTAATTGTTCTTGGCTGTAAAGTGTGCTGTCTCACCATTCTCAGCATAACAGGCAGTCCCATGCTCTCATACCAGTGATTTCTTCTGCCTTGCGAAGCACAAGTGACGTCCTGACTTCTCAGAAGCTGCCTAGAGAGCATGTGATGAAAGGGCAGAGATGGACTTTCCTTCCCTGCTATTCATGCCAAATCACCTAAAGAACAAGAATAAAAATCCAAAGGCAAGATTTCTATCTTCTGCATAAAGTAATATCCAAACCATATGCTTTCTGAAAGGAAATATAAATAAAGGCAGGACATATAGACACACTTCACTATGACCAAATTAATAATTTGCAAAACAACCAAATAGTATGTAGAGGCATGCACCATCTGATTCAACCTCTTCTCATCCCTTATTACCATTTGCTGGGCCTCAACCTACAACATAATAAAACAGCTGTTAGATCATTTAAACAGTCTGGCTGGAAATCCTGTGTAGTGTTTCTTAAGTGTGAGAACTATATGTACCCTCAAACACAAGTGCCCAGCTTCTGCTTGGAACACTTAGCATATTTCTCTTTTCTTATGGTTTAAAATGTGTGGGAACATGTGATCAGGGTCCTTTTTATATTCAAAATGGGTCAGCTTGTGTCTAGAAAGTGTCTTATTGTCATGATGTCACCACATCTCAAGATTTGTGACCTTTTGCACCATATAGATTCATGGTAGCCCACAACTTAGTTTGCAGGCCAGAGTGCTTTTGTGCCCCCGCTAGGGGGAATCAAAGGCTTTTGGACTGGAATTTCAAGTGCTGATAGATTTAGAAAAACAAAAGGTAATTTTTATATATCCTAAGGACCGCCAGATGTCGCAAAGGCATCATTGATGAAGCCGGTTTTCCCCAAAATGTGGCTCTTATATAAGGAATACTATCATTGTGTTTGAGAGTTTCAGAGGCCATAACAGGTCAGTGAAATGTCCTTCAAGGATCTGATTTTTACATTCAAGAATGGGCCAAGATGAAAAGATAACCACGTATCTGACATTGACGTTACCACCATTTAGACAACCAATTCAGTCACCCCAGTCAGTGGGATCAGCCGGGCTTTTATTACTTTGAAAAAAAATCACAGAAATGATATAGTTTTTCTTTTTCTTTAAAAATGATGATTTGGAGTTACAACCTACCACTGTATTTTAGCTGTAATGGGACCGTTTTTGCGGAGGTGTGTGGAAACTTTCAAGCCAATTCCCCCACACCCTGAGTGGAAAGCATTTTATGAGATGTACAAAATTATAATAATGAAAGAAATGGTGCTGAGTGAATTTCTGCTGAGCCAAACTGTGTGCATAAATTGGCAGTTTAACAAGTAAAACTTGGAAGCAAGCATTTGATGATTGATTTTTTATTGAGACAGAACAAGCATGATAGTGAGTAAAGTGATTTTCCTTATTGAGGGAAAAATATAGTGTTTTTCAACATGTCTCTAGTATGAATGGAAGATTGTCAAAAAAAGGAGCAACACATAATATCTTTAAAAAGGTGAATTAACATAAGTATATCACTTATTTTATAGAGCAAATTTTATACTTGTCAGTTTTATTCATAATGCTATAAAGTTTATTCATAAAGGTAGTATTACTACCTTTGTTATGTCCTTTAAAAACTCCAATATTAACTGCTTTGTAAGTAGATTATAAAGTATATTCATGTATTCAATGCAGTAATAAAAATTAAGTTCAAAATATGTATTCATGTGTAGATCTTAGGAAACTCCCTGGTAATTTTTAACTTCTTGAAATACATTATTCAACAAGTAACCTGCCGTATATTTGTTTTATACTCTCAGGCTCTGCCTGAGAGTATAAGAACTGTCAAGACAAAAATAAGAAACATATATCATTCTAACTTAATTATAATTCATCAAAAAATCCCCATTGTCTGTGTTCTAGGATGATGTAGAAATGTTCTTATTGAGATCATTTATATATTGATTCCTACTGCTTACATAACATATGCATACCCATCAACATGTATGTACACATACTATCTGTTTTATTGATGTCTTCTCTGAAACCTATTAACAATCACATCTATGAAAATTTTACATAATAAATATGCATTTGTTCATAGAGTTCTTTTCAAGTTTGTGATTGTACATTTATTTCTACTTGTGTTTTCTGGCTATAATTTTTAATTCTACTTAGCTGTGCACATACAATTTCCTCTGTATTAAAATGCATTGCAACCTAAGGAGGACATAGCCATGTTTTTTTTCTGGGTTTAAACAGGAGGCATCCCATGAATCCATGACTCCTGTTGCATTTGATTGTGTATATCATGGGTTCATGTTGTATGTGAAAGATTATCTGTATTTTAAGACTTTATGTATATTTAACCTTTAATTTGACTAGCAGGTTGTATGATTTACATAAAAAATAGATCAGCTCTGCATTCACAGAATGCTTTTGGTATGACATAATCAATCATCTCTAAATGTTAATGGTGTTAAAGAGCAATGAGAGCATATGTCTTCTATCTGCAATCCTGTGGATTTGTGGAATTATTTGGGGTGTCTAACTACATTACATCAAGACCTTTCTCTATAGTTAAGGATTAGAATTTTTGAATGGTAGATATCATTCTAATGAAGTTAGGGAATTAGATAAATATAAATAGTTCAAAAACAATCAATTATAATAGGGACCTTGATGCCCCCCAAAAAGATATAGTAGATTGTATAGCACAGTGATAAAAATACTGAGACTTTCTTTGTCTTATTTTCTTTTTACTATGTTTCAATTTGGTGCTATCCTTGGTGTTATCCTAATTATTCCACGCTGACAATTGGTCAATGAAATAAAAAGTCAATATGTGAAAGGCACTAGTAAAGGGGAGAGATAGGATTTCAAATAGTAAAAGCCTACTCTGCTACAAAGCTATGCAGCTGCTTTGGCAGGTCTGTAAAAATGATCCTAACAAAGAATCTTTATTTGTTGCTGTGTAATTGTAGGATTTATTTTTAAGCACAAATTCTAATTATCAAGGAAATGGCATCCCTTTCATCTGAAAGAAGGACATACTGAACCACAGCAGACTTGGTTATTGGAACTATAATATTGTTACCTTGCTTGAAACACATGGTCTCTCCTGATATACAAGGAAAAAAACTGAATCCATTTCAATAAATTAATAGGGATGAGAATCCCAATCCATCCTTCTTTTCAGAGGTTCACATACATTGTAATGAGATGCATTAGGAGTTTTCTTCACTTGAAATCCAAATGAGACCCATTTTGGCTCACACCCTTGACAGTCTCTTTTATACGCATTGCTGTCTCCTGTTCTTGTGTGGGCCTGGTAAAATGCTTCCTTTGTGAGATGCACAGAGACAATACAATGCCACGAAAGACGAAGGTGTCAAAACACAAAGTTAGAGGCAATCTAATCAATGCCTCCTGATTTAGCCTTTGAAGGCTCTCTTCATTAAAACTCTTTAATGGTGAGGCTTATCTTGAGGTAGAGCTGTTACTTAATATTTTTCAGTGTCATTCTTTGGACAGTCATTTGTACCTTTTAAATGTATTTTCACTATTCATTGTTTAGTAAATTGGATGTCTTGTTAGCATGGTGGTGGTGTGAATGACTTGCATCAAAATGATTGAAGGTAATACTGTATAAATTCTTGCTAAATTTCCCCTGTACTTTAATCCCCATCTTTTCCTCCAACAAAATAAAATCTTAATTTATTTTCTTTCTAAATATCAGGTATAGGATTGGCAATTTGCATGACAGAACTAGACATTTAGATGCCTTTCTATAGCCAAGGATCTGCTTGTAAAATAAAAACAATTCAAGGCAATTAAAATTTCAACTTAATAGGAATTTCTTTCCACTGCCATCTTTTTGCTAAATACACCTTTCAAATTAATTTTCTTTTTGTGTTGAGCTTTTGAGAAAAGCAATGTGAATCACTCTAAACTCCTAAATTCTCCGTATTGAGTCTTTGTTTCTTAGAAAGCATATTAGGAGGACCAAGAGCTGGGAGACACATAACACCTAACTAATTCTAGACAGCTTTGTGAGCTTAGGAACTGTGGCCATAAAAGACAGTCTTTGATTTTCCTAAATGTGAACAAAGCATATAAAATGGTTTTGAACCTCGTGTTTGCTAGTTCCATCCCCCAGCAACATGTTCACATTTAATAAATGAGAAGTTTATCAGTTTGTATTTCTTCAGTATGTGGATCAGATTGTATCATACTTGGAAATACATAGAAAATCACTGTGTTAATATTGTGTGTGTGTCCACTAAGGCTCAGACTTCACCTTTGTAGTGTGTGTTGCAAGGCCATGTATGTACAACAGTGCCCAGGCTTTACATTTGTTTGTGTGCTCGCAGAGTTTGTAATGCTTCCTGTGAACAGACACAACGAACACATGAGCTTTTAGATCAGAACAGTCACAAAGGCTGAAAAGGAGTCGAAGAAGTCAGCAACTGATTTGTTTTTTAATATTCCCAGCTTTCTATCCTTTCTACCTCAATCTATGATTATCAGGAAAAGTAAATAATATCTAAAAATACGAAAAATAGAAAAGGATAAACATCACAGAATTTATTCACAGGGTATCCTGAAAATGGAAAAGAATTCGAGCAACTTTGACCTGATTTTTAAATCACTGCCGTGGTGGCTACAGCTGCTCAAGCTCAGTAATTATTTGTGATAGGTTGTTTTTTAGTCCCATATGTATAGGAGCTCCAGGCCCAGCTACCTCATTTGTTGGCATACAAACAGAGTCTTCCAGGTGCTGAAAATTAAATTTTAATATATTATTTAAATATTAAGAGAATTACCGCTTCAGTAATTTTCCTGCTACAGCTGGAACACAAAGCTTGCTGTGGAAATGCCGAGCACTGGACAGTCTAACATGGAGATGCTCCTAGAGACTTTAAAACAGTATTTGCTTATGCATTTGATGGCTGATTGCCATAATTGGCAATTACATTTTGTACAGGTACCCTTGGTTTGGTTTCTAGACATTAAGGTATCCTTTATTTTCATGCAATCTATTATTACTTGGTCATTTTGGGTTCTCTAGCCAAAAACAAAAACACCAAAAAATAAAAAACAATGAAGCAATGTACAGAAATTTAAGATATTAAAAACCACACTGCTTCACATATCTATATTATTCTAATTTTAAAGAGTTTTGGTATTTGAATTTTTTTAATTCATTGGCTTCCACTGTCTAAAGGCAATTATCTCAAAGTTGTTGAAAATTAGGGATAAAATTAATAAAAATTTAGTCTTGAATACATTAAATGCAGGATTCATCTTTAACAGGTCTTTTGGATTTTTTGTCTGCTCAAAAACAATTTAATGTTTAGATGTTTAGAATTCATAGTAGTAAGTTTAGTAATAGAATTTTATAAGTAACAATCACTCGTAACAGTGTTCTGTGACAAAAAGCTTGCTTTCCTAGGCAATGCGTGTATTATCATTTCATGAACATTACATGACAGGCCGTGCATCCAGAATGTGTAGGTTCAAATCAGGTCTACCATCTTCCAGTTGTATGATATTGACAGCTGACCCTTCAATATCTCAACTTTCTTACCTAAAAAATGAAGCTGCTTTGTGATTTTGTTTCAATGTTGATGTGGATTTTAAATTAAGGAACTAAAATGCTACCTGGCTCAAAGTAAGTACTATGTAGATATTAGGAATATGATTACTCATACTTCATAATAGCCATGATACAGTATACGTTGAGTACATAGTCTAGTGCAAACCCATGGGATAGTGCGAGCCCATGGGATAGTGCGAGCCCATGGGATAGGGTGAACCCATGGGATAGTGCGAGCACATGGGTAGGGCGAGCACATGGGTAGGGCGAGCACATGGGTAGGGCGAGCACATGGGTAAGGCGAGCACATGGAACGAGTACACACATTTCACTTTTGTAATTCTTGACTTTTCATTTGTAATTTGTAATTCAAGACTTTTGCTTTTTTTTAGAACTGTTACTCTTAGACATTTACGGTATTTAACCCATTAATACAAATAAACTAAACCTTAGATTTGCTACTTGAAATAATTTATAGTTAGTTCATAACTCTAGATATAGTATGAAAAACTATAACACAAATTGTCAAATAGTGAAATATTTAATGAATCTTATGAGGAAGAGTTACATAATTACCTCTTAAATCTCAGAGCACATTTTAGAAACATGAATAAAGAATCTTCAGTCTTCCTTTCTCCTTCCTAGAGCCAGTTCTGGAAGGTACTTACTTTGAAGTCTTAGCTGCTTTTGACAAGTCCAACTGTTTTTAAAATCACTATATGAAACAGAATTGTGCAAATTACATTCTGAAATTAAAATTCTAGGTACAGTATCATTCTTTTGCTGCAAAGCATGTTTTCTATGTGTCAGTGTAAGTGGCCAGTTTTTTTTTCCATCATAGAAAAAATAAGAGGTTTGAAATGTCAAGAAATGAGTCAAGATGAGTAATTAAAATGTATGTTGAGTACCTACTATTTAGGGATGGATGGAGCAAGTTTGGTAACATCTTTATCTTCCTAAAATTAATATTACCAAAAAGAGCTCAGAAATGTTAGTATAGTATCAAGTAGTAATTAAAGTTATGAAGTAAAGCAAGGCATAGAAGGACATGGTGCATGCACACATGTCTGTGTGCATGTGTGTGTGTGTAAATAGTTATTTAAAGTAGAGTAACCAGGGAAGTCATCCATGAGCAAGTATGAAACCTCAAAACCAAGTCATGAGTGTTTCTGAAATCAGTTTTGTGTAGCTCCATAACTGTCTTGATTATGAATAAGTGAAGGGAGAGAGAGAGAAGGGAGCACCGCTTGCAAGTGTGACTGATTCTGTGTGTTAAGAGGTCTGTGGAAGGGTATTGAGTGTGAAGGAATGTGCTCCGACTCACATTTCAAACAGCCCTAATCTCAAAGAACAGGCTCAATAGATAGAAGTAGAGGAAACAGAAGTTAGAGGACTGCCATAGTCCCAGCTGGAACTGGGTTGAATTAGGTGAATTCTGGCATCTCTTTTGAAGATATTTAGTTCAACGACCAGAAAGAAGCAGTTCAAGGGATTGTGGAGAGAAATATGTGAAGGCTGCACACCAGGGTGTTTCTTAAGATCTTGCCCTCAGTGACCATGAGAGCCATGTGTCTTACAGCCACAGGAACCTAGCAGAGGGAGGAGAAGGTGGTGCGACAAGGACTGTCTCTTGGGGTGGTGCTCTTGATATGGCTTTAAGGCACTAATGGAGCAGGATGCTGAAGTGGAGGCTTTAACATCTAGAAACTCAGAGCACGGCCCTGAAAGCACGATCAGTGGCCTAGACAGCTAACCAAGAGAGTGTGCCACCAGGAGAGGCTCTAGGAAATGGAGGAGAGATGAAGGGCAGGGTCCAATGCTCACAGACAGTCCCTGGCTCAGGCATCACTTTCCTCTGATCTACTTTACATGTTGACTCTTCAATATGAATGCTGCTGTCTCCATCTGGCGGCACACACTTTGCATCTCCCCTGGTTTCCCATCGGACTGACCCTCATAAGCTATATGAGAACTCACCAGGAAACATGGAGACAAAAGCACCGTCTCAAGCCGCCAACCTTTTCTTTCCTGTGCTGTCACACCAGTGTTCCCAATGTAGGTCATCCCGCCTCTCACAGACCCCAGCCTGCATATTTCCTGTATTTAATCGTATTGTTATTAGTAATTGTTGGCTTTCTTGTAAGTAACAGATGGTGGTAGTAGGGATGATGGGTGGTGGTGGTGGTGGTGGTGGTGGTGGTGGTGGTGACGATGACAGTAACATACAGAGACTCATCCATCACTCTTTGTTCCTGAACTTTTGAGTTTAAGTTTTTCTCTTAAAGTACAATTTGCATCTGCCCTCTCAGAGCTCAAACTATCATACAGCCCTCCTCATCCAATTCTCCAGCCGTCAGGGGAAGGACGGCTTCCTTCATTTTCCTGGGTTTGTCAAAAACACATGTGTATTTTCTGTGAGAAATTCTTATACATGCACAGTTATTAATCTTTGTGATAAATTATGGACCAAATGTATTTTTGACATAGTTTGTGCCCATCATGCCATATTAATGCTGTTTCAGTGATAAAATGCTTTTAAGTCTTTAATAAGTAATTTATTAGTCAAATTTTGGGATATAATCTGTTTATAGCTAAAGAATTGCTTTGTGTATTTAAATTATTATTTCTAACTTATATTTATTTGATATTCAGATGTAGTCATAGATGTTTGCATATCATCAAGAATAGACACAATTACTAATGATGAGTCCTTATTTAAATTTCTTGAATAGGTATTTGTAGCAAAAGTAGTTATTTTATATTTATATTTTCATTGTAATTTATTGGATCATAGCATAGCTGATTTTTTTCCTGTGACTAAAGCTTTGTCTAAATTCTGTTACTTTCTTGCTCACTTGCTCATATATCCAGATGATATCCCAGTATAGAAGAAGGCACTATGTATAATGTTGACGCTCGCATTTTATAAGGACAGCTTTTTAAAAGTGTTCATACAGAGGCACCGTGCCGTAAAACACAATGCTTAGGCCGTGAGACTGAGCGCTGGAAGACTCAATTACCATGATGTGTATGGGGAAATTTGAAGTTTTTTATGAAGAAATGATGCTGCCATAGAAAAATCAATGTGTTTGATCATAATTTTTAAAAAGTGGAAAATGTGTTGAAGCACAGGCTGTGTTTTAGAGGCGCATTCTCATTTGTTCTCTGGCTTTCACTGCGCAGTCACCTGGAGGAGGCCTCCCATCGTGACCCCCCTTTTAGAGATTAAGACCTTATGATTTAGGAAGGCCTGGGTGCTAGTGAGAAACATCTGACCCTGGCATTCTGACTCCAAATCTAGGTCTCCGTCACCTGTCCACATGGCCTTGTATTTTCTATGGCAATTCACATTTCAGTTAATCCCTGTAGTCTCTGGACGCAGTGTAGATTTCAAGAACCAGTGTTTTTAGCTTTCATTTGGGTTTGTTGGATGCTTATGGATGCCTTGGTGCTAAGTCAGTGAGCCACTCTGTGTTCACAGATGTGCGAAGTGCAAAGCATGGAGGGAAACCATCTTTCTCTGAATTTTCCAAACGTTTTCAACACTTAACGCAAGCTATCCTTTCTCCAGAATGGCAACAGTGTTCAGTGCTGAGCAGTGTGCACCCCAGTTCTTCATTGCCACACCTGGGAAGCGGTTCAAGCCGTTGAAGACAGAGGATTCTGAGGGTGGTGACAGGGCTTTTGCAGGGCTTTGCTAGTGGGGTGAGGAGCCCTCTCAATTTACGTCCTCCCCACCCAGGCTTATAAATCTTTGTTACTGAGAAATACAGTGGAGTTCTTCTTTATCTCTCAATATCTAATTTAGTCAGAAGAAAAAGAAGCAGAAAAACATTCCCTTCTCTTCCTCGTCATAGCGCTTATCATCACAGATCGTCAGGCAGTCAGTGCTGACTGGAGAGATCGCTCACGGAGTTTAGTGCTTGCCACATAAGTGTGAAGTCTGAGTTCAAGACTTCGAGCTCAAGCAGAGCATAGTGGAGCATGTTATAATCCCAATACGGCAGATAAAGTGTCTTGTTGGCCGGCAAGTATAACTGAATGAGAAAGTTCCGGGCTAGTGAGAACGTGTCTCAAAAACAAGCCGGACAGGTCCTGAGGAACCAACCAAGATTGTCTTCTGTCCTCCACACACAAGCATGTACACTTACACATGTGCAATTTCCCATACAAACATACATACATATGAGCACAAGCATACAGCACACTCAACTGTCTTTTCTCAGACATGGTGTCCCACACCTGTAATCTTAGCCCATGAAGTCAAAGCAGGAGAGTTGCTGTGAGCCAGCCTGGTCTGCATAGTAAGACCTTGACTCACAACTAGAACACAGCAACAACAGCAAGAAGTGAGGCTTTTGCTACAGAGAGGTCTAAGGAACCATGTGTTGAGTGTAAGATGACTTCTCTAAACACACGTTGAACCTTTTCCCTCCTTTCTAAATGGATACTTTTACTATGTGCTTCTTTCAAAAATTATTTAGTCATTTCAAGAAAGTGAGAAAGACATACTGCCCTACCTCAGAGGCAAATAAGGCCTCCATCAGGAAAGTATCTTCTGGAGCCCTGGGAAGCATTCCCAGCTGAAGCTCCTGGATATGCGCGTACTACCCCAGCGCCGTTGGGGAGCTCTGAGGTCAGCGGGGTCTGTGGTCTTCACTACAGGTTGTTTTCCTGAAGCAAGTTGGAAAATAGTAAAGAGGATCAATGTTCCCTCTCTACAGTTCCTGCAGTGTTTCCGGTGTTTGTATTTGAGGGTTCTGTGTGTGTGCTTGTGTGTGCCTGTGCGTGTGTAAATATAGAACTCATTTTCAGTAAAAAAAAAAAATTTCAGGTTGTTTAGTAGCAAAACCTGATATAAAACATGTAGTATATGTCTTAGACTAGAATAACAGTTGATATATAAAAGTAAAAGTTTAGAAATTCATAACTGTTTATGAATATAATATGATAAAATATATAGCTTTCATATTTTACCATATCTTCTTTCAACACAAACATCTTCGTGTGTGCAGTATAAATGTCATATTTAACATGGGAAGAACAAGGATGCCACATGGATTCACTTTAACCTTCTCATTAATGGGTATGGTGACATCTTAAAAATTAAGAACAATTTTCTTTAGAGAAACTCACAATACTCATCTCTTTGCTCAATTTTATCACTAAAAACTTTAAAAGTAGTGCACTTTTAAAAGCAAAGTGTACTTCAACATACAGCAGTCAGTCACAGACACTAAAGAGTTATGAATACCAACATAAAGTTTAAGGAATAAAGCAGTGTGGCATGTATTTAATGACCTTTGAAATGTGATGATATATTATGTCAGGTCCTTGAAAGTGTCCTATGGTACAAACACATCCATTGTCCTCTAAGTCAGACATGGTGTGACCTGAAGAAATAATAATTAATACAATTGAAATTACATAGTCTTGAATAAATTAAGTTTAAGAATTGATATTTCTATCACATATTGAATATTTATATTTCCCTTCTATTGCAATAGCTTAGCCCAGCTTTGAACGCTGCAGAGCTCTGAGAAGGTGGTGGGTATAAAAGTTATGTTCGCCAGCCGTCCATTTCTCAGGCTCAGTAATTAAATATGGCTACGGGCGTTTCTATCCACAGAGATTTACCAACTGCTATAGCATTCAACATTTATAGAAGAGCTTCTACACCTGCTTTTTTTTAATGAAATAACCACATATCACAGCAGCTTGAAGTGTTTTCTTTAAAAAAAAGAAAAGTTTCCCTCTAGGCCTTTGGTTTTAGCAGATACAAAGCCACTGATTAGCCCACCATCCGTTTTAATTTGAAATCCTAAGAACAAAAGTCATTAATAAGTCCTTTGTTATGGCTTTTAAAAAGAAGACGCCTTTTTAGTGTTTGTATGTCATCACGCCAGGCCTAGAAAATTAGGCTAATTTATTATTTAAAACACTGGTGGGATTCCTAATTGCATTCATCATTAGATATGACACGTTTAGAACTGAGAACCATATCCAGTGAGAATTTTCCAGTTTGAATTTTGAAATAAAAATATTTTTCAAGAGATCCCTAGCTATTGCCTGTTACCATGGTAACAGTCCTATTTGTCTGAGAGCTCTGTCCGCTGCCAATGAGAGCGAGAGCAACGTCAACTAAACATACGAATACATCAAAGACAAATTCATATGCTCAATCTGATCAGCTCAATTAATGTAAGAACAGAAGCTGAAGGGGGTTAAAAGAGGGCACCCATTCAGGAGAGATGAAGCCCTTTTAGCAGAATATACACGCCGGCCTTTTGGGGGAGGAATTTAGCACACTGTCAAAAACATTATCAGAGAAAGAAAGTAGTAGGCCTCCTACACCTAGCAGATATGAAGCTGTCAGACAAAGAATGGCGCTATTCATTAAATGACACTTATTTTCTCCCACTTTACAAGAATACAGCGAACAAAACAAGCAGGGAGCAGCTGAGAAAGACACTTTTTTCTTTTGCTGGTGATGATAGACATGCAGCAATTATGGTGATAACTCAGGAATACTAAACAAGAGGCCAACCTCCATTCTGTTTATCACCTTAAATTTTATGTTACTAAATTTGCATGCATCTCCTGTTTTGTTTTATTATTTATGTCAGAGAGAAATTAGATGCCTTTGTTTCTACCATAGTGCCTTGAGTGTGGCGGAGCACAGCTCCCCACTCTGAACTCTCTGCCCTTTCTTGTGGACACAGCGAAGACAGAGCACCACTGCTGGGTGCTCTTCTCGGACGCTTCTGCACAGCTGTGGGTCCAGCAAAGTCGCACTCGTTGCCACCTTAGCTCCTATGGTTCATGTTACACAGTGCAGGGTGTGACAGTGGGTATCTTCTGCGCTTAACACGCTCATGTTTTTCTTCTTTTGCAGCTGTAGGTGGGGGTCTCAAACAGGTGCAGGTGCAACTAAGAGTTCCCCTGGGATCGTCGCCTTTTAGGAATCTTATGCTTAAACCGTGATGATCTGATTTAAGGCCCATTATCAATAGTCTGCTACTTATGTCTGATGATCGTGCACTGATTGGTACTGACTTTGTAGCCATGTGCTCAGTAATGTGCTGTCAGGAAATGCTGACAGATGCAATGAGGAACAATAAATGCGGGGCAGCCATAATGGAAAGGTCCAGCCAGGCTGTATGAAAACTGATAGCCAGGATATTGGCTCCTATGTTACCGTATGCACCAGTCCCTTTGAGAGTTTAGCTGGTGAGTGAATTAAAATGGTCTCCTGATACCCAGAAGTGGCAGGGAGAAAAAAAAAAATCTTCATTTAAGGAATTGCCGACTTTGCCAAAACATTGTTTCATAAGAACAGAGCCAAGATTAAAAGCAAAAAACACTCTTGTACTCAAAAATATGGGCAGCCTGGCACATCTGAAAAGTATTGATTAAAAATCAATACACAAAAGAGCACTGTGTCTTTTATGATACTTAATCCATTTGCAGCAAATTCCACGACGAGACATTTCACTAGCATTCCTTCCTTAAATGTGTGCCATCTGATACTTTTGTTTTTTAATTCTTGATCTTCAAACGACTACATTAATCAGGCTGGTATTTTGCCAGTCTAGGTGTTTAACAAATGACTGGGATGTGAAATCAATTTATTCATAGCAGGTTATTCTCTTTTCTTACTTAAAATGTAGCTCTCACAGTTAGCCTGGACTGAAATTTAATTGTTTATTTGCGACTTCTTGCTTACATGTTATTTTATTTATGCCTTTTGTATTATTACATACATTATACACATACATTATCACCTGGTAAGTCATAGTGTTTAAAGATATAGTCAACACTTCAAGATTGATGTCTCAAATAACACAGAATTCTGATACATTCTTACACATCATTTTGTCCCAAATACACAATAACCAATTATTATATTGCATTTGAAATGAATGCAAAAGCTGATATTTGGCTTTAAAATATTTTATTTAGCTAAACTTATATAAGATGTAATAAATATTTGGACATATTTAATGTTAAGTGTCTGGTGGTATATTGGTATGGATTAAGGTGAAAACCTCCTTAATATTTTGAATCATAACTTCCATAAAAGAAAGGAAAAACTTTATTCTTTGTTTGCAAGTTAACTTTGGGAGACACTCGAAACTCTGATTTGATTTTAAAATGAAAATACTATTTTTAAAAATAATAGAATGAGGTAAATTTATTTTTTTTCAAATCCTTTTCTGGTATTAATTTGACACATTTAACATGGCATTCAAAAGTAAAAATTTTAAATGAAATAATTTGAATTATATTTGAAAGATGTTATCTTCTGGGAGCTTACTGAGAAAATTATTGATAAAAATTTTATCACTGTAATTGTATAAATTCAAGCATATGACTTTAATACTACTATATCATTGACAAAATAGATCAAGGCCTCATGTACAAAGAACTAGTTTAGAAATCTTCTGTGGATGCTGTTTAGCATGCAAAATATTGACACAATGGATAATAATGGTTCCTTTGGAGCCATTAGGGCCCATCATGTCAGGGCATGTTCAGGCATTTCCTAGCAGGTAGCACACAGATTCTTGTCATGATAAATCATAACAAGTCCAAAGGAATAATTATCATTTAATGGATTATAACATTCTAGGGAATTTCATAATTTATAATTTATTACATATAGAACATATTATCACCAATGTGAATTTTAAATAAGGCATTAATTTCATGCTATTAACAATAAAGATTTATGCATACATGTACCAAATTACATTATAAGCCATGTAAACAAGCTAGATCGCATGCAGTTATTCATACTTTTCCCTGTCTAGGAACTTATGTCCATACTGATTGTTATGAATATTCATAAAGAGCAATTCACTTTAAGCCTTATACCTTTCATGCTAAGAGTCAGCCGGAAGCAAAGTCTTTAGCAGCCGTAGCCCAGACGTTTGAAAGCAGCTTCTCCTGGCGGAGACACTGACTGTACCGAGCAGGAGCGCTGGTGGGCACCCAGCTAATTAGACCTCTGTGTGGTCTGGTTAGCTAAGGCAGAACTCGGGGTTTTCACTAATGAAATATTTTAAAAGAAACCTCATTCCCCTCAAAATTTCAACTGTTTACCAAGTAAAGTCTTTTTTTTTTTTTAATCTGCAGAGAAAAATTCTGTGGTAGTTGGTGATAATTCCTATTACCAGAAATCTAAAAGATGAAGTGAGTGATGCTGGATTGGCCTGTAAAGAGAATTTCATGCTTTCCCTTATAATGGGATAGCTTTATTGTGTTGACATTAAAGACAAATAGAAATTGTATTAATCAATGTGGCAAGTCATTGCTTTTCATAAAAAGAAATATGTACAGTGAAAACTTTGGATCTTGAAGATTTCCTGAAAAAAACTTAAGTTCAGTTTTAGATGTTATTAGTTTTTGCCATTTTGTGGGTCAGCAGCTGTAAACAGGAACTTTGTTGTGTGGTTTTACTGCTTCACTTTACCGTGCGACATTTAAAGAACATCACTTTTGAATTTTCACTTCAAATCGTATAAATTCAGCTTTTTCTTCAGAGAATTCAAATCCCAGCCAGATGATGCAGAAGGAATCTTTTCTCTAGCATTCATTAGTCACCAATTTAATCCTCCTCGTCTTTTGAGATTTTGGTGGCAAACAATACCGTAAACTGCAAAACTAAGCAAAACTAACAAATGCAATAAAGCAAAAAGGAAGACACAGTAATTACTTCGAGCTTACAAACTCATTCTGACACAGAAAACTGCCTTTCCTCTTATCTTAGGGACTCTCGCAGCCCCAGACTGGGTCAGGGGCTTCTGTGCCTGGAATACTTCTCTGGCATAACCATCTTGCACACTGGAGGTCACCCTTGCTACTTAAAAGTATTCTACAATTTCACAAAACATAAGTGGCTCTTGCATATTTTCAGTGCACATTACAGTTTTCAAGATTTTTGCTGTAAATATATGAATAGTCTGTGTCTTCCATGTATAGTTATTCATATTAAGTGCAATTAAGGAGCCCATTATCAGAATCTTATGGTTGTATGGTTAAATATATAAGCGACAAGAAACTTTTCAAAGTGAGCCTAGAAGTGTTCATCTTATATAACATATAGATTTTGAAATTCCTTTCAGATAGTCACACAAAATTGTAGGGATTTTGTACATGCTGTGCATTCAGTAGTTTGTCAGCACCTCATCCTGGGTGTGATCCTAGTTACTGCATATGTGATATGGTAGATTGTGTCTGTGGAAGCTTTTCCTCCCTTTATTATAGTATTCTGAATAGTTGACCATGTTCTATTTTTTTTCATACATTAGTCCTATGTTTTTATGTCTATTGCAAACAAAATATAATGATATGATATTATTAAGATTACAATTATTTAAATCTGCTTATTAACATTGTATGTGTGTGCGTGCTATTATGTACTTATTGATGAAACCCTGGCTTGTGCATCTAAGTACACAAGGAAATAAAACTGAGGAATGTAGGCAGAATCTGTTCATTTGTTTCCTGGCTGCCCATATATGAAATAATCACATAGAAACTATATTAAGTAAAACACTACTTGGCCAATAGCTTAAACATATTCCTAGCTAGCTCTTATATCTTAAATTAACCCATACCTATTATTCTATGTATAGCCACATGGTTGTGGCCTACTGGTAAAGTTCCAGGGTGTTTGTCTCCTTCCTCCTCTACATGGCTTCTCTCTGCCGCCACCTTCTTTTCTCCTCTATCTCTACTTGGAATTCTCACCTTGCTATATTCACACTGCCATAGGCCCAAAGCAACTTCTTTATTAACCAATGATAATATAACATATTTAAGGCATACAGAGGGGAATCCCACATCACCTCTCCTTTTATGTCTAAATAAAAGGAAGGTTTTAACTTTAACATAGTAAAAATTACATGTAACAAACAGTTATCAACCAAGAATTATAGTTATATTTATATCTACTTTATCTTTTAATATAACTAAGAAAAACTATTATTATAGCTATCTATTCTTCAATTCTATTAAAGACCCCAGAAAGATATAATATTAATTAAATTCACAGGAGAGTTTTGTAAACAACTTTCAAAACTCTAGAATTGACAGAGACATCTTGCTGCCTGGACAGTCACCCAGAGTTCTATTGTAACACTAAGGCATCCAACTTCAGCCTACAGGCCCATAGTATCCAGCAGACTTTTCCATGAAGCAGGAAATTTGAAGATATCTTACGTCTTGTACTGGCAAAGTTCATCAGTTGCTTTCTTCTGTGTCCTAGAATATATCTGGTCATTCTCTCTTGAAGCAGGAACCCTGAAAAACTGTCTTTAGGTTTTTTGCCTAACCTTCTTTAGGCAACTTCAATAGTCATTTTTCTGTTGGTCCCACATGTCCAGTTCATACAGCATACCATTAAGTAGTACAGACAAGAGTAGTTTCTTGCTCAAATGGCTAGCAAACTCCATAAGGAGTCACTTCGATGCCCACCTTCCTCTTGAAGTAATTGGTGCTGCCAGAAGCAGATGTGTCTCATTATAATGAAAAGTTCTAAGTTTTTAAAACATTCCAAATGCCATGTTCTGTTTGTCTTTGAAAGGTTTGAAGAGTACTTATCCATCTTAAATATATCTCTGTATATCTAGAAAACCTAACATGACTAGAGCTTAACTATTATAGATGACTGTCTATTAACCTATATTTCTTATGCATTACATTTTTAATGAGCTGCACAAACACAATACCTTAAACAAGAGCAAAAGTGTAAATATAACAAAATTGACCTTAAATTTGTATCAATAAACCAAGATCCATACCAATGCAAAATATTCATCTCTATAGCATATCCTCCTTTAAATGTAAACAAACATTTATAAACAATCATTTAGGGAATTGGGGCATTGTTAGCTAGACTACCTTTTGCTGATTTGGTCTTTCATGGGGTATCTTGTGTGGTAGGTCCATCTCAGCCAGCAGTCCTGAAGCTGTCATGGATGTTGGACTATCTAGACTGTTGCTTCCGGGAGTCTTGTTTAATCAAGCCATATTAGCTGGTAAAGAATCCACAGCTATCTATTCTCTGTGGAAACAATAACAGAACCTCATTTCCAAAGCAACATATCCTTAGACCCAAATTTTAACGTCAAGATTTCATTAAAATATATATGTTGGTTAAGTTTATCAGCCTGTACAATGAAATGTCTCTTTATATATACCTCAATTACAGTCAAAAAATTTAGAGAAAACTCAATAATATACATAATCCAGACTCTTTGTTTTTATTCCATCTTTACGTTTCTTATTTTTCTTTATTTCTTTAATCTATGACTATCTGTACTCTGTCTCTTTAAAGACTTTACCTTTTTTATAACCGACTATATTCTTTTACCTCTACCCCAAGCCTACATACATTTATCTAACACTGTGAACCATTTAGAGTTTTTTCCTATTTGAATTTGTCTTTGTTGAATGCTTATCTGTAATTATTTTTTGGCCAGGAGCACCATTTATGTGCTTGGCCTTCTGAAAGAGTCAGAGCTGCTCAGGCAACTAGTAAGAACCAGCAAGCCCACCCGTAAGGAAGCTGCCCAGCCTTCACTGCCAAAACTGAGTCAGGAAGACCTTTGTTAAAGGATCCGCAGCGCCCCTGCTCATCACCAGCAAACAGAGCCCATCCAGAAAAAAGATGCCACTACCAAGAAGCTTCACTAACCTCTTTTTGTGTGTCTAGAATTCCTTTTTAGGCTCTTTTGGGTTTTATGTGGATATAGTCAGCCCACATTGGCGAGTTGATTTGTAGACAAAGGCTGCTTATTCGCTTCCTAGCCTCCCAGACCCAAAATCATTACACAGAAACTGTATTAATTTTAACACTGTCAATTAGTTCATGTATGTTTCTAGCTAACTCTTACATCTTGAATTAACCCATTTCTGTTAATCTTTGTACCACCACAAGGCTCATGGTTTACCTGTAAGGTTCTCCGGTGTCTGGTCTGTCTTCTTTAGCAGTTACATGGCGCCTATTCAACACACCTACTCTCTCTCTACATCTTTGTTCATATTTTCACCTGGTTTTACTCTGTTAAGCCACTAGCTGAAAGCAGCTTCTTTATTAACCAATGGCAATAAAACATATTCACAGCATACAGGGGGAACCCCACATCAGAGGAGTGATGCATTTGGTCTATGCCCTGAAGCAATTTAAACTAAGGGCAAAGGTAGACTGTGATTGTGTTTTGGCAAGAAAAATTGGAAAATGAAACATTTATCATCTGACATAATAAAATAACAACAACAAAAACAGAAAATAAGGGGCAAAGTTTCAGATACTTTTTAACATGAACAGAAAAGGAGAAACAGAAATACTACAGAATAAAAATGCATTTTTTGTGTAGGAGGTCCTTCTATATATGTGTTGCTTTCATTGGTTCAATAAAGAAACTGCCTTGTCCCTTTGATAGGGCAGAACTTAGATAGGCGGGGAAGGCAGAACTGAATGCTGGAAGGAAGAAGGCAGTGTGACAGACACCATGAATCTCCTGCCTGAGACAGTTGTAGGTTAGACTCTTGCTAGTAAGCCACAATCATGTGGTGATACACAGATTAATAGAAATGGGTTAATCAAGATGTGAGAGTTGGTCAATAAGAGGCTAGAGCTAATGGGCTAGGTAGTAATTTAATTAATACAGTTTCTGTGTGGTTATTTTGTGGGTTAAACTAGCCAGGTGGTGGGACGTGGCCTGCTCCTCTTACTACACATTTTAGGTGTTATTCTGAGCATCTAGATAAGGAACATGTGAATATTTGTGGTGAACATAACTTACTATAAACAGCCCTTTTCTTCCCCACACTTTTAAATGTGTCATTAAAACACATATACCAAATCTCACCAAAGATTAACAATTGCCATAGGTCAGACATGAGATAAAATGTGGAAAGAAGAACCTAAAGATTTGTATGACGTAATGAAATCAAGGGAGCAGAGGGCAGGCACACTGTCATGCTGGTGAAACAGAAGCCTGAAGGTATCTAGGGAGATGTATCCACTAACAAAGCTGCTTGGCCTTCTGTGCTATTTTGCATCTCTGGTCAGTGTTCACTGGAATCAGTGGACTATGTAACAAGGTCGGGATGCTCAGCATGTACAACGAAAGGCAGCCCATAAAACAGCATTCTATCCTTTGTGCTGAGACACGATTGGCCTCTGCCTGAAATCCCTGTCTTCAGGCTTGCCATCTTCCCCAAAGCCTCTCTCTTCTCAACTGTTCCTGCATTCATACACATCTCTCATCCAAACAGTATCAACACTGAGTTTATTACTCATTTTAGATTTAATACATGCATTTTTAAATTTTTAAACAGAACTATGTTTTTCATTGTTATCAACCAATTGTATGGCCAGTTGTAGCAAGAGCTGTCCTTTTATCCTGGAATCTTCACTGCACCAAGGACATTAAACTATGAACAGCTGGAAATAATGTCTCCTCTCCTCCCCTCTGCTCTTGAGCATCTCCTTGGTATAATTTTCATGACCCTTATCACGTCATAGTTATTGGAGAATGATTTATTTCCTCTGCTAAGATGAAAATCTGTTGAATATAGATTTTCTTTATCCCACATCAGCAGCAGAACTCATAATATGCCTCCAACTAAGAGCTTCAGCTCCTTGGGGCTTGGAATGTCCCTCAGGTGGTAGAGTGCTTACCTAACCTGCAGCAAGTCCTGTATTCAATTCCCAATATTGTATATACCAGGTATAGTACTGTATGTTTATAATCCCAAAACTCAGGAGATAGATGTTCAAGGTCATCCTTGGCTACATAGTAAATTAAAGCTAGCTTGGGATACATGAAACTCTGTCTCAATTTTTTTTAAATTCACCAAATTATTTATTAAATACTGAATAAGTGCACAATAATAATTGTCAAGGATGCTGCAACAGAGAGTATTGTGTTTATGCTATCAAGAAGCTCCAACGCAGGGGGTAACATAAATGCATATGAGTAATACCCAGGGGATGAGAAGAAAGGGCCATTCCATGAGTTGTGGCTAGGAACAGACATAGCCACTTTAAAACTTCCAAGTGGAGATTTGGCAGTGTGGTATTTGCCTTAACTGTAATTTCAGAGCAGTCTGTGGCAACGTGTTCTTCCTTTGGAGAACCTGAATGGAAGACTTTCATCAAGGCTTCCCACCAGAAGGAACAATGTCTGGGAGACCTCTTTAGCTAGAGCTGCAGAATAGAAGTCAGGCTCGATGGAAGGGATTCTAGTACCTGTTGAAGGAATGAATGGATACAGGCAATGATGCTTACTTATTTTTTTTTGAGGGAACAAATCAAATAATGAACAATCACATGCTAAAACATGAACATTCCTTTTTTTTTGTTTTTTGAGACAGGGTGAACACAAACATTATATTCAGCTGAGAACTTTGAATTCATATTTAGACTGATTCATAAATCATTTTTAGGGAATGCTTATGTTTATATTTATCTATGTGAATTGATCTAGATAAATAAAAACTATTATGCTTTAAGTATTATCATCAACAACAACAAAATAAATTCTATGTATTCCAAGAATTTACTATTTGTGTTTACTTTAGCCCTTTGACTGCCTGATATTTTAAACGAATACTAGAGTCAAAGATCTCAGATAGATAGGCTGCATCTCATCTCTCCCTCCAAACGTGTTCTCATGCTAATTTTAATTTATTTTAGGTTAAAGATAAGTTTCTACATATGACAGATATAAAGTGCTGTGTTAAGTTCTGAGGACTTGTAGAGTGGCCGTCGCTGCAGTGTCAGAGGTCAGACATTTTGCTTTTAGCAAATGCTTTTGGTAAATGCCTTTGATTTCACTTCAGTTCCTCATGAACAATACCTGTGAGTGTCTGCATTGGGCAATATTGAAAGATTTACTATGGAAATATCCCTTCAAATCTCCATTCACACACTCCCAAATCATTTCTTATAGTACTTTTGATATAATCAATAGTAATTCCATTCCTAGACACTCACCAAAGAAGTACTTCTAGAATCTAATTAGTGAGGATTTCTTAAAAGTTAGGTGCCAAAAAGTACAATGGAAAATTAAAAAATAAAAAAGAAGATCATTGGTCCTGCTTCCTGTTACCATGGATCATTTAAATGTTGTACATGTTTCTTTCTCAGTGGTTCATGCAGAAGACTTCATCCTTCATCTTTAGTATAGCAGTGTGGGAGGAAGTGGAACCTTTCAAGGCAGAGTTTACTGCCAGTACCTGGGTTATTGAGGTTTCTGCACTGGAGACAATTAACATCTTTCTTGTTGGTTTCCAGTTGGTTTCCACAAGGAGTTACTAAAAAGAGCAATGTTGGTCCATCCCACTCTCTGGCTTTTCACTTATCCGTCTGATTGCTCTTATATACATTCCTACTGCAATACTATCCACCATGATACAATAGTCAAAGGGAACACTGTGGTCTATAAAGCAAGTTCCAAGCCAGCCAGAACTGTGTAGTAAGACCTTATATCAAAAAAGCAAATACCAGTAAATAAACAAACCAAACAAATGAACGAATGAATGAATAACCAAGCCACAGAAGGCCTTGTCATTCACAGTAAGGACTATCTTTGCAGTCCTTAGGTATTGTGGCATAGTGATCAAGCAAACAGCCTTTTTAAAATCTAAATTTAAAAATTCTTTCAGTTGTAGGAACAGCTTGTAAGAAAAGGGTAGCGAAGGCTCTGCTGAGATACTTCATAGTATCAGGGCTCCAGTGAGGAGCAGAGTCAAGACCTGGCTTCAGTCTGTCTGGCCAGGGGAAGATGAAAGGTGTTTCCAGTGCACAGGACATGAAGTAGAATGTTGTTGCCTATTCCTCTCTACCCCCAAATGTGCAACTCCCTACTCCTACTAAGGACTGTAAGTAGAAGGGACAGTCGGCTTGTGACTCTCAGGAGTAAATAAAGGAACAAACACACTCTGGAATTTTGAGGAAACTTATCTAAGGTTTAACAAAGTTTGTTAAACTCTTTATCCATATTTCAAGAGAGTGGGTAGCACGTCACAGTCATCTACAAAGTAAATACAGATATGTAAGCTGCAGCCTCATCATGTTCCTAATTCAGAACACCTAGAATAAGATCAAGGTGTCTCCATCTGCAATCCTCTCTATACAGATTGGGATGCAGAATGGAGTCTGAGAACTCTTTCTGCAATTTTTCTTCCTATTGTGCTTTCTTTCCTCATTATTAAGGCAATTAATCATATGAACAAATTATGGAAATGACTGCTGGCTACAGTATTCAGCCTTAATGATTGGTATCAGTATTGTTAATGTCTTTGATAATTTTCCTTTAATGCTTCTGAATTTTCTCAAGAAAGGCTGTCAAGAGGGACATAAGTTTCTTAAGTACTTTACTGTGTTGAAGGAAGAGTCTGGAGAGGACACTAATGGGAGCTAACTGGAAACTTGCCTGTCTGGACAGAATTCCTCGCTTTCTATGTAGATCAGTTACCCCGTGTTCTTCAAAAGCTCTCATGGGAAACTCCCTCCCCTGAAGACAATATGGGTGTTACTATGGTAATTTTTTAAGTTATCGTCTGGAGTTTTTCAAATCATTTTTACACAAAATAATTTGTTATTTTTTAAATGGTGGAGGCACATAAAAAGAAACAAATTCTTTCATAATGTATTTGCTGTGTTCTGGATTCAAGATCTTATGTTGTATGATGGTGAATACGTTTTGTTAGATGCTTTTATGTAATATCTATTGGTCTGGGCAACTGGAAAAGGCAGTAAAATGCAAATCTGTATTTGGATTAGGGAGATCAGTGAGCTTTTTAATTTTCTAGAAAATAAGGTTTCAATTTGATGTCACATTGCCTCTTTTTATCTTTAAATGTAAGTAAGCAATGTAAGCCAGCATATATAAAACCCAGTCATGTACTCTATGTGTATACTATTTAAATTTTATCACTATTTTATTTTATTCATTGTTTTGTTTTATCCTTCATAATTTTTTAAGCATTAAGTTCTTGAGGCTGTTGGAGGGGTGAAAGATGGCTCACAATGAAGATAATAATGTCTACCTCTTCCCAATAGGCAAGAGATGGCTAAACATATAATACAATAACTTCATTATGACACGTTTCTCTCATCTGTTTACAACTGAGAGCAGTTCACACTTTGGTATCAGCTCTGTTCCAAGCACCATCCGATTCTCCCAATGTCCTCAGTGGCTCCTCTCTGCTACTTGCGTAATCACCTTTCATGTGTACAAGTAAGTCACTGAGTCTTGCAAGTGATAGTCATGAAAACAAATTTTAATTGAGTTTGGCATGTCAAAACCCTTTCTTGGGTTTTATGTTTGATGTACCCTGCCACATTTTCAATGAATAAAAAACTACCTTCTTGCATATTTATTACACATTCTCAGTTAGTGCAATTTTGTTACACATGCAGTTGCCTTATTATTTTTTACACCTGCACTTTGATATCACAGTGGTTCATTGTCAATCAACACAATGTATCAGAAGTGGCGTAGGTAATGAGCACACAGTTGCCTTCAGTTCGTTTTCCATTGTGAAAGTCTACTAGGGAATAGACTGTAAAAGCTGGGGGAGGGTCTGACATTTTATAAATGTCATATGTCAATCCTACATTGTGGTGGCTGTGAGACACTGTATTCTGATGGCATCATAGTCACATGCCAGGGCATTTTCACAACCAGACAATGCTACATGTTTTTATTACTATAGCACTAAAGAAAGAGGTATGTATGTACATGGAAGAATCAGAGGAGGAGGTTGGGGAGGGAGAGAAAGAGGAGAGAGAGAACTGTTTTATAAGTTAATGCTAAGACTTTTGGCCTATATACATGAATTAGGAAATATTTGCCATTACTTTAATATAAATGAGTAAAGAAATTTTTGATGGTAGTAAAAAATGCTGATGTGAAAACTTTGGGTTTACTTTTTTATTATTAAGCATAAAATATTTTGATTTTAGAGTAATAATAATTGATATAGTTTCTGTTTCTATAAATTTAAATCAGAATTTGTATCAAATGGATAAATGTCACTCATTTTATTTAGCATTAGTTTAAGGTTTGTTTATAAAAATTTCTTATGGTATAATGTATAAATAGGCAAACATTATTCTTAATTCATGAGGGTTTGGATTTTGTGAATAAATATTTTTATTTTCAATTGCAGAAAAACAAATATATTTTTGTTTTCCCTGCCAAGCTTGTGAGTCATCTTGTAGAAACTACAATTCTGAATCCAGAATTTAGCAGCAAGGACTGGACAGCACTGGATGAGCTTCTTGACTCCTAGCACACACATGTGGTTCAAACCATCTGTGGCTACAGCTTCAGGGAATTGGAGGCCCTCTTTCGGCCTCCGCAGGCACTAGGCACAAACATGGTACATGCAGAAAAGACAGACAAAAAAATAAAATCTTTAAAATTTAAAAATAAAAAGTAACTAGTTAATTTAATGTTAAACGTAACTTATTTTCACCAGGAATTCCTTTCCAGAAAGTAAGGACAGGGCAAAGACAGGAGAGACCAGGTTTGGGAACCACGGGAAGGGGAGATAATAACTACAAGGTAGTCAGCGAATCTTCAGTCTGTCAGAGTCCCATGGACCAGGTCAGGCTCCTTCACTGTTCTCTCCTGCAGCTGACGCCAGCCCCGTGTTCATGCTGTCCTCCCTCACCACGCTAGAGCACAGGCTTTCCACCCTGTCAGTGTGTAGTGTTGTATCTCAGAGCTGTTTGTCTCCCGCACAGCAGAGGTGCTCCACCCTGAGCACCCTGGTCTCCACACAGCAGAGGTGCTCCACCCTGAGCACTCTGGTCTCCACACAGCGGAGGTGCTCCACCCTGAGCACTCTGGTCTCCACACAGCGGAGGTGCTCCACCCTGAGCACCCTGGTCTCCACACAGCAGAGGTGCTCCACCCTGAGCACCCTGGTCTCCACACAGCAAAGGTGCTCCACCCTGAGCACTCTGGTCTCCACACAGCGGAGGTGCTCCACCCTGAGCACCCTGGTCTCCACACAGCAGAGGTGCTCCACTCTGAGCACCCTGGTCTCCACACAGTGGAGGTGCTCTACCCTGAGCACCCTGGTCTCCTGCACAGTGGAGGTGCTCCACCCTGAGCACCCTGGTCTCCACATAGTGGAGGTGCTTCACCATGAGTACCCTGGTCTCCACACAGCGGAGGTGCTCTACCCTGAGCACAGCGGAAGTGCTTCACCCTGCCTTTCACAGACTACACTGGTCTCCCACACTGTTGACCGAACTGCAGCAAGGCAAACATTTTTTCTACTTTAAAAAATAGTGCTCCCTAGAATCAAAAAGCAGTCACGGTAGCCTGCACCTTGACTGCATGAATGTTCGCATCTCCAGACCAGTTTGTTTCTTTCATTATTCTAATAAATTTACATTTTTTCACATGCAGAACCTAGCTATGTAAACTCAACAGTTTATAATTTGCACCAAAAGTGAGCTTTATTTGGTTTCTTCTAGGTCAAACAGATGTGTTCATCTGGGCCCTGTTTTCTGGGAATAATCATTTTAAGTGGCATGTTCAAACAATATTGTTAGAGATCAGTTGCTTTTGACAAACCGAGGCTCCTGCTTCAATGCTGACGATTGTTGCAGCCTCATTGTATCCGAGTGGCGCAGTGCAGTATGGGATGGGGTGCTAGGGGCTTCATCTTGGAGAAGTTACCACAGGTTATCTCTTCCCCTGGGATCTACATAATCTTTTTACTAAGAACATTGAAGGTATTAAATCTAATGGAATAGACACTGGAGAATTTATTTAGTTTGTCAACGTAAATATTAGCATTGCACTTTACAAAGCTTCAACTATTTTTTTTTTATTAAAAAAACTCACTTTGTTTACTTTTTGTTAGGGAATAAGGTCTCATTATGTAGTGCAGACTGCCCCAAAGTTTTTAATTCCTCTGCCCCAGTCTACCTGGAGGGGATTAAAGACAGAAACTGTCATGCCAATGCTCAACTCCTCTTTGTAATGAAGCAGCACATTCTTCCTATTTAAAAATTACCCCTCCAAAATATAAGCTTGACATTTTGAAATTTTTACTGAAAAGACATTTTTGGAGGACATCCAAGAATCGTGTTTCCCAACAGACTTTGGGTTGAGAGCTGAAAACATGGGTTTACTTTTTAGAATAGTGATTTGATTCTTTTGCATTATAATTGCAAAGCTTTTCTAGGCCTAGATGGTTTCTTTCTTTGTGCATTTGTGTGTGCTGGGGGATGGGCGTGCCTGTGGAGGTCAGCAGGTGACCTCATGTGCCGGTCTTCACCTTTCACCCAGATTGACATTCCCACATTCCCGTCTCCATTTCCCCATCCCGTTAGAGGCAGGCTGGAGTTGCGGGTGTTTGCACTGCTGTCTCGGACTTCCACAGCCCTTCTGGAGAACCAAACTCAGGCCATTAGACCTGTGCAGCAGGTGCCGTTTCCCTAGCCCTCATTAGACAATTTGTATTTATTTCCTCTTCAGTGAAACCAAGTTTACAGATTTTAATTTTATATTTTAAATTAATTTTTGTGTTAGCTTGAGATATTGAAAAGTTTTAAAACACAAGTTGAGAAGACTTAGAAAAATCCTGTTTTAGCTAAAAATGATATTTTTGAAACTTAAGAAACTGTGTTAGACTTTGTTGCATCTCGTGGTCACCCTAGAACATGTGCACACATGCAGTCGCATACTTGTTAACTTTGTCAGGCACTGAAATGCTTCATGTGAGCTGCTTCCTCTCAAAACTAAGAATGATATTAGTTTTACTGCAAATACATTTGTTTCTGTAGTCAGCTCTTGTGGTTCCATCATCTGTAAATGGTGAATTATAACTTTCTTGTCCTTTAAATGAAGGAGACAACAATTTGGAATTTTCTATTTTTTTATGAAATCTGAAATAAATAAGAACTTTGGTTTTGGTAGAGTCTTTGTAAATAATTTGCCTGAACTATTGACTGCAGATGCTTTGTTAGATATGTGCCAAGAGTGGACATCCCAGTAAATCCTTTGTCTAAAACTATCCCATCCTGTTGTTGGTAAGACAATTTATTCATACAATCATATAAAATCATTTTTAGTAAAGAACAATCCAAGGCAAAGAGAAAAAATGTCTTTATCCACAAGCAATCAGAAGAGAAATGGATTTTTATTCAGTCACATCCTTTTAGTCAATGAAACAGCATTTTCATGCATATTGCTCTCAAGTGATAATTAATATAGTCTAATTCAGGACATGATGCCTGAATTGATGTACTGTCATCGAACCCCATGTTCAAATCAAACCTTGACAGGGGTTTAACACCCCGGAACAGGTCATCATGTGATAATACCCTTTGCCTTTCAGTATTTGTCTTCAACCAAGCAAAGTATTACAAGATGGGGGGGAAGGGAAAAGGGAAATAATTACAAATGAAGAGTGACGCGGGCTGTGAGTAGAGCATATGTTAGCCTAGGCAGAGGCGTCGTGAATTATATCATCTCATGATGAAATGGCACTGGGGCTGAACGGGCCTATTTTAAACCTTGATGTATTTTATCTCTACTGTATTTGGACTGTCATCTTCAGAGAAAGACTTGGTATAATTGAGAGTCAACTCCAATATGCAGCACTCGAGCCTGAAGCGGGGGCCAGAGGAGTGGGGCTCTGGAGGCCAGGGGAGCTTCTAATAAGATAAAATGAATACTGGCCTTTTATGCTGCACAGTTACAGGTGCGTTCTGTGCATACAGTTTCCAGAGTTATGGCTTCCAAATGTCGTTCGTACTACAAAGTTCAGGAAGTGTCCTGATAATTACAACAGAAAAGGAGGCCCATGCATTTCAGAGCTCATTTTAGGGGGATAGAGCCAAAACCTGTTTTATATTAGACCTTCCTTGTAAAAACCTATTAGTTGTAATCAGCATAATTTGTTCATAATGTGTTCTCGTTATGTTTGATTTTATTTGGCCGTTTTACAAAAATCTTTGTCATTTTGCATATATTAAGCTAAATACCCTTTAAATGCCCCTTGCTTTCTTGAAATTTATCTTGATAACTTCCGCTAGAAGAAACTACTCTCTTACTGAGAAGGGATTTGTGCATTTAGCCTCACAGTTCTGCTCGGCAGTTTGTAATGCTTTCTGTTACAGCATGCGTGGAGAAGGCCTTTCTTCATGACTCAACTGTAAGTTCATCAGGACACAAATAAGTCACAGAGCATGATGCTCGGTCCATTCCCTGGTGTAACAGGGCAGCAGAGCAGCTTCTTCTATAAGTAAATAGTTTGGACATATAGCTATATTAAATATATACATAAAGTGTATTAGCTTTGAAGGTAGTCCAGAGTTTTGTATTCATTCCTTTCTACTTAATCAAGCAAGATAGTTTTGTTTTTAAAAATATTAAATGTTTCTTGACACTTAGTTAAAGATTAGAAATAACTCACCGTATGCACAGTTTCCATTAATTATCTACGTAGAGTTTATGCAATTTTTATTTCTAACTAAAAGTTTTCTTCCTGGAGAATACCCAAAGTTCATTCGGAAGTAGCTTTGATTCTGTCTCAAATTTCTAATGAGTGGCTCAAACTAGAACACCTTTATATAAAAACATTAATGATAAGTGTGGTCAGAAAAATATGTCACAATTCAGTATTAGCTTTTTCCTGTACATTGATCATTCAGCTGTTAATCCCCAGAGAGAATAAAGCCCATCCAAGGAGACCAACCACATTCTACTCACTGCACAGAAGCAGGGCGTGTGGCATCTCCACCAATGTAGGCGGCACTCTCACTCTATCTCCTGGCGATCTTTTTTGTCTTTGTGGAAGATGAGCCAGTCATTTGCTTGCCCATCTACAACAGAAAGATACCTCCCTCAGCTGACGTCTTACAACAATGCATGGCAAATCCAAAGGTCTTATGAAATATATAGCCATAGCTCTGTTAGCCACAGGCTTTGAGCTTTGTCCCCTACACTGGCAAATGTACACACATGTTGCTCTTCTTTTCAGAACTATAAATATTTTATATAAAAACTAATCATAATTGAAGTATTAATGTTTCTTATTGCAGGCAATTGCTTTAATATCTGCAAAGAGAAACAGATTATACAATTTTAACATCGATTAGGGGAGGGTTTATTTTACTCAAAGTTCCAGGTGACAATCCATCATATAGAAAAGTCAAGGGCAGAAGCTTGAGGGAACTGGACATACCCATAGTGAACCACAGAGAGAGAGAGTGAATGTATGCGTTCTACTTACTGGCATTCAGTTCAGTTTTTCACCATTTAGATAGTTCAACACTCCTTACCCAGGAAGGATGCTTCCCATGAGAAGCTGAGCTTTTCCACATTAACTAACTTAATTCATGTAATTCCTCATAGACATACCTACAGGCTAATGCAGAGTAGACATTTCTCCCACTGAGACTTTTCTCAGGTAATTCTAGGTTGTGCCATGTTGATAAAGCACACCATCTCATTTAGTGTCTCACGGTATGTTCAGACCAGCTAAAGTATTTTATGGGAGATGTATATACTATTTCAATATGCCAATATTGTCACTTAAATTCTTAGTAATATGATTTATCTATTTGCAATATTTTATAAGATGTCATAGGAGAATTTATGTGTGTGCATTTGTGTATGTGAATTAGTGCACAATGAAATATTTTTTGTATTATAGCACCTTTCCATTCTAAAAATATTTTAAAAGGTTTTATTTTAGGTCCATATCTTCATTCTCTAAGTAAGAAATAGTTATACAGATTTAGTAACTTTCTCAAAACAACCTGAAATATTTAATAGCTCTAGTAAGGGAATTTATAAATGCTAATATTCTGTTCCTTATTCTAATACATTAAGAAATAAATTATCTCTTTTAAAATAAGCTTCCCAAAGTCATTTAACTTCTATAATTGTTATTAACACCATATTTCTGCTTTCAACATTAAAGTTTTAAGTGTAAAAGTTCACATTAGGAACACCAAATAAAACAGTGAAATTCATTTTAACAATTTAGTATTTGTAAATTTAAGTAATGGTATATATAGACCTGAAAAAATGAGAGAAAATGTCTGCATGTAACTGCCTTGCTGTGTAAGAGTGAGTCGTTGGTTTGTTTTCCCTATCTTCTCCCAAATGAAGAGCATTAAATGGTTTAAGTCCCACACAAATAAGCATTGCCATCAAATTGCAGGAGCTCTTAATCTTGGTTTCCTCTGAGCTGACTGTAACCTGAAGAGATTAACAATCCTACCAGGCATACAATGCATGAAGTCTTACCATATCCAAACTGTAGAGGAAGCTACTGACAACAGGAATGGGCACACTTGCTTTTCTAAGTCAGCGGTACAGACAGCACATCTCACACCTGGATCCAGTGGGACCTAATACCTGTCGTGCCATGCAGAGAACCTGTTCTCATCAACAGACATAGAGTGAAGTTAAGAATTACAGTGTAAATAGAGATACCATAGTTGATAGTATGTATATAATATTAATAAAAAACTGAATAATAGTAAGTATCACCAGACAAGAGAAATACAAGTAATGCTTTTCAGTTATATTGATTTATTGCTTCCATGGCCTGTGTTAGACCCCAGTTAAAATTCCAGCACCACAAACAAACAAACAACATAAACTTGAAGTTTTGAACACAAACTGAAGCCTCCAGTGGTTTCTTTGGAAAAGCTGAAAGGAACTTGAGTTCTATCTTGTTTTCCCTGCTGTGTTGTCATTGGTTATTTTTAATGTTTTAAGTGGCATATTATAATGTATGGCAATTATAATTTAAATAGCTTATATTAATTAAAACATAATTAAAATGCACAAGCTGGGTTTCATCATGACATTTTCATGCGTGTGCATACTGTGTTTTGCTCATTTATGCCCTGATTCTTAACCCTACTGGGGCTGTGATTCGGTGGAAAAAATCACTTGCTTAGCATGCACCGGCCCTGAACTAGATTCTCAACATTTGCCAAAATCAGCAAAGAAATAATAAATCAATAAACAGGCCTATGTCACAGAATAGGATTGGAGATCCCAAGTGCATTTCAACCTAACTCGAACCATTTGGAGTGGTTCTACAGTAATTCCAGAAGTTAGTTCTCAAATGACCTTCTGTGCATCTCAGTTTCCATTTGTTGAGCTGGCCACATAGCAAGAAGTTCTCTAAAAATCTGTACAAAATAGCACAATTATTAAATAATAATAAAATGAACTAATTTGAAGGTAATTTTTAAAAAATTCAACTGTTGGCTTTTTGGAACTTGCTCCCTATGATGGAATGCATTGCTCAGCCTTGTTGTTGTGGGATGGAGCTTGGTTCTACCTCAACTTGATATACCAGGCTTTGTTGACTCCCCATGAGAGGCCTTACCCTTTGTAAGAAGTGGATGGGGGAGTAGAAAGGAGGTTGGGGGATTGGAGGAGAGGAGGGAATAAAAACTGTGGTTGATAGGTAAAATAAATAAATAAATAAATAAAAGTTTAAAATATATTTTTTAAAAAAAAAAAACACCTCAGTTGTGCCTAACAGTAGAATCCAGGCTCCTCTCTGCCTCTTGAGACTTGCCACTGGCAAATGATGTTTTATCCATTTGTTTTGTTGTCAATCCGTAGAATCTCCCTGAAGAAGTCTTAGTTTTCAGACTCTGTGTAGGTGACAGCTACAGATCACAGCACTTGCAGACTGTTTGACAACAGCTACATTGTTGGATTATTTCCTGCTTTGGCCACTTGTGCTATCACTGCCACCAAGCGACCCTTATATTCTTTGTCTAAAAATGTGTTGATTATTAGATTATTAGATCTAACATTATTAGATTATTAGAATTGTCTGTGAAATACAAAAAAAAAACCCTTTCTATCTTCCACAGTGTTTGTTTTTAGCAAGTAATTGGAAGTCTCTAAAAGGCCCATCCCCAATCCATACATCTCCAGCACACCCCCACAGTGATTGGAAGTCTCTAGAAGGCCCATCCTAATTGTTATGTCTATAGCACACCCCCACACCGGAGGCTCAGGGAATGTCACAGAAGAGGGACAGAAAGGTTGTGGTGAGGGGGGGACAAAGACATGTGTGGCAAGCTCAACCCTACTTAAAAAGACATGGGCACAAGTGGGGCGGAAATGACAGGGCTAGGGAGGGGCCTGGGTCTGGGAACAGTTGGGGTGATGAATATGATAAAATACGGAAATGATAAAATATTGTATTATTAAAAACAAAAATAAAAATAAGTAAATCAGCTATGGGACTGGAGAAATTCCTCAGTCAACAAGAGTCAACAAGTCTCACAAGCCTGAAGATCTGACTTTCCATTCTCAGTGTCTACAAAGGGTGTAGTAGCACACATCTGAATTCCTAGGGTGTCTGTGATAAGGGTGTGGTACCACACATCTGGAATCCTAGGGTGTCTATGATGAGGGTGTGGTACCACACATCTGGAATCCTAGGGTGTCTGTGATGAGGGTGTGGTACCACACATCTGGAATCCTAGGGTGTCTGTGATGAGGGTGTGGTACCACACATCTGGAACCCTAGGGTGTCTGTGATGAGGAGAAGGAGGCAGGAAAATCTCTATAGATTACTGGGAAGCCATTCAGTGAGATTCTGTCTCAAAACTAATGTAGAGAGCAATTGACTGAGGAAGTGTATACACACACACACACACACATTCACTAAGTAATAAATAAACAAATCAGCTATAAGTAATTCTGTTATTGGTCATTAAAATTTTCCATCCCCAGAAGGGGATGGGATGTGGACTTTATGCCCCCAGCCCTCCCCCAAAGAGCCTAGAGCTGCTACTATTAGGAAATCAAGGAAGAGGTATCTAACACCCATACCTGGGGTCAGTCACAGTAAGAAAGGTTTGTGGACCAATGCAGTTCATACTTGGGGTAGTCTTTTAATGCAGAGGCCTTGCTATAATTTTAAGGAGGGGGTGATGGAGCTGTAATTATTCTTCTATTTAAATCATCTCTGGTGACTGTCAGAACAGTCCAGGTAGCAGCTTTCACAAAATTGGCATATTGTTGGACTTGGCAAATCAGGTGTTTAAAGTTGTTTTTACAAAAGTTTCCATTATTTTTACAAAAGCTGCTACAGAATTTAAGCTTTTATTTTCTCATGTTCAGGTGTATGTGTATTTGTTTGTGGACAGATAAAATAAAAAAAAAGAAGGAAGCCTCCCAGGTTTTGTGCTTATTTATTACTGAAATAGGTGCTAAATTTCTGCCCCAAAGACTTGCAATCCTAGCTGTAGATAAATCTGTCGGTTCAAATGAGCCAGGCCGACCTCTGGTGCCTGTCTCACAGTTCACGTTCCAGCCCAGTCTGCTAAGCTCACAGCATCTTTAATGCAGGCTCCTCAAGGGACCTGAAACTCTTGTTTGAAATCCAACCTGTTTGTGCTTTTGTTTTAATTTTGTAATCTTATCCTTAATATATAGCCCTTACTTTATTTGTAACACAACCTTTAACTGGAAAACTAATATACATCAGAGATGGGAGAAAACTGTATTATTTCAAGTTTGTGAATTAGGACATCTACATTTAAAGGGTTTGGAGGATCACTGTAAATTGTTGCAAAAGGAGCGGTGGGCTGCGTCCCCGCCACCAGGCTCCCTGCTAGCTTTACCCGAAATAATCACACAGAAACTGTATTCTTTTAAACACTGCCTGGCCCATTAGTTCTAGCCTCTTATTGGCTAACTCATCGTGGTTAACCCATTTCTATTAATATGTATAGCACCACGAGGTGTTGGCTTACCGGGAAGATTCTAACCTACATCCATCTTGGGCCAAAGCTTCATCGTCTGCCTGACTCTGCTTCTTTCTCCCAGTATTCTGTTCTGTCTACTCCGCCTATCTAAGCTGGTGTCCTATCAAAGGCCAAGGCAGTTTTTTTATTAACCAATGAAAGTAACACATAGACAGATGACCCACCTACATCAGTAAATGGCCCTAAATTGAGACCCAACTACAGACTCACTGTTTCCTGTTCACTTCTGTCTACTATTCCCTCCATTTCCGTCACAAGTATTCTTTCCACAAACCTCTTCTAGGGAGCAGAAGCAATAGGCATTGTGCCATATTAGTTAAAAGTTAGTGAGCCTGACTGTCTGAGTCCCCAGGATCCTTTTTGGGAGGCTCTGTATGCTGAAGTGTCTGAGCATCAGGAGCATCTCTGATGGATTTCAGAAGTGGCTGCTTGATCTCTGTAACAGGGTGAGGTGCTGTTTGGACTCATGACACAGCATGTTATTACTGAAACAATGAGACTGTTTGGTTACATTCACTCTTTAGTGATGAGTCATACATGTTTACGTTTAGCATCTATTTATAGAAGTTCAGCAAATGGAGAACTGACATTTCCCAAATCATTTTGTTAAGATGTTCAGAAGGAAGTAATCTCTAATACAATAATTTTCTTCAGATTCTAAATAAAGAAAAAACCTTTTATAGTTCATCATTTCTCAGGCACTTGAAATTTTAACAAGAGAAATATAGAGAACTCTTGTATGAACACAGTAATTTTCTTAAAAGTCCTGGTTTGACAAATAAGATTTCTCGTTTTCTCGGGGTAATTATGCTTGTTTTCTAAATATAAGGAAGACATAGCAGCTGAACTACTCGCCTACTTTTGTTCATAAAATGATAATTAGTGAACTATAAGATCTGGCAAGAAAGGATTCAGAAAGGCTGCTCACTCACCCTTAAATATTTAGTGAAGTACTGATTGTTTTCATATTTATAGATCTTTCTTTGGATGTACCTGAAAAAGGCTAGCATATGCTAGTTTGCTAGCTACAAGTCATTACTATCTAAAAACTAGTGGCTATTCTATGTGAAGCTGGAGGTTATTTAACATTTATTTACCTAGCACTGGTGGCATCAGATTTGTCTATATTATCTCATTTTGTCTTTATGTTGGTCATTCATGAATGGGTATTATTATTTCCACTCAATATATAAGGAAACCTGTTTGTTAGTTCAATCAATATAGTGAAAGCAGAGCCTTTTACACACCTGTTCCAGACAAATGGAAGCCCAGACCTGGAGATAAGATGATCTCAGGATGGATGGGCTACCTTTTGCATTGTAGCAGTCAGAGCCAAGGATATCCTCATACAAAAAGCAAAAGGCAAATACCAGCCTATAGACCTCTGTAGACAAAGCCAAGATTTCAACCCAGCACCAACTAACTGAGTCACTTACTAGGCGGCAGGTCCTATGGGCTCTAGAGGAGAGGGGAACATATGTCTACCCTTAGCCTCCCATCCACAGGAATTGAGGAATGTATGAATAGATCTTAATTATCCATGGTGTTTGGTTGGGTGGGATTACCAAGGACCTCTTGGTGAATAGTGAACACTTACCTGAGCTGAATCTCCCTCCCTCCCTTTCTTCCTTCCCCCCTCCTCCTCTCCCCTCCTTCCCTTCTTCCTTCCCCCTCCCTCCTCCCTCCCTCTCCCTCTCTCTCCCCCCCTTTTCCAGACTAAACAAGAAACAGCAGTGTTTTTTAATTTAGAACTCCCTGCTTTGCTTGCCCTGACTTGGCACCACGCAGTCATCAGGTCTCCTCCAACCCTGCTCCGACAACATGCTGACGTCCCGATTAGAGGTTTCTGTTTTGTCATCAGTGAATCAGGCGATGTACCACTTAGGTAGCAGAACCTAATTACAGTTTTCACCATTGCTTTCAGAATTGCTGTGGATTCTCCCTGGCATTATCTGGGATGTGACCTTTGCCGTTTTTGATTTAGAAAAAGTTTCCTCAAGAAGCTGGCCCTCAGCTCAACCTCAGCTTCTGGTCTACTCCTTCTGGTTAAGTGCCGTGTAACAACGTTAAGCCTATGATTATTAACTAAGAGCTGTTAGCAGTTGGTCTGGCAGTATTGGAATTACCTGATGGATTTGCACTCCACACACCTGAGCAGCAGTCCCAAAACAGAAAATGCTGAATTGCCCTGAAATTCTTTTACAAATTCAGCATATGTGAAATAACTCCATTCATCTGAAAATCAAAAAAATATATTATCTTTTCAAAAAAGTTCAATTCTCTCTCTTAAGGGAGCATGTCTGCATGCAGTATTCCTACTCATTGACAGTTTATGTCATCCTGATTATCCGTGTTGAGATGGTTTAACGTGTGCTGATCAAATGAGGTTAGTGTAGGGTCTTCTACTCAGTGCAATCTAGTTTAGAAATCGAGGGTCAAAACAATGGAGAGAATACATCAAACACCAGAGTGTCTTTAAGAATGACTGTCTTCTGAAGTATTCACAATAAGTATCTATTAGTGTCTATCACATGGTTGGCATTGCCTTTGGTACTCAGGGTTAGATCAGTGAACAAAGCAGTTCCCATTTCTTGCTGTTAGTCTGTGTGTTCTAAAACTGTCTACTTTGAGGAGGAATAAACAGTTATTTCAGTAATCTGTAAGTTTGTATAACTTACAATACAGCTTTTGGTTTTATTTATTTCACCAATTTGACAATCTTACAGCTGTAATTCTTTTTTCCCCTTATGCTTGCTTCCCAGTTTAACAAATACTGGAGCTTGTGTGTTTCTAGTCTTCACACAGGCTAGAGGACTGCCTTCAGGGGCCCAGATGACCACATACAGATGATACTGAATCTCTTCAGTGGAAGCAATGCAGTGTTTTACATGACGAAGAGAAGTGGTCGGGGAAAGCTGGAGAATGTAGAGAGATAGCTGGCCTCATGGAGCCCTGAGAGGGTTAGATTTAAGGAACTGTTTCACTAGAACCATCCTTGGCAGGGAGTCTTGAAAGAAAAAGGTCACGGGAGAAAAGGACAAGAGATATTTAAAAACAACAAAATAGTACATCATTGGTCCTTAAGAGTTTTAGTAACTTGTAAGCCCAAATTGTGGAGAGAATATAATAGTATGCTCCAAGTTTACACTCATTCAGTGGAAGTGAGAGGAGGGAGGTTCCTGATGAGTATTTGGTATAAAAATGGCACAAAATAGAAACTGGTAGCTTGTCTGCAGGATGGTTG
This sequence comes from Myodes glareolus, assembly GCF_982192425.1. Taxonomy (NCBI): domain Eukaryota; kingdom Metazoa; phylum Chordata; class Mammalia; order Rodentia; family Cricetidae; genus Myodes; species Myodes glareolus. The sequence continues at coordinate 5,957,865 of NC_142040.1, forward strand.
GTGTCCGCCAGGAACCATGCTGTGGTGGTTAGAATGGGAAGTACCCATTTGGTGGCAGCTTCCTTGCACAGTGTCTTAAAGTGTAATTGAGTGTTATTTGGACCAGTGCATAATGGAGCCACATAGGCAACAGTTCTTGTAGACATTCTCAGGGATACTAGCCTTTTCGTCCACTTTCCAAACTCGGTCCTGTCCAAGCGGTGCCTCTAGGAAAGGTCAGTTAGTGCTGGGAAGCTAAAGGCTGTAAGAACATGTCAAGTCAGAGAAGAGCAAACCATGGAGGGAGAAACTGACTGGTTATTCCTGTTACTTTAATTCACTATGGGTAGGTAATCAGTCCAAATGTGTACTTTTTATATGAATGTCTTGGCCCCAGTTTATTGTGGAAGGTAGTTTTAAGTGCCACAAGTATTGAGACCGTGTTAGGCCCGGATGAGCATTTGCCTGTGTTTAGTATGTAGTGGAAAAGCTGGCTGGGGTCCTTTTTTTTTTTTTAACATACCAACATAAGATCCACTAATACTTACAAGATTTGTAAAAGTATGCCTGTGGTTGTCAGTTTAGGTATTCAGGAGTTTGTGTTTAATTAGTAACCATACTCATCATCTAAGTAATTATACATTACAAAAAATGTATTGAGGTTGAAAAGTCATAAGTCTAAAACTTTGTTTTAAAGTTGGGTAGCAATTGCTCTTAAAATAATAGAATTACTGATAGTGCACTTAGAAGAAAATTATATAAATTATTAGGAACCACAAATAAAATGTAAAAAGTTACATGTGGTGGTTCCTGCCTACAATCCCAGAACTGGTGACGTGGAGCTACAGAAACATGAGTTCAGCCTTCACTCCACGGCAGATCCCAGGGCAGTCTGCAGCTGAGACCTGGCTCACAGCCTCGAACCCCACACAAAATATAAGATAAACCTTAACTACTTTAACTGTCTTATCACTTTGAAATTTACCATATCTACATCAATTTGAAAAAAACAAAAGATTTTTTTTCTGACAATTTAAAAAAAATCTAGTATTAATGATCTTAGTGCTATAATATGAACGTTACTTCTACCAAGGTTTTATATTGATGATTACTCCTTAGAAATAAGCTTTATTTCTGTGGTAAGTAAATTACTGATCATTTAGCCTGGGACAGAAAACAGCCCCTCACTGGATAACAGAAAAGTCTTCAGTTTAGTTTCTGGTATTACCACTGAGACAGTGAACTGGTCAGTTAGGCTTCATATGCCTCAATTTATCCATCCCCTAAAGAGACATCACATTTGTCACGAGGTATTTTAAGAGCACTTTGGAATCACAAGCACCGAGAAACTCAGTAGATCAAGAGTAGTACTAGTATTCCCTTCCAAAAGGTAATAAAAAAATCTCTTAACTATTGGAACCATTCAACTCAGGTTTAAAGATAAAATCTCCAAATTTAGATTCCTACCTCCTTCTGCAATTTAGTCTTGAATGTTTATATTATTTCCATCAAACTGCAACCCACTAAAGGTAATTATTGAATTCTTCTGCTTTGTTGAGAATCATTTTATTTTATAGCTTCCCTTAGCTTCTATTTCCAGAGCCTTCTCTCTCGTTTCACACGCCCTATCTCCACCCACAGAACCTTTATGCCTTGTGTCTCTTTCCCACTTTATATATCTTCACTTGGAAATATTCCCTATGATATTTGCCTTTCTCTGGTTATTGCTATAATCATTTCTTACAATAGAGAGGCAGGTTGTATTTTGTTAAGCAGTCACCTTAAAAAAAATCTAGTTTTAAGAATGATACTGGCAAAAAATATTAGAATTTAAATATTTGCAAAATCAAATGAGAACTATAAATTCTGATTTTTTATTAATATTACTGTCTAAAAGGTGCTGGTTGACCATTCTCATGTTGCAAACATTATAAAATTTATTTATGGTGGTCTCTCTCTCTCTCTCTGTCTGTCTCCCTCTCTCTTTTTTCCTTTCCCTTTTCTACTCTCTCTCACCTCCCTCCCTCTCTCGTCTCTTTTGTGGTGCTACAGGTCAGATCAAGTAGGCAATCACTCTACCTCTCGGCTGTATCTCTAACCCTCTCCTTACTTTTAAATTTATAATTTTCATTTAAAATGGATATATAATGCACTGTGTAAATCTTAAACATATAATTTAGGGTTTTTTTTTTCAGGGGAAAAAAAGATCTTTTCTGTCCACTCATTATTTTGTCTACTTTTATATCAATCCAGTATGATTTTTTTTAGTGGTATGTATATGTCGATATGTGACAAGACATGTACTTCTCTTTAAATATGTTTGGCTATATTTGACTGTATACTTCTATGTAAATTTTAAAGTAAGTCTGAATCCTTCCAACTGAAATTTTGTTTGGAAAATTAATATAGTTTTAAGTTCTATCTGACACTACCATATACTAGCAAAATGGGAAAAAAACCTTTGATATAAAACTTTCTATGGTACTAATGTAAGCAAAAGACATACTCCTTTATTCCATCATCAGGTTTAGATAGCATCTTCTAACAGGAGAGAGAAGAATGTGTACCAAACAGCTTGGTACTTCTGTGACATTCACTGAGATGAAGAAGGTCAAGTCAGGTTGGATGAGACAAGGTCCCAGGAAAACCACCTGGCAGAATCCTTGGTTAAGTGGACAGTGGGGAAAAACAGAACATAAGAGACAGGCAGTTTAGAAGAAAGCAAGATACTAAAATGTGGAGGCACAGACAGTCTCCTGTACATGGCATAGAATCAATCCAAGAGGCCAGGCAGTGGTGATATACACCTTTAATCCCAGCATTTGGGAGGCAGAGGTAGGTGAATCTCTGTGTGTTCAAGGCCAGCCTGGTCTGCAGAGTGAGTTCCAGGACAGCCAGGGCTACACAGTAAAACCCTGTCTTGAAAAACCAAGGGACAGTTCACCCACTGAGACGGTGGGACTGATCTAATGGGAGCTCACCAAGGCCAGCTGAACTGGGAGTGATGGAGCATGTGATCAAAATGGACACTCTGAACATGGCTGGCAATGAAGGCTAACTGAGAAGCCGAGGACAATGGCACTGGGTTTTGATTCTACTGCATGGACTGACTTTGTGGGAGCCTGGTTTGTTTGAATGCTCACCTTCATAGACCTGGATGGAGTGGGGAGGACCTTGGACGTCCCATGGGGCAGGGAACCCTGACTGCTCTTAACACTAGAGAGGGAGGGGGGAGGAGGGGAGGGGAAGGGAAAAGGGAGGTGGGGAAGAGGTGGAAATTTTTAAGAAAGAAAGAAAGAAAGAAAGAAAGAAAGAAAGAAAGAAAGAAAGAAAGAAAGAAAGAAAGAAGGAAAAAGAAAGAAAGAAAGAAAGAAAAACTAAGGGAAAAAACTCAATGAAAGCAGATTGCAGATTAAGGGGACTTAGTCCCCAAGTCAGTGGCTCTTAATGAAAGCTTATATAATCCTCCTCCCTATCAGTGGACACTAGTTATATTTGGAGATACTTTTGGTTGCCACTTGAGGAGAGTTTGATATTGCATGTAGTTGGTTTGCCATGGTAAGTGCCAAACATCCTACTATGCACAATGCAAGGTGACCTGTCACTGTAAAGGTCACCTGGCCTGAGATGTCAATAGTGTGCAGGTGGGACACCCTGCCCTAAAGGTACTGTCAGGTCTACACATCAGCTTACCCAAGGAAAGTAGAAAGCTGGGAATTTCCAAACCAATTCTACCAGAAGTTCTCACTTCATAGGCTTGTTGGAACTTCTTGGGCATCAGAGGTGAAGTCTTCCAGGGTATGGTGCTGTGTGTCTGTGTTCCTTAGGGCTTGTCAGCATGTCATACTAGAGTTGCCAGTGAATAGAGGCCCTCACAAAGAAGTCTCTCATACTGACCTGTAGGCAAGTGTAAGCATTTTACCTCCCAGGGCACGTGGTTCCTGAGTGTATAAAAGACAAGCTGAGCAAACCATGGAGAGCAAGTCAGTAAGCAGTGTTGCTCCAAGGTCTTTGCTTTGGTTCCTACCTCTAGGTTCCTGCTTGAGCTCCTGCCCTGGTTTTCCTAAAAAATGGACTGGGATGTGGACGTGTAAACCAAATAAAGCCTTTGCTTCCTCAGGTTTCTTTTGGTCATGGTATTTCTTCACAGAAATTAGATAAACAAAATACAACAGGATCCTTGTTGCTGAAGAGGAAAAATTAGATTTGAAGGAATTTTTATTTTTCGCTTTTCCTTCCTGCTATTTTATTGTTTATATGTCTATGCTCTAAGCAACACAAATACTAGCATTCTTTTAGGCTTGCTTGTTTGCTCACGTATACCTCTGTGTGTGTTTATGTGTCTCTCTGTGTGTAAAACTTGACCCTATGTTTAATTCAACAAAAATGTACACATTTACAATATCACATTCTCCACCAAACACCTCATGTTCCACAGAATTTCTGACACATTCCTACAACCCTATTGTGCTGTCTATTAGCGCATACTAAAGAAAGGCAGTTGTTTTGTCACATGATTAACTTCTCTGTATATTCTGCATATGGAAATATTTAGAAGTACAGTATGGACAGAGCTGATTTACTGATGCCTTAGCTGTTGAACATGACTTAGACAGTGCTTCTCCCTGATATGGTTTTAGCTTCTCATGCCCTCGAATTAGGTAGCTGATTTTGAACTGGACTTCTTTTCCAAATTTCAAATCTGTGGAGCAGCTGGTTGTGTTTGGTAACTGACTGTACCATCAATAACATCTTTTTAGCATTTAAGGCTAAGTTTTCTCATCTTGGCACGTGAAGAGCACAGGTATGCCCTTAGTGATTCACCTGAAATGTTTCAAAGGTGCCAACCTCAGGATGTAAGGTCACACAACAGAGCAGCAGCAGGAGCAACTCTGTAGCAATAGCTGGGGTTGTATTTAGAAAGTGGTTTCTGTGCCAATGTGTTCAGGTGTACTTCCCGCTTTCTCTTTTATAAAGTTCAGTGTGGATGGCTTTTGTTGAGGTCTTTGATCCATTTGGACCTGAGTTTTGTGCATGGTGATAGATACGGCTCGATGTTTGTTCTTCTACATGCTGATATCCAGTTATACCAGAACCATTTGTTAAATATGGTTTATTTTTTTCCATTTGATGTTTTTCCAATTACTAAATATAACCCCAGCAGCACAGACACTGAGAGAAACAATTAATAAATGAGACCTCTCGAAACTGAAAAGCTTCTGTAAAGCAAAGGACATGATCAACAAGACAAAACGACAGCCTACAGAACAGGAAAAGATCTTCACTAACCCCCCATCAGACATAGGTCTGATCTCCAAAATATACAAAGAACTCAAGAAACTGGTCACCAGAAGAACACACAATTCAATAAAAAAAAAATGGAGTACAGACCTAAATAGAGAACTCTCAACAGAGGAATCTAAAAATGGCTGAAAGACACTTAAGGAAATGTTCAACATCCTTAGTCAACAGAGAAATGCAAATCAAAACAACTCTTTATGCCTGTAAAAATGGTCAAGATAAAAAACACTGATAACAACTCATGCTGGAGAGAGTCTGCTTGTTGGAATTTCTGTCTTCCCACCAGGTCCCACAGCTGTTTGGCCCCAAAGAAATCCACATAGAGGTCTCCATAAGATTATAAACTGATTGGCCCATTAGCTCAGGTTTCTTGCTAACTCTCATAAATTATATTAACCCATTATTCTTATCTATGTTAGCCACATGGCTCTGTACCTTTTTCAGTGGGGCAGGTCACATCTTGCTTCTTCAGTGATCTGGGCAGAACTGGGAGGAATGGGCTCCCTTCTTCCCGGAATTTTCCTGTTCTCCTCGCCCCGCCTCTACTTCCTGTCTGGTTGACCCACCTATACTTCCTGCCTGGCCAATCAGCATTCATTTAAAATATGATTGACAGAATACAGACAATTCTCCCACACCAGTGGGGAAAAGGGAATACTCCTGCATTGCTGGTGGGAATCCAAGCTGATACAACCCCTTTGGATGTCAGTGTGGCAGTTTCTCAGAAAATTAGGAAACAACCTTCCTCAAGACCCTGTAATACCACTTTTGGGTATATATCCAAAGGAAGTTCAACTGTACCACAAGGACATGTGCTCAACTGTGTTAATAGCAGCTTTGTTTGTCATAGCCAGAACCTGGAAACAACCTAAATGCCCTTCAACTGAAGAATGAATAAGGAAAATGTGGTACATTTACACAATGGAGTACTACATAGCAGAAAAATAACTACATCTTGAATTTTATAGGCAAATGGATAGAGCTAGAAAACATCATTTTGAGTGAGGTAACCCAGACATAGAAAGACAATTATCACATGTACTCACTCATAAGTATTTTTTTAAACATAAAGCAAAGAAAACCAGCCCAGAAATCACAATCCCAGAGAACTTAGACAAGGATGAGGACACTAAGAGAGACATACATAGATCTAATCTACATGGGAAGTAAAAAAAGACAAAATCTCCTGAGTAAATTGGGAGCATGGGGACCTGGGGGAAAGGTTGAAGAGGAGGGGAGAGGTAGGGAGGGGCCAGGGAAAATGTAGAGCCCAATAAAAATAATAAATAAAAAATAATGCAATAGCATCAAGATAGTGAGTAGAGCATGCAAATTTTTGCTGTTTCTAACAAAAACTTTCTGATCTTAATTTTGTTGTTCATATTACTTTTTAATAACAACTAGGCAGTTTTTGAGTATTATATATCATGTAATAATGTAAGTAGAATTAAAAAATAGTGACTGTCTAGATTGATGAATTATTTTTAGTATCTTCTACCAATGGCTCATCTCTATATACAGAATGAGTGCATCAGGCCAAGTACTCTAGGATAGACTTAGAGGGAATTGGTCCCTGAAGGGAAGACCTGCTTCCTCCTATAGAGTATCACTGGATATCCTCCATCACAACCATACTCCATGCCTAGGAATGGTTGGCCAGAACGAAGATGGACTCCATGTTTTCTGTGGACTTCTTGTTTTATATTCTTTTGAGTTTTTTATTATTGAGTTTTTTCTTTTGATTTTCATTTTTGTTTTATTTTTGTTTTTGGTTGTTGTTTTTAAGAGTTGTGAAAAGGGGAAGAATATGAACAAAATATGTCATATAAAAATTTTTATTAGAGACAGGAAAAAACTCAAGGAATTCCCAGAGTTCAAAATGCTTGCCTAACAACAACAACAACAACAGCAACAAAATATTTTTTTTAAAAAACCGACATGTAATTCATAGAGCCAACAGCAAAATGTATTGTTTTATCATAGATGTTTTACTTCTAGTATATTAGAGATATCTCTAGATTAAGTATGAAGAAATGCAGGACTTGATTGTGGGTCTACCAGGTATGTTGTTATCTCTGTAGTCACCAGGTATTAATCATTCCTCACCCAGAATCCAGTAGGAAAAAAATGCCCCCAACTGGCCTTACAAACTCTAGTTTCATTATTTTTAAATACACTTACCACTCTCCTGCTAGTGTGAACCTTCTTCTTTGATAAGTCTGTTCATTCTTAAGATACCTCCCAGAAATCCCCTATCCAGTGATGCTGCTGGTTTCAGGTATCCTGAATTTTGGCTTCCAGTTACTCTCAGTACAGCCATCATATACATGCATACCGATTGTTTGACCTTCCTATAGATAGCAAAAAGCTCTTGGTGATAGATACCTGGTCCTAATTACCTCCCTTTGACATCCAGCACAATGACTGGAAAAGAATGTACATTCATAGGTTATAGAAAGAAAGAAGAGAAGGAATGGAGTTAATAAAAGATGAGGCAGAACAAGAGCAGTTAAGTATATGGTGGAGCAAGGCTAGTTGATAGAATGGGCTAAAAGAAGATGGGAAAGATGAAGGAATGCAGTCTGATAGATGGTATAGACATCCTCTCTGGTTTCTAAGATACAACCCACTGCAATTAAGCGATTGTGTATTTCTACTAATGTCTTTATAAGCTGCACTCTTATCATAGAAATTTGTAAATTGTGCCAGTCCCTCTTACATTATTCTTAGAATTTAACAGATTGTCTAGAAAGATAATTTTAAACCTCTAATTTTTGCTTTTTCTAATTCCTAATCTTAATTTTGTTGTTCATGTTAATTTTTCATTATCAACTAGGCAGATTTTTTAGTCTAACACAACATGTATGTGAGTAGAACTTAAAATAGTGAATGTCTAGAAGATTAGTGAATTATTATTAGTGTCTGCTACTAATTCATATTCTGTGATCTTTATCTAAATATTGATGCTTTACTAAACTTATTCTTTAAGTCATTTAAGCTGAAGGATTTATATTTCATTTGGAAAGGACTCTAATAAGATAGGTCCTTGTGTTATGTGACTATGAAGATCCATCTTAGAGAAAACAAAGTGTGAGGGATGGAGCAATAATGACTTTCTATCAGAGACCCATATGTGTGGGGAAAATACCTAAAAGTTGAGGGAATGAATTAGAGAATAGAAAAAATATGGAATTTTAATTTAATTATGTGTAAACAGTTTCTGCATCTAAAGATATACAATTTTACTTCATCGTATATCCAGGTTCATATTTAAATGGTCTTCACTCAACACAGAAGTTATTTCTGACAATGATAATGCATAAATAGAAGCTTCCTGCCTTTTAGACCTACAGTGCTATATAGAATTCTGGTATAGCTTTCACTTGGAGCTCTTGACATCAAGAAAAATCTCAACTAAGAAATCCAAGTCAGTACCAACCATAGTTTAAATTCTTTTTCTATTTGAAAAAATATTTTCTTAATTTTCTGAGAAATGGTTATACTGATTTCCAAAGTGGTTATACAAGTTTGTGTTCCCACCAGCAATGGATGAGTGTTCCCCTTATTCCACATCCTCTCCAGCAAAAGCTTTTATTGGTGTTTTTGATTGTAGTTATTCTGACAGGTTTAAGATGGTATCTCAAAGTTGTTTTGATTTGCATTTTCCTGAGGGCTAAGGGTGTTGAACATTTCTTAAGGGTCTTTCAGCCATTTGAGAGTCTTCTGTTGAGAATACTTTGTTTAGTTCTGTACCCCATTTTTTAATTGGATTATTTGGAATTTTGATTTCTAATTTCTTGAGTTCTTTATATATTTTAGATATCAGTCTTCTGTCTAATGTGGGTTGGTGAAGATCTTTTCCCATTCAGTAGGCTGCCTTTTTGTCTTATATTCTGTGTCCTTTGCTTTACAAAAGCTTCTCAGTTTCAGAAAGTTCCATTTATTCAATTTTGCTCTTATTGTCTGTGCTACTGGGGTTATACATAGGAAGTGGTCTCCTGTGCTGATACATTGCAGGCTACTTCCCACTTTCTCTTCTATTAGGTTCAGTGTGGTCAGATTTATATTGAGGTCTTTAATCCATTTGGACTTGAGTTTTATACATGGTGATAGAAATGGATCTATTTTCATTCTTCTACATGTTGATATCCAGTTATGCCAGTGCCATTTGTTGAAGAAGCTTTCTTTTTTCCATTGTATAATTTTAGCTTCTTTAACAAAAATCAGATGTTCATAGGTGTGTAGATTAATATCCTGGTCTTTAACTTGATTCCATTGGTCACTCTCTGTTTTTATGCTAATACCAAGCTATTTTCATTATGGTAGCTCTGTAATAGAGCTTGATATCAGGGATGGTGATGCCTCCAGAAGTTTCTTTATTGTACAGGATTGTTTTGGCTATCCTGGGTTTTTTGTTTTTTCCCTGGCAGTGGCACTAGGATTTACTCATACCGCCTTTACTGGCTTTTGTTGATCCTATTCTCTTTGGATGGATACCTTGTTCGGCCGAGATACAATAGGGACAGCCTTGGACCTTCCCCAAAGCAATGTGCCTTACCCTCTCTATGGAGTGGACGGAGGGAGAAAGTGGAAGGAATGGGAGGAGGGGAGGGTATGGGAACTTGATAAATATGTGTAATGAGAAAAAGATAGTTTCTTTTCTTTTTTAAAAAATAAAAATTAAAATGAAATAAAATAAAAAAGAGAAAAATCTTTTCTCATTTTATATACCAATAACAGTTCCTATTCCCTCCCCTCTTCCTACTTCCCTTATCTTGCCCCCACACCACCCCTGTCCACTCCTCAAAGAGGGTAAGGCTTTCCATAGGGAGTCAACAAAGTCTGGTATATTACTTAAGACAGGACCAAGACCCCCCCCCCACACATACACCCATGTCTAGTCTGAGCAAGTTATCCCTCCAAAGAGAATGGGATTCAAAAAGTCAGCTCAAGCACTAGGGAAGAGTCCTTGTCCTACCGCCAGTGGCCCCACAGAATGCCCCAGCCACATAATTGTCACACACATTCAGAGGGCCTAGTTTGGTCCTATGAAATTTCCCCATTGTCAGTCTAGAGTCAGTGCGTTCCCACTAGTTTGCGTCAGGTGTTTCTGTGGGTATTCCCATCATGGTCTTGACTCCTTTGCGCATATTATCACTCCTCCCACTCTTGAACTGGTCTCCGGAGGCTCGGCCCAGTGCTCAACTATGAATCTCTGCATCTGCTTTCTTCAGTTGCTGGATGAAGGTTCTATGATAACAATTAGTTACCAGGTCCATCTGATTACAGGGGAAGGCCAGTTCAGGCTCCCTCTCCACTAATGCTTAGGGTCTTAGCTGGGTACATTCTTGTGGGTTCCTGAGAATTTCCCTAGTGTCAGGTTTCTCGTTTGCCTCATAATGGCTCCTTCAATCAAGATACCTTGCTCTCCCTCTCTGTCCTTTCCCCATCTTGGCCATCTTGTTCTCTCATATTCTCTTCCCCCTTTCCTGTCTCCCCTCCTCTTCCCCTCTGTTGTTCTTTGCCCCACCCCCCCATGCTCCCAATTTTCTCAGATCTTGTTTATTTTCCTTTCCCAGGGGGATCCATGTATGTCTCTTAGGATTTTCCTTGTTACCTAACTTATCAGTTTTCATGAACTATATGCTGGTTATCTTTTGCTTTATGTCTAATATCCCCTTATGAGTGAGTACATGCCCTATTTGTCTTTCTGGGTCTATGTTACTTTACTCAGGATGGTTTAATTGTACCTCACAGCATCAAAGTTAGATCTCTTTCTGGGACCTTTGAGAAATGTAGTTAATACTTCCACATTTCAAATTTCTAGACTTAACTTTCTAAATGGAGCACTTATAACAAGGTAAACAAAGTATGAATTGTTACAAGCAGAGTGTTTTTCTCATTACACAGAAAGAATTTCTTAGGAGTAACTAACTCGGGAACTCAATTAAAACTCTTTCTCACAACTTCAATTCCTTCATTGGCACATTTGAATTATTAATAACACATTATGCTTTATTCTTTAACTAGACTGACTAAATTGGTGATACATTACTGGATCCTGATTCAACTTAAGTATGCTAGGAGTTTGTGTTAATGGTCAAGTTCACATGATCTAGAAATACCTGGAAGAAAGTCTCAGTGAGTGATGTTTAGAGTAGGCTGTCCTGTGGCTTGTAAGAATAGAGGAAGTGAACTGACCACTTGCATGCCCGTGTCCTTGCCATCTACTCTTGATTGGAAATGTGATGTGTATGGATGCTTCCAGTTCATTCCAGCTCAGACTACCCACAGAAACAGGCTGTAATCTGGAACTGTGAGCCAAATAAATTCTTTCTCTCTTCAGTTGCTTTTGTCAGAGTATTTTTATAACAGCTACAAGGAAACAACCTGAGACTCTAGACACACATCTTGGTTGGACTTCTCAGAAGGCAGGCTTATAAGATGGTTAGAAACTCATTGTTCCTCCATGTACATTGGTATTAAATAAAGTTTCAGTTCCACAATTTCAAATGCTGATAGAATATGAGAGGTTTAATTTCCAGAGTAGATAAAATTGAAAAAAAGCAAAAAGTCTGTGAATTGAGAAACATATTCTCTCTCACATGTGCATTCTCTCTCTCTCTCTCTCTCTCTCTCTCTCTCTCTCTCTCTCTTCTGTTATTGTGGTCATTTTGGGTTTCCCCAGTAATTTATTAGCTACACTCCTACTCTTATTTCAGCACCTACCTTCAGCCTTTTGCCATTCCTCCAGAGCTTGCATAATTCTTTGGGCTTCCCTGCCTGTTAAAGAAATAAATTGTATTTTATTGTGTTATATTCTTTACATTTTTGTTCTCCCAAGAAAAGATACCTTATATGATTTTTATTGTATCAAAGTAAATAAGTTTATGTTATGAAGATTCACTAATTCTTATCCTCTAACACTGATGAGCACATTGATATTTTCTAAAATCATCACACAGATATTTCCTCAAGCCAGTTATTGTCAGGACAGAACCTCATATTTCCAATTAATAATATCTGAGTTTTTATTTTAACATAATCCCCTAATCTGATATTGTAAGTAACAGAACAGAATTATTCATGAAAGCTTGTTGTTACTCATACTACAAGTCACATCCTGGCTTCTTCTTGTATCAAATGACCTTGCATAGCTGATGTGGTGGTTTCCATATTCCAGGTGGAGTGATCATCCCTCATCTACCAATTCTCCTACCACAGAAAGAAAGTTTGGGTTCCTTAAAAGAAATAAAAGTAACCCGCATAATTTTGAATCCAGTGTGGTCATAGTAAATAACACAAGGCAGGGTATTGAGCACTGTTTGCCATGCCAATAACCACTCATGTTCTTAGTCCAATTTTCTTCCCTAGTTTATGTTCTTTCATTAGACTCTGAGTTAAGCTTCTATACATTGCTATGGACTTAATAAAGATATTTCATTTTTCCTGGTGTGCTTCCAGACCTAGCTGCAGTGAGGGTTTTATAGTCCTGTGCAGTGCCGCAGATGTCACTCCATTTGCCTAAGTCCTGCTGACATTTGGAGATGTGGATTAATTGAGCTACAGAATGAAATTTAATTAAAATTAAATACAGACTTGGCCATTGTATCTGTTCATTTCCTGCACTCTAGCATGTGTATTTGCAAGCAGTGCCATGGTTAATTTGTTTAATCAGGACGCTCTGTGGGGGAAGCTGCACTTTGTTTTACACTGAAAGTCTGAGCACTTGGTGGCTGCCAGGTTGGGTTTCATTGCACACAATGCAAGCTCTGTAAATGATACTACTGATGAGCCTCAGAGGGCTACCTGAGAGAGCGTGGTGGCTCCACAGGAGCCCATAGAGGAACAACTTGTCATAGACAATGCTTAGTGATGTCTTCTAAATTGGTATTACATGACCACAGGAATCTCATCTATTACCCATTAACGTGTTGCCATAGTAGTTTTTTCATCCAGATACCCATTCACGCAATTTCTCAACCAACATTTAGTACCAACTGTGTGCCAAGCCTCACATGTAAGGAAAACATTGCTATTACATAAGCATAAACATAGTAAAAATACAGTAGCCATATTCTTCCTGCCAATAATTTCAGTTAGGAAAGTCTGTAATTTCTCAAAATGACAAGATTATCCTTTAGAACAAGATAACACAGAGTTGAAAAAGTTTGTCTCAGGGATGAGAAAAAACAGTGCTATTGTCTCCTGCTGAGAACCATTTCAAAAGCTTTCTCCTGGGGTAGGGAGCTTTCCTGATAACCAGCATGGAAAACATACTGTGTTCCAACAATTATCCAATGATTAAGGTTTTTTTTTTTATTTCCTATCTGTGTGTCTTCCTATTTCCCTTTCCATGTTTTAAACTTCCATTTGAAAATGGGTAGGCAAACACATCTTCTCCAGTGTGTCCAAAGGTTTCTGTTGAATCTGGTGTACTGTTTGGGCAGTCTAATGTCACACCTTTAGAAGCAACATTATCAGCTACTTTACTTCACGGAATCTCTCAGTCCACACCTGTGAACCTAAGGTGAAAGTGTGTGAGCTCGAGTGTGAACCAATTAATGTATTCCATCACCAGTGCCTTCTGCGATTGGTTCAGAAATGGCACACAATCCCAGCCATCCAATAATACTGCATGTCTAGGCTCTGATTCATGTGAGGGTGCAATTCAGGAGCCCTCTTCTTTCCTAAGGGAGACATTTTCTGAAAATGATGCCAACCCCTAAGATGCTTTAGGAAACTGAAGACAATGATGCATTATGCTTGCTCTGTCATCTGAGCTCTCAGCCAGTGAGTTTTTTTTGTGTGTGTACCTTGGATTGAGTTAGCTTTTGGGCTGCAACATGCAGAAGAACCAAAGCTGGTCATCTTTACACCAGCATTCATGTAGGGATGCGATCATGAACATTGCCGTCTTCCTAGACTACATGCTGCTTCACAGAGCTCACCTCACATCACTAACCCACTCAGCATCTGGACCATGTGCCTTCAACAACTGTTGTGTTGAAATGAGAGAATAAAAATAAAAATAAATTACAAGACAATTTCAATGAATAATCTTTTCTCTTTTACTGAGTCTGCTTAAATTAATGTATTGCTCATAAATGTAGTTGCTACTTTTTTGACCTGGTATTCATATGACCCAAAGAGCACCTTCAAAGCTACCCAAGAGTTTCTAATGATAGAGACAATCACAGCTATCTCATATTGAAATAGTATCCTATAAGTGCTCCACCCCAAAGCACCATGACCCCACTCAGGGATATGTGCTAGAACTATTTTAGCACATGAAAATCATTCTTTATGTTCTTTGCATGGTACTGAAGATTATGAGTTCTTATAAATCCCAAAGTAATCTTTTTTTTCTTCGGATGAGCCTTACTGTTTCTAGGTATGGACTCAGAGTGGCTCAATAAACAGGTGCACCGTGTACTTTTCTGACATACATTTCTATTATGTATCAACTATACTTACTTTATATGAACAATAATATCCTGCCCTGCATTCATTTCAAGAATCACTTTGAAGTTAGAGCAAAGAAAGCCTCTCATTCTCTTCCTCCTATGTCTTTTATGAAGATAATCCTGTTCTTTGTATTTTGAAATTTATTTTTTATTTTTATTTTTCTTTCAGTACTAGGATTAAACCCAGGGCCCCACACAGACTAGGTAAATGCTTCACCACAAACTATATTCCTGACTATAATCCTAATCGTTTCTAATTCTCCTCATTGTTCACAAACATTATAAGTTTAATGGCAAGAATGCCATTTAAATTATAATTAATGTGTAAACAACATAGTGTTTTTAAATTCAAGTTCTACATCATCATAGATTTGCATATTTTTAACATGTCAGGGATGAGTTTTTTAAATTTATTGATCTAATTAAAGGCAAATAAATTATTATATTAAGGAAACGTTTATTTTTATTTCTTCTCATTTATTTGTCACTTCTAGACATTGATTCATGAAAAATTGGATACAGAGAGTAAAAAGGAAAGAAAAGACAATGCTTAATTTATTAGGGTTCTCTAGAGTCACACTTATGGAATGAATCTATCTATCTATATCTACATCTTTATCTATCTACGTATATTTGTATGTATATATACAAATATGACAATGATAATTAATATATATATATACATAACATATTATTGGAATTACAGACAACAGTACAACAATGGTTAATTGTGAATAGATAGTTCAAGAATCTAGTAGCTGCTCAGTCCCATGAGGCTGGGTGTTCGGCTGAAATGGCTGAGGACAAGCAGACAAAGAACAAACAGACCCTTCCCTCTTCCATTGTCCTTACACAGGCTTCTGCAAGAAGGTGTGGCCAAGATTAAAGATGTGACTTCCAGCCTCAAGATCTAGCTTAAAAGCACCTGTCAGCCATCCTCAAGATTCAGATCAAAGGCATGTTGTCTTCCTGCCTCAAGATCCGGATCGCAACTTTGCCCTCCATTTCTGGATTATAGTTTAATCCAGTTATAGTCAAACTGACAGTCAAGAATAATTATCACACTTATTATATATAAGTCCTTAGTTAAAAAATTAATTTGCAACAGTAAAGTATAGCATCTTTAAGGGAAGTAGCCATGTCTATGTTGTCTTAACATAGTCAATGCAACCTAGGATATTATCTTTCATGTGAGAAGGGCTTAATCAGGATTCGTTGGATAAGGAAAAGGGGAATAAAGAAGTGACAATTTGGACAAGTCTATGCTTTGTTTATTAAACAGTATGTATTGAGCACTCACTTTGCACATAACACTGTACTGTTGACTTTAGGAGATGAATGGATGACCTGCAGTGAGCTTGAGATGAGCAAATGTCCCTTTACAAGAATATCTGAAATGCCATTCTGAGATTAATTCATTCCACAGGAGACACAAGTAAAGTATGAATGGGACCTAAGGGCTGCTGAAAGCAGAAGAAATGTCGTCCCCAGGGAAGATCACACCAGCTGCTTCTCCAATAACTAATAGCTAGCCCTGAAAAATATACATATAAGTAATATTCTACAAACTAAGCAGATTGTAGTTATCTATTTAGAAATATGTATGTGTGTGTAACAACTATTAGTAAGAAAAAGAATCGAAAAGAAAGCAAAGGGATATATGGGAAAGTTTGAAGGGAGGAAAGGGAAGGGGAAAGTAATGTAATTAAATGATAACCTCAACATAAAATAAATAATTAAAATATATGAGTGGGAACTTTCTGAGAAAGACTGGTTACTGAGGAGCTAGCATTATCAGGAAATCTCCAGTCTACAAGGACTTCTAAGGACTCCAGGTCAGTGTGGCTGAATAGGTAAGAAGATAACACTCCTTTCCCCTAAACTGTAACATAGAGTTGATTTAGAACTGCAGCTATTGGCTGCTCTGAGTTTTATTTTAGCCCATGCCTTTGCTCTAAGAAGCCTCCCAGTTTCTGTTTGTGTATGACAAATCCAGTTGTCAGTACTGTTGTTTTCATCAGTAGGCAATTGTGCTGAATTTGGTGGTTGAGACGGTAATTTAGTGGTCTTTAAAGTGAGAGGAAGTGCTACAGACAGCCTACCTGCTTCCCTGGCAAGAGTGGTCTGGGCGTTAGTGGCCTGCGCGGTTTAGAGGTTGGAATAAAGCAACAAGTGAGGTTAGGGAAATTGGAAGTGGGAGGTCTGTGGGATCTACAGGAGATGTGGGCTGAGGGCAAGGGAAGGCTGCAACAGCTGAAGTTCTGTTGCAGAGATAGGGATGAGACTGAGAGATTGAGTTTGGAGAAGAGGGAGCAATGAAAGTCTTCCTTAGCTCATCCTTTCCCTGGCCACCTCAGCTAGTGTGTTCCCAGAGAAAACCTGCTGGTGTTGATACTGGAATGAGTTTGGGGAATGAATGTTGGAGGAGAAGATCTTTGTGATCCTTTGGGGATGGAGTCAGAGAGGAAAGGGAGACCTCAACATATGTTCTTCTACAGAGCTGGGGATGAGGCTGGGGGATTGGGACTGGAGGGAGCAGAAGGAGAGATGAGGACCAGCAGGTAGCTTATCAGCAATACGAAGGAAGTAATTTCTTAGCATTGGATATAGAAGCTAGAACTACATCTTGCCCTTCCAATGTCTTACTGACTTAGTGTACTTTCCTAGATGCCTTGCGAGTTAACCCGACTGGGGCCCAAAGCAGTAAATAAAGGATAGGCACACTGACACAAGTAGAGTAAAGCTGGGATCCTGTGGGCTGTGCTCACCCTGCTGGCAGAGCACCAAGTACCGTGATAACCAGGAACCTCAGCAAGTTCTTCATGTTTTTCAGAGGAAGGGGAGTTAGCTAATCTCAGAGGAACAACTCTTGTAGGTGCTTCACAGCCACCCCAGAGAAACTAGGTTTTACACACTGGTCAATCATTAGTAAGCTCCCGTGCTTGCTTGTGTCATTGCTATTCACACTTGGACTAAAGGAAGACTTTGCCACTTGTGAGGCCTTGGTCCTTGTCAAAAAAGTAAATTAACCCAAGACTTCATTTGTTCCTTACATATTCACTCAAGGCTGCTTTGGTTCCTCACAATTGGTTAATTATTAGCCAAGTTGAACAGATCTTTCAATACTAATACATTATATTACATAATTCCAAAGGAATAGTTTTAATACCACCACTGATCTCAGAAATATGAACCCATCAATCTAAAATTCTGATTCTACTTAAACATTTTAACTAAATACAGGCAGTAAATGCCGTCAGTTTTTCTTAAAATGACAACCGCATTGTATTCATGTCCAAAAAACTATCAACCAAATACCTGATAATTATTCTTCCTCCACATGAAAATATTTTTCCATAACAAATGTAGTTAGGTCAATCTGTACCCCAGTCACATTGGTGCCCTTCTCCTGGGCCACTATTATACAAGAATGTGAAGCTGAAAAAATTCATGTGTGTCTCGTATTTCACTGAAGCATTAAAAACAAGTATATACAAGGATAAAGAATCAATAAGACTGTGAGTTTTTTCTCTTTTTCATCAAGTGTCTCCATAAGTAAAACTGAATGTATGTATGCTCGAGAGCATGTGCATGTACATGTGTATGTATGTGTATGTGTGTGTATGTTTGTGCGTGTGTGTGTGCGTGCGTGTGTGTTAAAGCGAGGACAACTGATTTTCTGTCATTGCACTGAAATGCACACAAGGCACGGATGACCTTGCTCACCATTGCTTTAGCACCCTCAGTGCACACACATTTTGTTACAGTGAAAATAGCAAATACCATTTTAGTATTGTTTTCAGAAGTATTTTGATTTCATGGCTATCAGAATATGTCTTAGGGTTAAATTGGAGACAGAGGATTCTTTCCTGCCTGGTCCCACAGCCATTCAACCATAAAGAAACACTGAGGTCTATATTAATTATAAACTTGTTGACCTAATAGCTCAGGCTTCTTATTAACTAATTCTTACATCTTAAATTAATACACAATTCTTGTCTGTGATATCAGTGAGGCATTCTCACCTTGCTTCCTCTGCATCTGGGTGACAACTGCAGACTGAGCCTTTCATCTTGCTAAAATTCTCCTGTTCTGGTTGCCCTGCCTGGCAACTTCCTGCCTTGTCAACAAACATTTTATTAAACTAATACAAGTGACAAATCTTTACAAGGTATAAGTACTATCCCACAGTACTTTTTTTTCTTTTTAAAATAAGAATTCTGAATTTAATTTCCTTTCTTTAGCTTTTTTTCCTGACCATTATCTATTACAACTTGTAACCTACACTCTAAACAAAGACACACATCCATAATTCATTTTGGAGGGGGGGGGGAATGTGGACATAGTTTTTGAGGTTACTTCCTGCTGATTGGAAGTGGTGATAATCTTATGGAAACCTAGAGAAAATTTAGGATCATGGTCAAATCCTGATTGAAATATTCTGTGAGGCTGGATCATCTTAGTCAGCAGTTTTGAGGCTGTTCTGGATGTAGAACTCAGAGGAAACTGAAACAGAGGTGCTCTGAAATGTTGGATCATCTGGACAATCCACTCTTATTGGAGATTTTTCAGGGGGTCTTCTTTGATCACACCTGATTTTTCTTAATGTGAGGGTGAATCCATAGCCTCTCATTTCCTATGGAAACAAAAACAAAACCTCTTCTCTAAAGTAACATATCTTTTGACTTCAATTTTTAAGTCAAGGCATTTTCAAAATATATATGTTGGATTAATCAGCAGTATTTATAATTAAATGTCTTTTATCATCTGTTGCTCCTTTCTCATCCATCAAACAATTCAAAGACAAAATAATAACATACAATATCCGGATTCTCTATGTATTTTCCATCTTTACATGACTTTACTTTAAACTCTTTCTTTTATTTTTTAATTTTTGGTATTTTGAGACAGGGTTTTTCTGTATATCTTTTTCTGTCCTAGAACTCACTCTGTAGACCAGGCTGTCCTTGAATTTACAGATATCTGCCTGCCTCTGCCTCCCAAGTACTGGGATTAAAGGTGTATGCCACCACACCCTGTCCCGCGCTACCGTCTCGCCAGCAAGAACCACGCGGTACACATAGGATCCTTCTGCAGAAAAGCTTTATGTCTCTTGGGAGCTAGAGCATAAGCCACATGGCGGAGACCCAGAATGAGGGAAACCCAGCCCTTATAAAGGAAAACAGACCCTGCCCTGGACGTGTCTTTCCTGGATTGGTCAACTGCTCCCAGTCCCAGGTGAAACCTTGGGAGTAGTGGAAAATACCAACACATGTGAGCTTTCTAGCTCACCTGGCGGTGCAGCGCCATCTATGGTGGAGAGTGTGGTTGCGGCCCTCTACAACACCCAATCACTCTTTCTTTTTTTTTAAGAACTTTATCCCTTTTCTTTTCTCTCCCAAGCCTACATATATTTTTAAACACACTGCAAACCATTTAAAGATTTCTTTTCATCTATCTTTATTCTATATCTCTTTTTCTGACAACATGAGTCATTAATTTGCTAAACAATATGGCTAGGTTAAAGCCATGGCTTTGATGGCTGGATCTACCTATCCCATTCATGGTGGAGGTACTGGCAGGAGCCATGTTTATTGCCACAATTCTATGGAGTTTCAAGGTCCCTGCCACCACCAAGAAGCATGCTGTCAGCTATTCATAAACACCATTTAAGTGTTTGGTGGTGAAGTCTCTTTAAAGGACTACAAGGTTTTGGCAGCTAAAGCTAAAGAGTGAAGAAGCCTCTCTTAAATGAGACACACTTGCCTCTAGCGACAGAGCCCACCCAAGAAAACACTGCTATCAAGAAACCATGATTAACTGTGTTCTTTTGTGTCTAGAATTACTTCCCAAGCTCTCTCAGCTTTTACGTGGATATAGTTGCCCCATGTTGTACTCACTCAATACTATTCACATATTCACTTTGAAAATGACTAATGTATTGTCTGCTTAGAATCATCCTGATAATAAGTATATATGTAAACAAAATAGTAACAAAATGATAAATAGTAAATTAATAGTTTAAAAAGATGAAATAAGGTTGAACTATGTGAAACTGACATCTCGACAGGTAAATTTGAATAATGGTAGTTTGCATAGTTGGACTTATTATGTATTTGTATGAGAGCAGTCATGCCATAGAAATAGCATAGCTTTAAAATTAGGAAACGTGGCACACTCCTGTAATATTAGCACTCAGAAGGTAAAG
Source organism: Myodes glareolus (assembly GCF_982192425.1). Classification (NCBI taxonomy): domain Eukaryota; kingdom Metazoa; phylum Chordata; class Mammalia; order Rodentia; family Cricetidae; genus Myodes; species Myodes glareolus. The sequence goes on from NC_142040.1 coordinate 5,978,820, forward strand.
GCATGAAGATCAGGAATACAAGACCATCCTCAACTACATAACAAGTTTAAGATCAACCTCAGATATAGGAGACGTTGTCTCAAAATATAGTGTAGATTTAATAGAATACACAATTTGTCTACAATCAACATAAAGTACAGGTAAGAAGACAGACCCCTTCTGAGAAGGAGTGACAGTACAAACACAAGCTCAGGAATGTACATAAGCAGCAACACATGACATTTCTGGCCCCGGTGAAGCAGAAAACCATTTGTGGAGTTTGAAAAATAAGGAAAGTGGTACGGGAGAAGACTTTGGTGATTTGAAAACGTTCTTACATTGCTAGTCAACCTTTGATGATATAAGGTAAAGCCATGGAAGATTTTCTTTCTATTCAGTCAGCCTACTGATTTTGTTTGAGTGTCAGAGGAATCAAAGACCTCAGAATTTAGCTATTGAAGCAGGCATACCCAGAGGTACATTATATTATGCTGCTACATGTGTATTTAAAGTATGATGAGAACACAGATGAGCAGTCAACTTAATTCAGCTTAAGGACAGAGAACACAGATCGCATACAAGAGATGAGTTTGTAAGATTGAATGAAAAAGGCAATCAGAGCTGACCAGATGGGAGGGGGGAGGCATGCGCTGTGCTGAGGAAATTGCATTGGCAAAGACTCTGAAATGTGGGCAAAACTGGGCACTGTTTGAAAATGGAGTGTTTTATTGCAGTGAAAAGTAGGAAATGTGCAAAATGCAGTTACAAGATCGGAAACATTGTTTGAATTCAGGCGGGACTAGTATGCACACCCAATGGCCTACAAACACCTTAGAGAATTCTTAGCAAAGGCTATACTACCATATCAGAAGATGGTGCTAATATGCTGATAACATAGACCTGCAAAAGAAGAGCTACATGGATGTACATACCCCAGCCAGAGATGACAAACTCTAGAATATATATAGTACAGTAGCAGTGAAGAGAGCAAACAGACTTGGAGACTTTGATAGCGTTGGTAAACCATGTATAGCCACTGTGGAGAAAAAGAAAAGTCTGTGATATCTTTAGCTTGATCCACTGACCCCCAAAGTGATGGCATTAACAAAATGAGACATATTGGAGTAAAAGCTCTTGGACAAATTCAGTAAGCCTGCTTTAGGACATGTTGAGTTTCCTACTGAAAAAGTTGGGATAAAAACCTAAATTTAGGAGTGATTAGTGTTCATGACTGCTGAACAAATGGGTGAAAATGCTCCCCAGTAGAGAGAGCAGATGGGTTAGAAAAAGATCCTGCCAAGGCACAAGACTCCTCTGCTGGCAGATGTGAAGGGAAAAATGGATATTTAAGTGGAGGAAAACCGAAGTAAGTATTCTTACATCACAAAGCAAGTGATGGGGCTTGCACTCAGATGACTGTGGAGATATAGTGAAAGATATAGGCAGACAAACCACGTAATAGATAGAATGAGGACCTCGGTACTCGAATTGGAAGTAAATCATCAGCTTCAGCCTGTTAGTGTTGCTACAGCTAAATAAGAAAGGCAAGCATGTCTTTGATGCCCTATTTTCTATGATCTAATATCTCAACTTTTTGTATTTCTTTGGAAATCTCTCGAATATCTACTAGCCTCAGAACATTCCCTAAAAATTGATCAGTTGGGGGTCATTTGTGTATGAGCCTCCCTAAAAGCAATTCCTGTGAGAATTACTTATTTTTAGATGGAATTTTCATGAGTGAGTGTGTATGTGTGTGTATTTGTGTGTGTATATGAACATGCCATTTCACAAAATGTAAAAGTCAGAGAACAACCTCTGTTGTCCACAGGTACATTTGCAAGGCTAGATGACCCAAAAGCTTCTGGGGTTCTTTTATCTCCACCTCCCAAGTTCCCATAGGAGCACAGGGACTAATGTGTGATTGACATAGCTTCTTGGGATCCAAATTCAAATCCTCAGGCTTATACAGTAAATCCTTTATCCACTGTAACATGATAGGCTGACTTGTTGGAGTTTTCTGTCCTGCCCAGTTCCCACAGCTCTTTAGCTCCAAAGAAAATCACACAGAGGTCTCCATAAGTTATAAGCTGATTGGCCCATTAGCTCAGGCTTCTTATTAGCTCTTATGACTTATATTAACCTGTTATTCTGATCTATTTTTGCCATATGGCTCGGTACCTTTTCAGCTGACAGGTCACATCCTGTTTTCTCGATGGTCAGTGCTGGACTAGGAGGAATCAACTTCCTTCTTCCCAAAATTCTCCTGTTCTCATTGCATCATTTCTACTTCCTGTCTGGTTTTCCTGCCTATACTTCCTGCCTGGCCAATCTGCGTTTATTTAAAACATGATTGACAGAATACAGACAATTCTCCCGCACCACTTCTCCCTTTTTAAAAAAAAAATCAAAGGAAAATATCCATAGTCTATTTTTTTTAGCAATGTGGGCATAGTATTCCAGGCTGCTTACAGCTGGTTGGGGGTGTTGGGGACCTAAAGAAAATTTAGAGTTATGATCAAGTCCTGACTGAAGTATCCCATGAGTCTTGATCATCTCAGGATGATAAACTCAGACATCTGGGCCATCTATTCCTGCCGGAGATTTCTCTTTGGTCTTTCTTGATCAAAGCTGATTTTTCTTAACTCTGAATAAATCCAGAGCCTCTCATTTTCTGTGGAAACAAAAGAAAAATCTCTTCTCCAAAGTAACATACCTTTTGACTTCAATTTTGAAGTCAAGGTATTTTCAAAATACCCATCTTGGATTAATTCTGCAGTATTTATAAGCAAATATCTTTTAGCAGCTGTTGCTCCTTCCTCAGCATTCAAACAATTTAAAGAGAGCATAACAGCATACAATATCAAGATTCTCTGTGTATTTTCCATCTTTACATGGCTTTATTTTAACCTCTATTTCTTTTATTTTTACTTTTAACTTTTGGCTTTTTGAGACAGGTTCTCTGTGTATCTTTGTCCTGGAACTCCCTCTGTAAACCAGGCTATCCTTGAACTCACAGAGATCTATCTGTCTCTGCCTCCCAGGCAAATTCTACCAGCATGAGCCACCACAACCAGCTACTCTCTTTTTTTCTTTTTACTCTGAGAACTTTTTTACCTTTGGCCTGTATATATTTTTAACAAAGTGTAAACCATTTAGAGGTTGTTTTTTCTTTCAATCTCTCTTTACTGTATATCTCTCTTTTTGTGACCACGTGGGTCTTTAATTTGCTAAGAAATATGGAGAAGATTAAATCCATGGCTTTGACAACTAGATCCAGCCCATTCCTTAGCTTTATGAAATTCTACCCTCATGGTGGAGGTACTGGTGCCACATTTTCTTTGTTTGTTTTGTTTTCCAAAACTATGGTGTTTAAAGGTCCTTGCCAGCAAACAAGCTGCAACAGTGTGTCCATAAACAACACTCAAAAGCTCCATAGTCGGCCAGCCCATCATGTTGCAATCCACTGACCCATCTTCCTTGCCTTTTCAGAAGAATGATATTTATCTATGCATATGTATATATAAAAATATATACATACATGTGTATGTCATCTTTTGATACAAATGAGAGCATATTTTAGAAGCTGTTCAGGTTTTCCAACTTTACCTATGACATATTATTGTATATTTTACTATATTTTATTTATTATATTGTATTTCCCAATTCACCTTATAATATTATTTTTAACTTCTTCCTAATAATCCATAATGTAGATTTCTATAAATTACCTAACTACAAACCAGTTGTTAGGTATTTACTAATCTTTTACTTCTTTATTATTTTAAAATTAATTGTAATATATATTCTTATTTATTTATTTTTATATATACTATATTTCTAAAATATATATATGTATATATATATATATGAAAGTATGAAAACCAATTACAGGTGACATGACTTAAATAATTATATTAATTTATTTAAATTTTTAATGAATATTGCAATTTTCCCTAAAAATAAGTTATGCTAATTTATACACTCATCAGCAGTATATGCTAAAACTTATTACTCACATCCTCAAACTCCTTTTTTTAAAATGTTTAAATAATATTTTATTAATTCTTTGAGACTTTCTTTTTATAGCTGATGATATGTAAGATATATTTAGCTATATAGGATACATGGCATCATCCTATCTTATTTTTTTTCCATTCAAAAATTTACACATCCTCCGCTCCTCCCATTCCACTCCCTCTCCCCCACTCACCCTCCTCCCTCACTCTCCCTCCTTAAGATAGAGCAGGGAATCCTGCCCTATGCGAAGTCCAAGCCCCTCCCCCCTACATCCAGCCCTAGAAAGCTTTGCATCCAAATAGACTAGGGTCCCAAAGAGCCAGTACATGCAGTAGAAACAAGTCCTAGTGCCTTTATCAATGGCTTCTCTGTCAGTGCCCCCCTGTCAGCCACATTCAGAGAGTCCGGTTTGATCACATGCTCATTCAGTCCCAGTCCAGCTGGATTTGGTGAGCTCCCACTGGAACAGGCACACTGTCTCAGTAGGTGGACCAACCCCTTGCGGTCCAGACTTCCTTGCTCATCTTCTCCTTGCTTCTGTTCTTCAACTGCACCTTGGGAGATCAGTCTATCGCTCTGCTGAGGAACTCTGTCTCTATCTGCATCCATCGCTGGACGAAGATTCCATGGTGATATTTGAGATAATCATCAGTGTGATAGTGGAGCAAAGCCAGTTCAGGCACCCTCTGCTCTGCTGCCCAAGGACCTAGCTGGGGACATCCCCATGGACACCTGGGATCCCCTCTAGAGCCAAGTCTCTTGCCAACCCTAAAAATGACTCACTTAATGTAGATATCTTCTTCCCTGCTCCTATATCCACCCTTCCTCCATCTTCACCCTCCCTACTCCCCCAAGCTCTCTCCAGTCTTTCCGTTCTCCCTTCTCTCTCTTCCCCAACCCCACCTCCACCCCTACCCCACCTCTATGCTCCCAACTTTTGCCCTGCAATCTTGTTTGCTTCGAATTTCCAGGAGGATCTATATATGTTTTTCTTTGGGTTCACCTTGTTATTTGGCTTCTCTAGGCTTGCGAACTATAGGCTTAATGTCCTTTGTTTATAGCTAGAGTCCACTAATGAGTGAGTACATATCATATTCATCTTTTGGGGCCTGGGTTATCTCACTCAGTATAGTGTTACCTGTTTCCATCCATTTGCATGCAAAATTCAAGATGTCATTTTTTACCACTGAGTAGTACTCTAATGTGTATATATTCTACACTTTCTTTATCCATTTCTCCAGTGAGGGGCATCTAGGTTGTATCCAGGTTCTCGCTGTTACAAATAATTCTGTTATGAACATAGTTGAACAAATGCCTTTGTAGTATGATTGGGCATCTCTTGGGTATATTCCCAAGAGTGCTATTGCTGGATCCTGAGATAGATTGATTCCCAATTTCCTGAGAAACCGCCACACTGATTTCCAAAGTGGTTGCACAAGTTTGCATTCCCACCAGCAATGGATGAGTGTTCCCGTTACTCCACGTCCTCTCCAGGATGGGTAAGATCAACATAGTAAAAATGGCAGTTCTATCAAAGACAATCTATAACTTCAATGCAGTCCCTATCAAAATCCCAACAAAATTCTTCACAGACCTTGAGAGAACAATAATCAACTTTATTATTATTATGGGGAAAAAAACAGGATAGCCAAAACAATACTATACAATAAAGGAATTTCCGGAGGTATTACTATCCCTGACTTCAAACTCTATTACAGAGCTACAGTAATGAAAACAGCTTGGTATTAGCATAAAAACAGAGATGTTGACCAATGGAATCAAATCGAAGACCCAGATATTAACCCATAAACCTATAAACACCTGATTTTTCGACAAAGGAGCTAAAAGTATACAATGGAAGAAAGAAAGCATCTTCAACAAATGGTGCTGGCCTAACTGGATGTCAACCTGTAGAAGAATGAAAATAGATCCATATCTATTACCATGCCCAAAACTCAAGTCCAAATGGATTAAAGACCTCAATATAAATCCAACCACACTGAACCTGATAGAAGAAAAAGTGGGAAGTAGTCTGCAACACATGGGCACAGGAGACCACTTCCTATGTATAACCCAATAGCACAAACAAGAAGCGCAACAGTGAATAAATGGGACTTCCTGAAACTGAGAAGCTTCTGAAAAGCAAAGGACATTGTCATTAAGACAAAAAGGCATCCTGCTAAATGGGAGAAGATCTTCACCAACCCTGCATCAGACAAAGGTCTGATCTCCAAAATATATAAAGAACTCAAGAAACTGGACATGAGGGCTCCACCCTGCTAGCTTCCCGCCAGCCATCCCAGCTTCCATCCAGAGGGCCTTCGGAGTGATCCTTCATCTGGCGAAGGACGGCGATACAGTCGGAGACCCACATTGGAGTACCGGACTGAGCCCCCCGAGGTCCAAATGAGGAGCAGAAGGAGGAAGAACATGAAAAACGAAATCAGTACTGCAAGGGATGCTGTCATCCACTGATACAAGGGAACGGATCTGATGAGAGTTTACCAAGGCCAGTTGGACTGGGACTGAACGAGGACGTGATCTAACCAGATTCTCGGAATTTGGCCGGATTCTCTGACTGTGGCTGGGCCGAGGTCTTTCTGAGGGGCCATTGACTATGACACTGGGACCTGTTTCTTCTACATATACTGGATTTTGGGGATCCAGTCTGTTTGGACACTCACCTTCCTGGACCTGGAGGGAGGGGGAAGGAACTGGAACTTCCCACAGGGCAGGAAACCCTGACTGCCCTGGGGGACGAAGAGGGAGGAGGAGGGGGAGTGAGGGAAGTGGGAGGGTGTTGGGAGGGGGGGCGGAAATGGAAACTTTTATAATTTAATAAAATTTACTTAAAAAAAAATAAAAAAAAAGAAACTGGACATGAAAATTCTAATTAACCCAATTAAAAAATGGGGTACTGAACTGAAAAGAGAATTCTCATCAAATGAAGTTCAAAAGACAGGTGGCCAAAAGACACTTAAGGTTATGTTCAACCTCCTTAGCGATCAGGGAAATGCAAATCAAAACAACTTTGAGATACCATCTTACACCTGTCAGAATGGCTAAAATCAGAGACTTTCATACAAGATATTTTGGTCATATTTTCTTCACCACCTCTGTAGATCCTCAGAGAACTACTCATACCCAACAGAAATAAACCATAGACTCTTAGGTGTGAACTCTCCTCTGGAATGGGATTAAGGGAGCAGGAGCCACACCCATAAAGAGAGCTCATTTTCCCTCTTCTAGTCATGGTCAGTCATCCAGAGCACCTCAGTGAAGGGAAATGTGCCCACCACCCTTCTCGATGTAGGGGTTTTGTTTGACGTTGCTTCTATTTCTGTCACAATTATTGAGTCATGTGTGCCACTGCCCTGTTGTCTGAAAAACCACTTTCTTGTAGTCATCCACCACTCTGTCTCCTCTAATCTCTCTTTTCCTCTTCCAGGAGAATCCCTGAACCATAGAGAAGTAGTGTTATTTAGATGTCCCATTTAGAGATGAGTACTTCCCAGTCTCACTCTGCACATTGACCAGTTTGTGGGCCTCTATGTTAATCATCATCTACTGACAGAAGAAGCTCCTCTGCTGAGGATAATGTGATATTTGTTTTTCTGGGTCTGGGCTACTTCACTCACAATAATTATTTCCAACTTCATCCACTTACCTGTGAGCTTTATAATTTCATTTTTACATACCTGAGTAATAGTCTATTATGTATATCACTATACTTTCATTATCCACGCATTTATTCGTGGGCACCTTGGTTGTTTCCATTCCCTAGATATTGTGAATAGAGCAACAATGAACATGATACACAAGAATCTTGCTATCAGGATATAGAGTCCTTTGGACATATGCCCAAGCCTGGTATAACTGAATATATAGTAGATCTATTTCTGCTTTCTGAGAAATACCCATCCTTATTACACTGGCTATAGCCATTGACATATCCACCAGCAGTAAGTAAGTGTTCCACTCCCTCCCACATTTGCACCATCTTTGTCATCTATTTTTTTAATCTTAGACATTTTGACTGGAGTAAGATTAAATCCCAAAGTATTTTAATTGCATTTATCTGATGGTCAAGGATGCTTAACATTTAAAACAGTATTTCTCAGTCATTTGTATTTCCTCTTTAAAGAACATATTCGGATCCATTCCAAAACTTTTTATTTTATTAGCATTTATCAGTTCTATGAACTAATGAATTTGAACAAGTGTATAACATGCTTTAATCATCATAATCCCTGCTATCATACCCTACGTTCCCTCTCACTGCTCCCTTCCTTCTACTTCCAAGTCTTCTGTCTACTTTAGTGTATTATCTTTCTTTCCATCATCATCATCATCATCATCATCATCATCATCATCATCATTGCATATATATGCATCCAGCTGAGTCCATTTAGTGGTGTTCACCTGTTTAAGGCTGACCATTTGTTATTGGGAAATGATTTGGGGGCTCATTCTTGGGAAAGACTTATTATCCCTATCTCAGCATTCATTCGCTGCCTGGAGTTCTTTATCAATACCAAGGATGTTTTAAAAAGTGATAATAAATCATTTTATTTTCACCTAAAATTCCTGTAGCATATATACTATGTTCTAATGAAGTTGCACAATAAGGGGTGATTAAACTACCCAAAATAGCATACAGTTTGTATAACAATAAATCCCAGTAAAAGGCATGAGAAACCTCCTTTTGAATTGTTGGTCAGGGGCATCCAAGAAACCTGACCAACCCTGATCAAGAAACCCAAGATAATATAGCCTATTTCTATTGTCCTTGGTTACTTTCAGAAATTTGAAGGTATGACCCTATTGCTGAAGTTACCACACCTTTCAGACAAAGGGCTTAGAGAAACTAAGTTGGAATTGACTTTGAAATGTCTTCCCTGAGGAACAGCACTTAGAATACTACAAATACTTGGCAAGCTGCCAAGAAACAAAAATCAATCAATAGTCCTACCAGCTGTGACACCTATGAGTTACAATGACCATCACAGAAGATGTTCCAAAGGTACAATAGTGGCACTTTTATATCTTAAGGGTAACCAAGAGAAGTCTAATTGAACTTAAAGCCTGCTCTATGGGAGGAAATTCATGCCTGGTGTTGTCCATGACTGGTGAGGCCATGAAACCAGGAGCAAATCTACTGCTACCATTTTCACACTCCAGTTTTTAACTGATGTTTGTTTTCTTGGTGCTTAGGTTTTTTTGTATATACAGAGACTAACCATCTTCCAGATATAAAGCTCGTTTTCCCCCCCATTTTGTAGGCTTCCTCTTCTTTGTTCTTCTTTGTTGCATAGAAGCATCTTAGTTTCATGAGGTCCTGTTTATCAATTGTTGGTCTTAATGTCTTCACTTCTGGGGTCCTGTTCTGAAAGTTCTTTTCTGCGTCTATTCATTCAAGCATATTATCTACTTTACCCTCTAACAGACTCAGAATACCCAATTTTACATTGAAGTCCTTGAACCATTTGGAGTAGAATTTTCTTTAGGACATAAGAGGTAGATCTAGTTTTATTCTTCTATAGTCAGCTAGCCAGTTTGTCCAGCATCATTTTTTGAAGATGTTACCTTGCCTACACTATGTAAATTTTGATGTCTTTGTTCAAAGAGTCACATGGCTGTGAAAGTGTGAGTTATATCTGTGTGTTTTCAGTTCTTTTTTATTGTTTTTTTTTAACTCTACATTTTTCTCTGCTCTCCTCCCTGCCTCTCCCCTCCCCTTCAACCCTCTCCAAAGTTCCCCATGCTCGTGACTTGTCTTTTTATACTTCCCATGTAGATTAGATCGATGCATGTCTCTCTTAGGTTCCTCATTGTTATCTAAGTTCCTGGGATTGTGATTTGTGGGCTAGTTATCTTTGATTTATGTTTTAAAAACGCTTATGAGTGAGTACATGTGATAATTGTCTTTCTGTGTCCGGGTTACCTCGCTCAAAATGATATTTTCTAGCTCCATCATTTGCCTGCAAAATTCAATACGTAGGTTTTTTTTTTTTTTTGTTATTTTTTTGTAGTACTGTGTAGTTCTCCATTGTGTAAATGTACCAGATCTTCCTTACCCATTCTTCGGTCGAGGGGCATTTAGGTTGTTTCCAGGTTCTGGCTATGACAAACAAAGCTGCTATGAACATAGTTGAGCCCATGTCCTTGTGGCACAATTGAGCATCCTTTAGATATACACCCAAAAGTGGTATTACTGGGTCTTGAGGAAGAGTGTTTCCTAATTTTCTGAGAAAATGCCTCACTGACATCCAAAGGGACTGTACCAGTTTGCACTCCCACCAGCAATGCAGAAGTGTTCCCTTTACCCCACAACCTCTCCAGCATAAATTGCCATCACTGTTTTTCATCTTGAACATTCTTACAGGTGTAAGATGGAATCTCAGATTTGATTTGATTTGCATTTCTCTGATGACTAATGATGTTGAATGTTTTCTAAAGTGTTCAGAGTTCTCTGTTTGGGTTTGTACTCCAATTTTTTATTGGATAATTTGTTCTTTTGATGACCAATTTCTTGAGTTCTTTGTATATTTTGGAGATCAGACCGCTGTCTGATGTGGAGTTACTGAAGATCTTTTCACGTTCTATAGGCTGTCGTTTTGTCTTGTTGACCATGTCCTTTGCTTTCCAGAAGCTTTTCTGTTTCGGGGGTCCCATTAATTGTTTCTCTCAGTGTCTATGCTGCTGGGGTTATACTTAGGAAGTGGTCTCCTGTGCCAATGCATTCAATTGTACTTCCCACTTTCTCTTCTATAAGGTTCAGTGTGACTGGCTTTATATTGAGGTCTTTGATCCATTTGAACTTGAGTTTTGTGCATGGTGATAGATATGGGTCTATTTTCATTCTTCTACATGTTGATATCCAGTTATGCCAGCACCATTTGTTAGATATGCTGTCTTTTTTCTGTTGGATATTTGTTGTTTCTTTGTCAAAAATCAGGTATTTGGAGGTGTGTGTATTAATATCTGGGTCTTCTATTCGGTTCTATTGGTCCTCCCGTCTGTTCTTATGCCAATACCAGGCTGTTTTCAGTACTGTAGCTCTGTAGTAGAGTTTGAAGTAAGGGATTGTGATGCCTCCAGAAGTTCTTTTATTGTACAGGATTGTTTTGGCTATCCTGAGTTTTTTTGCTTTTCCATACAAAGTTGAGTACTGTTCTTTCGAGGTCTTTGAAGAATTTTGCTGGGATTTTGCTGGGCAGTGCATTGAATCTGTAAATGCCTTTTGGTAAGATTGCCATTTTTACTATGTTAATTCTGCCTACCAAAGAACATGGGAGATCTTTCCACTTTCTGGTATCTTCTTCAATTTCTTTCTTCAAATATTTAAAGTTCTTGTCATACAAGTCTTCCACTTGTTTGGTTAGAGTTACTCCAAGATATTTTATGCTATTTGTGGCTATTGTGAAAGGTGTTGATTCTTTGATTTCTTCCCCAGCTCTTTTATCATCTGTGTGCAGGAGGCTACTGATTTTTTGAGTTAATCTTGTATCCTGCTACTTTACTGAAAGTGTTTATGAGTTGTAGAAATTCCTTTTTAGAATTTTTGGGATTGATTATGTAAACTATCATATCATCAACAAATAATGAGAGATTGATTTCTTCTTTCCCGATTTGTGTCCCCTTAATTTCCTTTTGGTGTCTTATTGCTCTAGCTAGGACCTCAAGGACTATATTGAATAGATATGGAGAGAGTGGACAACCTTGTCTTGTTCCTGATTTCATTGGGATCGCTGGGAGTCTCTCTCCATTTAGTTTGATGTTGTGTGTTGGCATGCTGTCTATTGCCTTTATTATGTTTAGGTATGTTCCTTGTATCCCTGCTCTCTCCAAGACCTTCATCATGAGGGGATGCTGTATTTTGTCTAAAGCTTCTTCAGAATCTAATGAGATGATTATATGGTTTTTGTTTTTTCGTTTGTTTATAGGGTGGATTTTTTTCAAGCTTCTTTATGTAGGAATTTAGTTCCATGAACTTTCCTCTTAACACTACTTTTATTGTATCCCATAAATTTGGGTATGTTATGTGATCATATTTATTGGATTTTAGGAAGTCTTTAATTTCTACCTTTTATTTCTTCCTTGACCCATTGATGATTCAGGTGAGCATTGTTGAATTTCCATGTGTTTGTGGGCTTTCTGGAATTAGTATTTCTGTTGACTTCTAGTTTTAAACCATGGTGATATGATAAGATACATGGGGTCATTCCAATTTTTTTATTTGTTGTGGTTTAGTTTTTTTTACCTAGTATGTGGTCAGTTTTTGAGATGGTTCCATGAGGTACTGGGAATAAGGTATATCCTTTTTTGTTTGGATGGAATATTCTATAGATGTCTGTTAAGTCCATTTGAGTCATAACCTCTGTTTGTTCTCTTATTTCTCTGTTCATTTTTTGTCTCACTGACCTGTTTAGTGGTGAGAGGGAAGTGTTGAAGTCTCCCACTATTAGTGTGTGGGGTTTAATGTATGATTTAAACTTTAGAAGTGTTTCTTTTACATATGAGAGTGCCCTTGTATTAGGGGCATAGATGTTCAGTATTGAAATTTCCTTTTGATGGATTTTTCCTGTGACTAATATGAAATGTCTTTTTTTGTGTCTTTTGATTGATTTTAGTTTAGAGTCTATTTTGTTAGATATTAGGATAGCTATACCCGTTTGTTTCTTAGGTCCATTTGATTGGAATATTTTTTCCTAACCCTTTACTCTGAGATGATGTCTTTCTTTGAGGTTGAGGTGTGTTTCTTGTATGCAGTCTTATCCAGTCTGTTTGCCTGTGTCTTTTTATAGGTGAGTTGAGACCATTTATATTAAGGGATAATAATGATGAGTGATTGTTATCTCCTGTTAATTTAGGTTTCATTGTTGATGATTTTAATTTGTGCGTTTTTCCCTTCTTTCAGATTTGCTGCTATGAGACCATCAATCATCTGTGTTTTTATTGGCATAGACAACTTCTTTGGGTTGGAGTTTTCCTTCTAGTATTTTGTTTAGGGCTGGGTCTGTGGCTAAGTATTGGTTAAATCTGGTTTTATCATGGAATATCTTTTTTGTCCTTTTATGGTAATAGAAAGTTCTGCTGGGTATAGTAGTCTGGGCTGGCATCCTTGGTCCCTTAATGTCTGCATAACACTTGACCATGACCTTCTGGCTTTCATTGTCTGCAATGAAAGGTCAGGTGTAATTCTGATAGGTCTGCCTTTATATGTTACTTGGCCTTTTTCCTTTGCAGCTCTTAATATTCGTTATTTACTCTGTTTAGTGTTTTGATCATTATGTGGCGAGGGGACTTTTTTTTTTTGATCCAGTCTATTTGGTATTCTGTAAGCTTTTTGTGTCTTTGTGGGCATATCTTTCTTTAGGTTAGGAAAGTTTTCTTCTATGATTTTGTTAAATTTATTTTCTGTGCTTTTGAGTTGAACTCCTTCTTCTATGCCTATTATTCTTAGGTTTGGTCTTTTCATGGTGTCCCATATTTCCTTGATATTTTGGGTTAAGTTTTTGTTAGATTTAATGTTTTCTTTGACTGATGAGTCTATTTCCTCTATTGTATTGTGAGAGCTTGAGATTCTCTCTTCCATCTCTTGTATACTGCTGTTCATGCTTGCATTTGTGGTTCCTGATTGTTTTCTCGTGATTTCTGTTTCTATAGTTACCTTGGCTTGTGTTTTCTTTATTGTCTTTATTTCAGTTTTCAAGTCTTGAATAGTTTCTTTCATATGTTTGATTTCTTTTTCTTGGTTTTCTTTAAGGGATTTGCTGATATCTTCTAATTTTTGTTTGTCTTTTCCTCCATTTCTTTAAGGGAATTTCTCATTTCCTCTTTAAGAGTTTCAAACATTCTCATGAAGTTATTTTTTAGGTCATTATTTTATGCTTCATCTATATTTGGTTGTTCATGTCTTCATGTTGTAGGATCTTTAGGTTTTACTGGTATCAGGTTGCTCTTTGTGGTGTTGTGTGTATTCTTACCTTTTCTACTCATCTTTCCTCTAATAGGTTTTATTGGGGCTGTTTGTGATTCTGTTGATTTATCTTCTAGGTGCCAGTGATTTCAAGGCTCAGATGGTTGTTCCTCATGGTACAGTCAGTGTCACAGTTCTAGTTACCTCTTTGGTCATTCCATGTTCCTGGAGGTCACTCAGCATTCCTGGAGGTCACTCAGCACTCCCGGACTTTGCTCCACTCCCTTGGAGTCTGCTGTCTGAGGTCTGCACTAGCCTAGATTACCTGCTTTGACCAGGTTCTGTAAATCCTGGTCGGGATCTACTCCTGCAGATGTCCCTGGCTTGGAGTTGGTCCTGCAAATGTCTCTGGCTCCGGTCTACTTCCTGGGAGTTCCCGGTCTTGGGTGTGCCCATACCTGCAGAGGATCTGGCTCAGGCTTACTCTCTCAGAGAGGTCCCAGACTCATGTGCAGACCCACAGAGGTTTCTGGTTCCTGTCTACTCCCTTTGAGGTCCCAGATTCACACCCAGACCTGCGGAGATCTCTGTTTCCTGCCTACTCCCTCGGAGGTCCCAGATTCATGCCAGACCCACAGAGAGGACCTGGCTCAGGTTCCTTGGAGGTCCTAGACTCATGCCCAAAGCCACAGGGTTCCTGGCTTAGGTCTACTCCTTTGAAGGTCCCAGATTCATATCTGGACCCTCAGCGGTCTCTGGCTCTGGCTCACTTGCTCAGTGGTAGCTTCCCTTTACCTGTTCTGGTGAAATTCATTGTTTTAGGTTTCCTCTGGCCCAGGTCTCTGGCTTAGTCCAGATCCGCCAATGTTCTTGGACTCAATCTGCTCCAATGGAGCTTGCTTTCTCAGGCCATGTTTTCAGTTCTTTCCATTGATCAATGAGTTTGCTTTTATACCCTATCAAGGTGTCCCAATAACTATGGCTCTGTAGTGGAAGTTTAAGGCAGGGCTAGTGATATATCCTGAGATTTTTCATTGTTCAGGATTGTTTGGGCTATTTTGAGTCTTTCATGTTTACATATGGATTTTGACAATAGCTCTCAATTTCTGTAAAGAATTGTATTGAAATTTTGATGGGAATTATGTTGATAAAGTAAGAAATTGAAGGAGATACCATAATATGGGAATTATGTTGATAAAGTAAGAAATTGAAGGAGATACCATAATATGGGAATTATGTTGATAAAGTAAGAAATTGAAGGAGATACCAGAATATGGAAAGATTTCCCATGCTCATGGATTGGTGGGATTAATATTGTGATTGCCATTCTATCTAAAGCAAACTGGAGATTCAACATGTATGCTTCAAAAATATCTCAGAATAAATCTGATCAGAACATAAAAATATCTGTACAATGAAAACTTTAATTTACTGAAGAAAGAAACTGAAGAAGATAATACCAAAATACAGAAAGTTTTGAGGCTTAAGTTCGAAAATGTATGAGAAAAAATGTTTAGTAAGCTCCATGGTTAATTACTTATAAATACTTTACTAGTGTTACACAGTACTTGATTGCATGGTGACTGTCATCTTTGCAACCATCAACACTTTATTTGTGTTTAACCTTCCTAAATTTAATGAAATATTTTGTTGTTTCTCACAGATAAGAGTTTGAATGGAATTTTCCTGATAAGAATAATATTTAATACTAAGAATGACAATATAGCATATATATGGACAATAATATTCTTGAAATATTACATGTTATAATTGATACATTATAAACTATTCTACTGGATATTATTTTAATGTGAGATTGGAAAAATGGATCATAGTTAAGACTAATATATAACATTCTAATTAAACAGTAAATGGAAGTATAGCCTTTTACATTTTTATTTCTTTCTGTTGGGTTCCTCTTCCAAATTGGTAATTGCAACTCCTTTCTATGTGTGCCATATCTCAGTGACTTTTCCTGCTGATTTCCCTTCGTCACTGGTGTGTTACTACTGTGAACTACAGATAACCTCTTCATTCAAGGAGTAAGACTTGCAGCTAGCAGAAAACACACTGATTCTGTCTTTCTTGTTCTACACTTTATCTCTGTAAATAAGAAAGGTACCAACTTCAGAAGCTTATAATTTAAAATTGGAGACATCTAAAACTATTTTTAGAGAGATTTCTTTGAACCTGTACAACTCCCTACTCTTATGAAGGCTGACGGTGCTTCAGAACTACAACAGGGAGATTTTATACGACTGTTCTTACTAGAACCTGCTTTATATAAGAACATACTTAAAAAGCTAATTTCTTGCCTCCGTTTTGCACCACAATCCACAAAGTGTGACTAATAATAGATTTAAATTTGCTAAGTGCATTCACTCCTTTGTGCCATCATAAAGAGAATCTATTACTGTAAAATTGAGGCTTAGTTCCAAATTGCGCCATTATGAAGTTTTCTTGCAGCAATGTTTTGTCTCTAATACACTTCCCTCATTGGAATTCTATTGCAAACCTGATGTCTAGCATCAAGTCTCACAATAATTATTTTAAATTGCTACTAGGAACAGTAGTCCTGGTGGGATATATTACTACCATTCTAACAAGATGAATTTCAATGCACTTGTAACCATATTATAGAAGATTATGAAAGAAAAAAATCTTTGAGTTTTATATCTACAGACACATACGTATCACAAGAAAACAATTCTTATAAGCTGCAAATTACTTTATATTGAACTTCAACTCAAACTAATTATAAATAACAGGGATAAATTAGGATATCCAAGTACACTTAGAGCATAATTAGTATGCATGATGAGTGACATCAAATGAATACATACTTAAAATTAATGCTACAACTTCGAATAATTATAAATGATAGTATATTTATATGATAGATTTTAAAGATTATATAAATCATATTAACACAGGAGAAGGTCACCAGAAAACTTTAAAAATGAAATTGTTATAAAATCTTTTTCTCAATTTTAATGTTTTCCAAATCCTGGCAGATCACATAAATGAATAACTGTCAAAAAGTAATTTATTATACATTTGAAACTTCCGAAGATCATCTTCAGTATTATAACCAACAAGCTGATTCTGCTAATCCCCTACAGATGGGAATGCAGCTAGAGGCCAACATTAGAAACACTGAAAAAGGTTTAATCACCTGAAACTTCAGTGCTGGAATTATTTGATTCCCGAATTATTGCACATTCTTTCTGAGGACATCTAATATACACCTGACCTGAGTATTGTCTACAGACTTACAAATACTTTAAGAAGATAATAACTTTAGTTTTACTAAATGTATAAATCTGAATTTGAGCATGGCAAGAGTGTTGTAAAGAAATAGTAGAAGCAAGCTTCCTGGTATAGATGAAGTGGTCATAGATAATTTGAAATCAAAAAACTATTTCACTCCTAATAATTTAAATTGGTTGCTACATATTAAGTAGAAGAAATCCCAAGTAAGAGCTCTGTGTGTGTAAGAATTCTCTTTTAAAATCTTTACATGCACCTCAAGTGAAAATCATTTAGATACCTAATGAAGTTGAAAGTTACTCCCCAGAGTTGATCAAATAGAATAGTTAATCTAAATGCTTGACTAAAATGATTATTGAAATTACACCTTAAGTAATAATTGAATTAATATCACACAACAGCAGACATGGGCTTCCAGTTGAGAAACTCAGATCACACTAACAATGCAGCAGTACATCCTATTATTAATAAGTTCTTCGTTTGTTACCCACAACAACATCCTATACATTCTATGCAGTTCTGCCAGGTAGAGTGACAGAGAATGACATCCATCTGGTCTACCCCTGCAGTAGCTGAGAAAATCAGTAATTCATTTCTAAAATTTGGTACTGTTTATAGCATCATAGCCTTCTGCCTTTCCGTAATCCAGGCATTAAATTACATTCAGGCTAGTGCTTATGACACATTGTCAGTAGAAAACAAATGAAGTTAATTTTAAAGCAGTATCTTTGCATTTAGTACTTGTTTTGTGTATGCTTACATTGTTCAAAATATACTCTTATGTTGTTTGGTAAAAACAGAATTCAAAGTCTGTAGTAAAGACCACATTGGAGCACCACTCTGTAGTAAAAGGATGGGTGGTGGGCTGCTTCCCACTGCCCGGCTACAGGCCACCCTGCTAGCTTAACCCCAAAATAACAACACACAAATTGTATTCATTTAAACACTGCCTGGACCACTAGTTCTAGCCTGTTATTGGCTAACTCTTACATCTTGATTCAACCCATTTCTAATAATCTGTATGTCACCACGAACTCGTGGCTTACCGGGAAAGATTCAGCATTTCTGACCTGGCAGCTTCATGGTGGGTGACTCTCTGCCTCTGCCTCCTTTTTCCCAGCATTCTGTTTGGTCTACTCCACCTTTCTAAGCTGCTTTCCTATCAAAAGGCAAGGCAGTCTCTTTATTTAACCAATGAAAGCAACACATAGAAAGAAGACCCTCCTACACCATTTCCCCTTTTTATGTTTAAACAAAAAAGAAAGGCTTTCATTTTAACATAGTAAAATTACATATAACAAAACAGTTATCAAGCAAGAATTACGGTTACAATATTTATATCTATTTTATCTTTTATCATAACTAAGGAAAACTATAGCTTTCTATCTATTCTTCAACTCCATCAAAGACTTCAGAAGAATATATTACCTAAGTACAGGAAATAAGCAACTTCCACACTCTAGAAATGACAGAGACATCTGACTGCCTGTAAAATCACCCAAAGTTTTTCTGTGCCGTTGGGGCATCCATCTTCAGCCTATAGGCCTATAGTATCCAGCAGACATTTCCATGAAGCAGGAAATTTCAAAGGCAGTTCAGTCACTATCTGCTGTGTCCTGCAGAATGTCTCACAGACTCTTTCATGAATCAGGAACCCTGAAGGATCATCTCACCTTTAGGCAAATTCAGCAGCCCTCTCTCTGCAGGTTCTTTGTGTTCAAGAACAGTTTCTTTCCCAAATGGCTAGCAAACTCCATTAGGAGCCTCTTCAATGCCCATCTTCTTCAGAAAGTAGCTTGGTGCTGTCAGGAGCAGACATGTTTCATTGTCATGAAAAAACCCTAAGTTATTAAAACATTTAAAATGCCATATTCTGTAGTCTTTGAAAGATATGAAGAATGCCTATCTAACTGAAATATATCTCCATATATCTAGAAAATCTAACTAACATGACTACAAGCTTGACTATTATTGATGATTATCCATTAACAACCTATATTTCCTAATTATATATTACATTTTTAAAATGAACTACACAATCACAATACCTTAATCAAGATCAGAAATACATATACATATAACAAAATTGACCTTAAAATCCATACCAATGCAAATTATTCATATCTATATCATATCCCCCTTTAAATGTAAAAGAACCTTTATAAACAATATCTGGGAATATGGACATAGTTATTTCTCTCCAAAGTTCTTCCTGCTATTAAACATGTCTTTCATGGTGTATCCTGTATGCTAGGTTCCTCTCAGAGACAGTAGTTGAGCAAATTAATTTTTTGAGGGTGTTTACAGCAACCGTTCAGGAGGGCGTAGTCATACCATCATATTGGGATAGAAGCAATCCACAGGGTCTCATCCTCTGTGAAAACAAAAGCAGAACCTCCTTTCCAAAGCATCATATCCTTAGATCCAAATTCTGAAGTCAAGATAGCTGTATAATACACATGTTGGATTAGTTTAGCCGACCACACAGTGAAATGTCTCTCTGTATGTAGCTCCTTCACAGTCAAAAAATTCCAAGAAAATATAATAATATACAGAATCCAAACTCTCTGTGAATTTTCCATTTTTACATGGCTTAATTTTCTTTATTTCTTTTAATCTATAACTATCTGTACTCTGTCTCTTTAAAAACTTTACCCTTTTTTAAGGCATTAACTTTATTCTCTATATTCTTTTTCTTTTCTCTCCCAAGTCTACGTATGTCTAACACTATGACCCATTTAGAGGTCTTTTATGTCTGAATCTGTCCTATTGCATTGTCTATAATTTTTTTTACTGTCCAGGAACATTTTTGCTTTGTACTTTTAAATTGCTAAGTGCTTAAGAATCTATGTTGTGACATTCCTAGGTCAAAAACAGGTACTGCGGGCTTGTCCAGCCAAGTCTAATATGGCAGAGCCGCTTATGACTCTGAATCAGTTGTGCCTCTGAGCTGCAGAACAGCAGGCTATTCTGGATGTTGGCTCCACCTCTCTCCAATTTCAAATGGAGGACATACCATTTCTGCTAACTCTGGGGCCACCAGGTAGGAGCCGCACTCAGCACTTTAATTCTGAGACTGAGTGCGCAGCATAGAAATTCTTTTTTTCTGAGTTACATTCAAACCTGCCCCATAGAGCACTGTGCAGCCTGGAAACATCTCTCTGTATGGTGACAGAAATCTGTCATGCTCTCCCACTTGCCCAAGCCTGATTCAGCCATCTGCCCAGACAGGAAGAGCTGAGCCATGGGCATGGTCTCAGCTACTTTCTTCTTGACCCCGAGTGGGCACAGAAGCATCCGAGCTCACAAATGCTCCATAGCTGGAGTTTGCACTGGCGGCAAGGCCCAGGAAGCCTCGTTTTAAAATGGCGTGGCTTTTTTTCTGCTGCTATTGCTGAATCAGGAAATCTCTCTACAGCATGCACTAGCAAACAGCAAAAAGCTGTGTTAAACTCCATATTTGTGTCTAGAATTCCATTTTAAGCCCTCTTATGTTTTATGTGGAGTTAGTTACTACGCTGGAGCGCCACTCTGTAGTAAAAGGATGGGTGGTGGACTGCTTCCTGCTGCCCGGCTACAGGCCACCTGGCTAGCTTAACCCCAAAATAACAACACACAAATTGTATTCATTTAAACACTGCCTGGCCCACTAGTTCTAGCCTGTTATTGGCTAACTCTTACATCTTGATTCAACCCATTTCTAATAATCTGTATGTCACCATGAGCTCGTGGCTTACTGGGAAAGATTCAGCATTTCTGACCTGGCAGCTTCATGGTGGGTGACTCTCTGCCTCTGCCTCCTTTCTCCCAGCATTCTGTTCAGTCTACTCTGCCTATCTAGCTACTGTCCTATCAAAAGGGCAAGACAGTCTCTTTATTTAACCAATGAAAACAACACATAGAAAAAAGACCCTTCTACACCAAAAGTCCGTCACATCCCGCTAAGGACCAAGGCCCTCATCCCTGTATCTAGGCTGAGCAAAGTATCCCTCCATAGGGAATGAGCTCCAAAGAGCCAGTTCATGCGCTAGGGAGAGATCCTGATTTCATGGTCAGTGGTCCCACAGTCTGCCCCAGCCATACAATTGTCACCCATATTCAGAGGGCCTAGTTCAGTCCTATGCAGGTTCCCCAGCTGTCAAACTGGAGTTAGTGAGCTCCCACTAGCTGGGGTCATCTGTTTCTGTGGATTTCCCCATCATGGTCTTGACCCCTTTGCTGATATTATTGTTCCTCCCTCTCTTCCACATTGACTCCCCATGGGAGACCATATCCTCTCTTAGGAGTGCATGGGGGCAGTAGTTGGGAGAAGGCGGGGTTGGGAGGACAGTAAGGAGGGAGGGGCCTGAAGATTGTTATGTGAAATAAAAGGAGATTGTTTTAAAATTTTTTAAAAAAAACAAAGCAACTGAAAGGAAAAATGTCCAGTGTTAACAGTCCTTTAAGACCTGGATTTGTTCTCCAGATTGTCAGACGTTCCTTCCATTAGCACGTAGGTAAGGCAATCCTTGGAACTGAGTATAATATTTCACCTTCCACCTTCAGATTGAGTGAACAAACAGGAAGTTGATAGAAAGGTGATGGGAAGAGAGTGTCTTCTTGGCTTTTGTTAGTAAAATATAAGCAAGCTGCCCATCAAATCATTTATAATTTGCCACCAATATCTCCCCCTATTTATTTGCATTAAAAAGGTAAGGTACAAATAGAACGAACTGCCCAAAATGGCATATTAAGTTAAGATCATGACATTAAAAGCATGACCTCCTATCAGAGGTCATTGAAATTAGCACTAAGGTTTTTTTTGGCTGGGGGGGGGGGAGTTCAAGACAGGATTTCTCTGTAGCTTTGGAGCCTGTCCTGGAACTAGCTCTTGTACACCAGCCTGTCCTTGAACTCACAGAGATCCGCCTGCCTCTGCCTCCCAAATGCTGGGATTAAAGGCGTGTACCATGACCACATGACTCAGCAATAATTTTAAAAATATAGTAATATAGACAGCTTTTTTAATAGTAAAAATATACTCTCAGTAGATATATTTCTTGAGGCTATTTATGAATCGATTCCCTATATACTGTGTTTTGTTCTCGCAAATAATTGCTCTCATGACTACAAAGGTATCATCCTATAAAAGTAAAATCAACTGAGATAAATTAGCATCAGCATAACAATGGGGCAACATAGCACCTTGCCAAAACTCCAGAGTTTGCTCCATCCTGTCAACTTTCCATATTTGCAGGATTGAGTTAACTCTGAATTCATTACCCTCCATATTCCCAGAGTTGTTTCCTAGCAATGGTGTATGAGCTTATATTTTTTTAAAAATTATCTTTGTGTCAAGGAACACTTCAAATCTTTTTGAATTTTACAATTAACACAACTATGAAAAAAGAACATTTATTTCAAATATTTTGGACAATACTAAATTGCTTTTGAGAATTCAAAGAATGCTGACACCAATCTGAGAAAGATGAATTTGCTGATATATTACCTCCTGCATATTGATTTGTGTGTATGTTCAGAGCATTTTGCTTCATTTTCTTAAAAAGACAGGCTAGCAAAGCATAGCCCATGTTTTAAGTGATATATTTGATTGACAGTCTGAATGAAAGTAATTATTTGATATCTCCTAGAAGTGCATGATAAAGAAATGTTAAACCCAGAAAGGATATTAAGTCTTCTAGACTAGAACACTATGTCTAGGAAGGACTCCATCAAATTTCTCTTAGAAAGTGAATTTGTTTATATCTTACATTTCAAGGAAAGACAAATATTTAACTTCCCATTATAATCTCTCCCTGTGTGCCTCTTTCTTTACTCTTTTGATAAGAAAATATCACACTTTTTATTTCTTTGAATATCCCACAGATCACACAGTGATTAAGTTGAACTAGACAGATTTTAAATCATCACAGAACAATGAATATGAACTTTTTGCAAATGAGCATGAGCTGAAGACTCCACCTTTTCTTGGCAACAAGAATTCTTTTGAATTTCCAAGTTCTAAGAGTTCTGTGACCAAGAACATTGACATATAAATAAACTCTCCATCTCTCTCCAGATTATCTGTGGACTGTGGTACCTCCTAGCTTTATCTTATAAGAAAAAGCCATTCCTGAATAATACAGGGTTGCATAGCACCATGATTAGAAGCATACTCTGCCATCCTTTATGTAAAAACAATTGGAGCAAGTTGCATATTGAAGAAACAAATTATCATCAAAGTTCAGATACTATAAAGCACTTATCCCTTGGTGAACGAATGCTTTATACTCAAAGTCAGAAGATAAAAATGAAGCATCACTAAGAATATGCTAGAAATATAAACATCATGAAGTCAAGTGCTATATTTTACCTGAGAATAAACATTAAATAATTGTTTTCTCTAACTTGTAACAGTTGAGCAATGAATTAATATAGTCTAAAAATATTTTACATTATATATGGTGTGTGTGTGTGTGTGTATAATAGTGGTTATCATGAACTACTTTAGAAGTTAATAAGACAAGTCTACAGACATCAAATGGTTATTCTCCAAGGAATTCCAGTGTCAAAGGTTCAGTGGTGCGGGGCGCCATCCTGTCCAGCAGGAATGAACCCCACCAAAAACGAGAATTCCTTCTCTGGTCACATCTTTATTTGGAGCATTCCCTTGAGGAAAATTGGGGGAAGGGACGATAGAGCAGGGACGAGAGAAAGCTTAGAGAGAGCCTTGGGCCCCGAGGCAGCTGCTTTTAAACGGCGGAGCAGCCTGAACGCTGTCCCGATTGGTCAATGCCACTCTGCTGGTCTGAGCATGTGCAGGCAAGGGTGCAGGCAGGGTTGCTCAGCCCCACGTGGCTACCTCCAAACTGCAGGACCACCTGTGCCTCCAGGTGGCTCCCAACATCTCCCCCTAATTATTGTCTTTAAGAGCAATAAGGCAAAACTATTTTCCAATCTGGTCCCCACCTAGACGCAGCATGCCAAGGATATCTCTGCTCCCACCCATCTCCAAGGAGGGAGAAAGGCAGAATAGAGTCAGTCAGAAAATTGTTAAGAGATAAGAGGTTGCACAGGGTGTTGCTCAAGTCGATGGTGTGAAACAGCTGCTCTTGGCACCGCCCAGAAGGTCATCTCTGCTGCCTCCGCACGAATCTTCCACAGCAGGACACTCAGCATCCACTGGGTCGTCTTCTTTATCTCTCTGGTCGGTCTCGCTGGCATCCAGATGTATGTCAGCATTCCTAGAAAAACATAAACAAAACTCTCCTCCCAAATAAACATTTAAGAGTATTAAAAACTCTCAGTGTAAAAATTCAGCACAATCAGTACTGGAAGTAGGCTGGTTTTGAACTTAGAGACCTGCAGGTCTCTGTATCACAAAGCAAATCTTGTTTGCCTGTACCAGCAAAATTTTGAATTAAAAATTAAATATAAAGAATGCAAGAGAAAAATCCTTTCTCTGGGGGAAGCTGTCACTGGTAGTGTATTCCCCCTCTTATGTCTAAAAACCAAAGCAGTTGTCACTGGGAATTGAACTCAGGACCTTTGGAAGAGCAGTCAGTGCTCTTAACCTCTGAGCCATCTCTCCAGCCCTCTATTTAGATGGAAAAACCTCTAGGTAACATTGTTTATTTCACCCGTTGCCAGGGGCAATAGGTAATGATAACCAGGTTGACGCGCCTTTATTATGATAATTAGGACCAGTTCTTTGAGGGAGAATGGACGTCGATCATCTGGCTACTTCCTGCTGACAAAGGGGCGATGTTTGGGGGATAAATGTTTTTATCTGACTAAATTTTTGGCGACAAATGTTTTTATCTGACTGAATTCTTGGCGACCTTGACTGAGGGCGGCAGCAGCGGAGGCGGCGGCTGCCACAGCTCCGCCTCTGAAGCCCATTATGGCGCGCTCCGCATGGCCCGAAGGCATGGCTCCGCCCCGGGCCGTGGGCGGGCTCGCCGGTTATCCCGTAACTGCGAACTGTACCTCAGCCTCACCTCAGGCATTGAATTCGCACCGCCAAGCTCCGGCGAGGGGGGCATCCGCCCACCCGTGGGGGGGCTTCTCCTGCCCGGTCCGCCCGCGCGCAGAGCCCCGTTCTCTGGGAACTCATCTCCGCCCGCCCATGATGCTATGGAAACACAGTTTTTCCGCAGAGCCGATTCAGCTCCTCTCTGCTTTCTATGGCGCCGCTGCTCACCACGCAGCTTCCGCCTCAGTCAGGCGAGTCCGCTCAGGTGCTGAAAAAGTCCTCCAAAAACCATAGCCCCGCCAGAAGGCCGGGACATATAGCCTCTGATGACACACGGACTTTAGCCCGCCCGTCGCCATGGTGACCTGGCTGTTCGTAGGCCTCCAGCAAACTCCCCGCCAGCAACTGGTTGCGTCTCCCTCCTGAGTAGCTGGGATCACAGGTGTGCACCACCGTGCCTGGCCCACTTCCGTGTTTCTAATCAGGCATTACCGCTCAAAGGCGGGCCGGCTGCCGCCAGCACTCTCAGCACGATCAAGCAGCTTGTCTTTCTCAGTCAAAAAATTAAAGTTTTTTGTACGTGAGAGCCAGAGACTGAGCTCTCTTAACAAAATTAGGCGAAAATCACCTCCAAAAGCTCTGTGGCTCTTTAAGAACAGGGAAGGCAGTGATCAAGTTTGCCTCCCTACGAGACTGTTGCCTCCAGTCTCTATCAGCGAGTACGCAGGTGGACGGAGAGGGAGCGGAAGCCGCGGTCTCCCGTACCCCATCGTCCTCAAAGTCCCGCCTTAGTTACCTCGCCTTTTTTGCTGCTGTTTACATTCCTCCTGCACTGAACTTAAGGGATTTTTCTTCCCCGTTGCTTTCTGTACCTTCTTTCAGATACCTTAACTTTGATTTTTTTTTGTATTTTCTTTTCTATTTAGGCCTATCCTTTGAAATTCCTTTTTACATTTCTTTTCCTCCCCTTTCTGGGGATTCACAGACGTCACTCACCGCTCCATGTTCTCAGAGTTCTGAAATTCAAGGCTCTCTGTGCTGGTGTCTGATCTTGGCTTTTTCTCCCGGGCTTTCTCAGGGTCCCCCGGCGTAGTTGTCAGGGTCCCTCAGCGTCCCGGAGTTTCGAGCACCAGTTGCGGGGCGCCATCCTGTCCAGCAGGAATGAACCCCACCAAAAACGAGAATTCCTTCTCTGGTCACATCTTTATTTGGAGCATTCCCTTGAGGAAAATTGGGGGAAGGGACGATAGAGCAGGGACGAGAGAAAGCTTAGAGAGAGCCTTGGGCCCCGAGGCAGCTGCTTTTAAACGGCGGAGCAGCCTGAACGCTGTCCCGATTGGTCAATGCCACTCTGCTGGTCTGAGCATGTGCAGGCAAGGGTGCAGGCAGGGTTGCTCAGCCCCACGTGGCTACCTCCAAACTGCAGGACCACCTGTGCCTCCAGGTGGCTCCCAACACAGTGGTAGATAGATATGAATAGAAACTAGGTTACTATGTTGAAATAAAGACCCTGTGATATTTATATCCAAGAAACATGCAACATTGGACATTAAATTTGAAGACCTGTTTCCAAGACAGATTTTTATTTTATAGAGACTTCAGCAATTCACTTTATCTTTCACTAATAGATTAAAATTCAAGTCATTGCCTTGAAGGGGAAAATTTTTTACACATGCACATTTTTACAAAACTGTCATATTTCTGAAACTTCATGATAAATCATTTCTATCCCACATAAGATCACTTAAGGTATGAGTAAAGCAAAATCTTTAAAATATCTTATTAATAATAATTTTATAAATTAAAAGTACATCTTCTCTCCACCAATATCATACGTTTTTTCCCTCTAGAGCACTGAACAGCTAATTTCAACACTGTTTCTATTGACAGATTAGCACTAATTACACATAGAAGTCTCCATCTTCCATAGTTGCCCAAAGCTATCCTGGGATATTTAGACATTTTCCTTATTTATTGAGTAAATCATGTCTGTAGATATTCATCATGTTTGGAGTCCATGCTATATTTTAGTTGCTCTTATAAATCTTTTTCATATATTGTATCTTTCTAGCACTGTAATACAATGAGGCTTATCTCATCTCCTTTTTCCATTACCATAGAATATGAAGCCTTACAGTCGCTAGTCCCCTTCCAGTCAGATATCACAGTCACAATATATACTTAGTAATGCCCACTCTGCTTTCTAAGACACATAATCTGTCTGCTTGGAAAGTTAGGCTAAGTCGTTTAAGTGATACATGACATCTTCTAATTTATCTGTTGAGCAAGTCCAAATGCCCATACATTTGAATTGCTTAAAGATATGTGTGTGTGTGTGTGTGTGTGTGTGTGTGTGTGTGTGTGTGTGTGTAATCCTTGAGTTACTTTGCCTTTATGTCCTCTAGCATAATGAAAATTAACGTGATAATACATTGATATATTATTGTGACTTCAGGCTTTTTTCATAGAGGCAGGGAGTTCTGTCTCATCAGTACCACAGTGGAATGAGACAGACAAGACTAAGACAGGAATTCTAACCTAGGAAATCCCCTAATATTTTGTGTGACTTCAGACAAGTTGCTTAATCTCTCACTTTTGAACTTTTTCATCTAAAAGAAACTTGCCAACACCACAGAGATAATATGAAGTCTACATAATTAAAGCAAATTAAAGTTCAGAAGACATACTTGTGTTTGTCACTGTCATAAACAGTGTGTGTGTGTGTGTGTGTGTGTGTGTGTGTGTGTGTGAGAGAGAGAGAGAGAGAGAGAGAGAGAGAGAGAGAGAGAGAGAGAGAGAGAGAGAGAGCCTCTGCATCCATATCAGAGAGGGATTTGCAATGGTCCACTTATACTCTGATTTGATTATTATGGTGATCAGTAGCCCTCAGAAAACCTAGGAGGATGAGGTATTGGAACAACAACAAAACAAATCTAACCAACCTGCCCAGAAGCAGAACAACAACCTTGATTTCATTAACACCAACAGCTAACCAACAGAGTAAATTGAAGATAATGTATCAGAATGTAGTTTAATCTATTTTCCCAAACTTTTCCTAGATTTAATATTGAGCCATAAAAAACGGTTGAATAATTAAAGACAAAGATACTAAGCTACACATTCGAGTAAATAACTCTTGCTGTCCTCAGCAAGCCTGTTGACTTAAGCCAGCTCAGATTGTCTCACAAAATCCAGGGCAGTCCCAATGAGGCTACAGAGAGAGCCTGCACATTCTTTACTTATGAAGAATCTATTGACAAGAATTAGAAAGGTTTCTTGATGGAGTATTGAGAAGGGTCATTTAATGTGAAGATGCATTGTACTACAGAAAAGTCTTAAGTTATTATGTATACATATCCATATACACATACATACATGTGTGCTTATACATATGCATAATTTAATACATATACATTCTCAAGATTGAGATCACATCATCACCTCTTGGGATTGATTATATCTTTTATCTGAGAACATGAAGCAAGCTTAATGAGGAGCTGATATGAAATAGGGCCATTTCAGTAATTCTTAGTTCTTTGAACTTTCAGGCAAGCTTAATGTACATGCTATTTCATGGGATAAACAAACTATAATGTTAAAATAGTACATTTCTGGAAATGAGTGTACTAGAACTCTGCAGTACTAAATAAGCAACATGTAAATCCTGGTGCATATGCTGCAGATTTCAGGTGGAGCAAATGGATTCGGCAGAGATAAACTACCGAAAAATTACCTCCATGATGTATTAACCCAAATAATCTCGTTCCTGACGTAAAAAAAAGAAGCTGAAAATTAAACCTGTAGTTATGAATACTGCGTCTGCACATTGTGCTGCATGCACTGCATGTGTTAGAATTTCTTCTCAGTTCTTTTTTTAATCTTTTATTCATAGCATTGCAGGTGATGAAAAATTTATGCCTTGAGTCTGGCATTGAAATTAAATGCAAAATGAAAACAGAAGCAGTTTATACTGACAGCTTAAATATCTTTATCTAGCATACGGTTGCACTATAAAAATCACTGGGTGACTTTTTCAAATCTCCCACATGTAAAAACCAAGAGTTGTACAATAATGAATATATATAATGAATAATGAATATATATAATATATATAATAATGAATATATATGTGATGACAAAAGAAAAGTTGTATTTTTATTAGCACTCTTCATTAATTTCATTTTTGTTCTTTTTTTCCTTTTCTGTTGTTACATGGGTACCATGAGCACACGCTTTGAAACACTGCACAGTTAATCACTGATATTAGTCCTTTGGAGTGGCAGCAAATAATTGATTTTTGCAGTATTTTTAATGAGGATGATTTTCTTGCTAGATTTTTGTCTTAAGTTGAATAGAAAATATTCATCTGTACGTAAGCTAATACTTCAGAGAAGGTTAATTATTCAGGTGAATCAATTTGTTCATCATTATACTAATCTCGTGATGTTTTGGAAGAATGGCAGAAATTGCAGCCATATCCACAATCACTAGGATTGTGAGTTTTCAAGTATATTTCTTTCATTAGAATGACTATAATAATTTCGTACATATTATTTTAGTAGTCACAACCCTATTCAGCGAATGAGGTTCCCTCTGAAGGCCCTGTCTTCTGAAGACGCTGCATCTTTTGTCCGTGGTGTGTCTGCATGTGCTGTGCTGCAGACAACTGTTCGTGGTGGCTTTTGTTGACGACTAATGTGGAATTTCAAACAGTTAGCTGGGGAAGTAAATTAATTGAAGAAAATAATTGCTTGGTTTTGTGAATAAAGCACAGATTTAAAATACATTATGTGTGTTTTATATGTATGAGAATTTACAAAAATAAGTACAAAGTTATTTAACATTTAAATAAGCAAAGCATTTTTGAACAATCTGCAGTTGCGGAAAGCACCAGGACTACAACAACCATTCAGGTTCCCATATTTAGACGACTTCAACGCATAGTCTAAAATATTTTACACTCAGCCTCTGGTTTGTAGCTCTTCTCCTGGTTGTTTTATGTAAACATAACTGAGTATAATTATGCAGATAATTTTATACAATATTAATTGCTGTAAGAGCACAGTGAAAGTGTGTTAATTCAGTAATTCATTTACATTTTAATGATTTTAGTAGCATAATATTAACAAATCAAATCATAATATCTAACCATTGTAACTTGTTTTGCCAAGTCCAAAGTCACATTATGTCATTCAAAATATATTTATCACATCTTGCTAATGGCAACTAAAAATAATGTTTAAATACTTATATTTAAAGTTTTTTAATATTTTCTAACATAACATTCAATAAAAATATGGTACCCAAGAACTGTAGCATAGCAAGTACCCAGTTTTAAGGCGTATGTGGTACCTGTCTCAGAACATAGAATATCAAACTGGCCTGTATCTTTGAAATATAGTTTATGGGAAGTAAAGAATGCTTTTAAGACAGCCTATACAAAAAATAAAAAAGAGTCCAATACATTAAATATGTTTCTTTTTAATATGGGAAGAACAATTCCAGGTGTTTATTATAGGAAGTTAGTGAATTATTAAGTTTACATGTAAAAGAACAGCTAAAGCCACTCTCCAAATAAACAAATTTCAGGCTGGCATTTATTTCTTATTTCTTTCATCATGTACAGATTTAATATCATCAGGAATAAATCTAAATTGTTCACTTCGTCCCTCCTAATTCCTGAAGCAGTGTTAAAGTCTGGAGAGGTTTGAAGTGACGGATTACAAGCCGTCTTTTGCATACATGGCCTATAGGGAGAAGCGGATACCTTGCATCTAATAAACAAGAAAGTGAAGTCGTTGAATAATGAATTAAGTGGCATAAGTTGTGATAACAAGGAGCAAATGTAACTTCAGACGAATAGTATTTGCTTTGTGTGGGGTTATCTGAGAGGGCTGGTGTTCCACCAGGGAGGCAGAAAGAAGGCTCATTATATTAAGATGTTCTTTCACAGAGCACAGCCGAAAATGATCTCGCAGTTTTCCTCCCCATTTGCTGAACTCCTTTGTGCACTTCTATCAAATCATCCACCTCCACCAGGGGATAACTAAGGTTATTTCAGACTGTGAGTGTTGTTTAAAATGAAAATTCCTAGTGAGTTTTAGATGGGTCACCCAACAATTAAAAAGAGATGTCTAATTGGTTCATCCATATTAGGGTCAGCAGCTGGATACAGAATAAAAGGTTGTGCTGCCCTCTTGCCCAGTTCTGAACCAAATTAAATTATTAATCTACTCTTTACTGCAATGTAGCTTCACGGGGACTCCTAACCTGCCATGCTGAATGAAACAGAATGACTGCTTTACATTTTCATTATGGAGAATAATACTTTAAATTGCAAATGTTCTTCTATGTTGCCTGCATTGCATACCTTATTGTACGTGTGCAAGTGTCTTCAATAGCCACTGCTTTTACTTTGTTTCGTTAATTTCTTTTTTAAGTATGTTTTTAATTGAAATAAATTTACATCACTTTCCCTTCCTTGTCTCCCTCCTGCCCTACCAGCCACACTTCCTCCTATCCCTCCAATGTACTCCCATTCTCAAGTTAATACACCTTTTTGACTGTCATTGTTAACACACATATATGCATGTGTGTATGCATGCATGTGTATATGAATATAGATAAATACAATTTGCTGAGCTCCATTACTGGCAGTGAAAGTGAAAGTGGTCAGCCCTGAAACAAGGTACACACTGTAAAGGCCAGTCATGATAATCTAAGTCTTCCTCCATCCATTTTCACCTGGGACTCTGGCCGTCGATGAATTTCAATAGAGGCTGGAGTCTCAATTGTTTACCCTGAGAAACCACAAGCTGAGAATCACCCGACCCCACCCAAGAACAGACCATTCAAAGGGAATTCCTGGCACTCCAAGCACTGTAGATAGAAACACCTGCAGCTCACAGTCACCAGGAAACCCTAGAGGAATGTCAGCCAATCAGAGGTCTTAAAACCTCAGAAACCCCTCACCCCCACCTTTACTACTCTAAAACCCTATTCTAATTGAGCTCGAGGGCTCTCCGGTTATTCCAATACGTTGGACATGCTAGGAGACAGAGTTTGTAAACTTGATTAAAATAAAAGCTCTTTGCTTTTACATATGGGTCTCTTGATTTCCTTGTCGGCTTGTTGGGGATTGGGGATTGCGGATTTGGGCGTAACACACACAAACAACAAAAGTCTGCCCATCAAGTTGTTTAGTTAATTTCTAATTGTAGATGGAAATTATGAAACTACTTGGGACTGAAAACCAAGCAAATGTTTTGTGCCACGAAAAAAACTGATGCTTCCCTTTCAGAGGCCATTGATTACGTAATCTAGGGGAGGGGCTTTGTGGGAGTCCTCTGTTTGCACTGGCGAGTCAACCCGACCTTGTGATCACCCTGCAGGTCTTGTTTAGTCAACCATTTTGTTGAGATTTTATTGGTAGAGTTCTCTAATATGTAGAAGACACTATATTAAACTTGGGAATCATGAGGAGGAAAGACTAATTCCATGATTGTGAAACTAAAGGAGGCTGTATTTGGGGTGCACCTGGCACTGGCCAGCCGACTGAGAGAGCAGCCTCTGCCAGCCTCTTGGAGTCCCTTTTATAGAAGAGGTAAACTGCTTACAGGACGAGAGAGTTGGCTAGTGTGCATTGTTAGAAAGAAGCGATGAAGGGAGGGAGCAAGGATGAGGGCCTGCGTCACGTGACTGCGTGGAGAGTTGAGTGCACGTTGAACAACATGTTTTCTCATTTACATTAGATCTAAGAATCAGGAACTTATTCTAAGTTACAAAAGAAACCTTAACTTAAAAGGACTTAACAAGGGTCAAACAGGAAGTTATTCTTAACAAAGGACAATCAGGAAGTTATTCTTAACGGTCTTACCTGCAAGATATATTGTTCCCGGTTTGGTCTCACAACTACCTGACAGCAGACAGCCTTCTCTTCTGGCTCTTACTTAGGTCATGGTGCTCCCGGAGTCTTAGGTGCAGGAATTGCACTTTAGATGCGCCAGCTGGAGCTAGGCTCTCCGTGGTCCTCTGCAGATTGGCTGGTTGGGGATCTCGGTGCCGCCCTTGTCTGTGGTGTAAGGCTGCGGTTAGAAATGGCACTGCTCCAGAAGAGTGGCAACAGGAGGCTTTCATCTAGAGTGCAGATTCTTTTGCTTCTTCAGTCACAGGTAGTGGACTACATTTATAGTACAGATGTAAATTTTCTTATATTAAACAGGCCTTACATCCAATTAGATAGCTATCGGTTACCTCCAAGATAAAAATACTTGTGTTGTACCATGGGGACACCCTGACCACCCACTCATTGCGTTTGCAAACTTTACAGGTCAGTGAGAATATTGACGACTTTTCTCCCACGGCAATTTGCATAGTGCCCTCTAATACTATGAAAATTATCTAACTCTCTGAGAGTTAAAGTCTCAGGAATAAGGCCTCCAGGTTTGTTCCACCTCAGTTTCTCCAAGTCCTGTGTCCAGTATGTTGTAACTTCAGCCATAGGATTCGACCTTCCCTTCAGGTTCTGAGAGCCAACCAAGAGAAATAGCAATAGTCTATATTATTTTGGAAGTCTCTTAGAACCTACTGATTAGCAGCTAGACGTGGGGTTGCTCTTGCCAACCATGTGAGATTTTGTTCGGTATCCTATAACATTTGGAGGAAGCATTTCATGGCCTATGTTCTATCATCATTTTAATATATACTTACTTTTTACACTCACTAAAAATTAAATTATGAAAGTTGTGATAGAATGAAGCTAGATCCTTAGAACTTGGTATGATTTCTAAAGGTAACTCACCTGGTAAACAACTAGATAAGATTGCTTTTAATATACAGTATTAGCTAAGTTTTGAATCTCATTCATTGATTCATTTGTGTGTCCATGTGCACATGTATTACATTAGTTCAACCTATTAGATCATACAAAGTTGAATATTGGTACAGGTTTTATATATTAGAAAAATTCTAAGGTAATGTAGCTTGTTCTGTAGTTTATCAAAACCCTAGTTGCTGGACACCTAGTTAGTTATTTCAAGTATTGTTTGGGGAGCCACATGAACAGGAACAAACAAACAAAATAAAGTGTCTTTTGTTGAGAGACTTACAAACCAATGGACAGGAACTAGACAATAAATTAGTCCTCAAATAAATTAGAAAGCATAAAGCAAAATATTGGGAAAAGAGAGCAAAATAGTATGATGTCAAGACAGTTTTTCCCCACCCAAAAGCCTTGGTGAGTGATGTCCTTTTGGCTTCTGAAATTGGAACAGAGGCATGAGTCAGGAGCCGGGTAGCAAAGCAGAGAGAGTAGCAAGTGCCCGGACCCCAGAGTAGGAGTGAACTTGCCATAAATGAGCACCAGAAAGAAGTCGAATTGGCTTCTTCAATATGCAGCTTGTGTTCTTATGTTGTGTTCCATGCTTCGGTAGATCCCAGTTCATTCCCTGCTGCCAGCATCATAAAATTCTTAATTTTGAAGTATGTGACTCCATATTAGTCTTGAAAATTATGTGTCAATTTCTGAAAAAATGAGTTTAACAAGAATATGGTAGAAAAAGACAAAAAACTCACAAAAAATGTAATAGTTCTGGTACGCATGATAAGGACCATATATTCTGAAAGATGAGCTGCACTTTACAGTACAGCCATTTTTGCTTCCTATATATAAAAGTAGATTTTTTTATTTTATCTTTTCTATATATTATATGCACTTCTTGATACCATATGACTAGATAGTCTACTAATACTAATTGTAGCTCACAGGAATTTGATTTTCATTTAACACCACAGGACTTACTTGTGGTAGGAACTCATTGTTCACATTTCAATCCTTGCTGTCTTCCCACAGTTACATAGTTATAGTACCAAATCTACATGACTATTTAACAGTTAGGATGTTAGTGGTGGTGCACGCCTTTAATTTCAGCACTCAGGAGGCAGAAGCAGGAGGATCTCTGTGAGTTCAAGGCCAAGCTGATCTACAGAGTGAGTTCCAGAACAGCCAGGGCTATACAGAGAAACCCACTCTCTAAAAACCAAAAAGAAAAAGTAGGCCTAATCATATGAATACCTATATACCTATATATAACATATATGTATTTTATATAGAAAATGTCAATTTCAAAGGCTCATGGGACAGAAGGAATTTTTAAAAATATATAGGCAGGTTCATTAGAGTTCATTATGTTGGTTTCTTGCTGACAGTCTCCTTGAGGTAAATCCACATTGCAGCAAGGCCTTTCTGTCATCAGCAACTGCTTTCTGGCCCCCGCCCAGGGAAGGAGGTTAAAATCTGACACCCACTTTGTGTTTTCTATAACAAGTCCTGAGTTCCAATAATTATTATATGACTCCATGCCACAGGGGTTTGATCTAGAGGATGATGCTCAATGAAAATCTTTCTTCTAGGACAGATCTCTTTCTACTTGATCGTGAACATGATGATTTGCCCAGTGATTACTAGGCAGAAGACATTATGGATCAAGGGTCAAAGCAGGATACCATTTCTCTGATCAGTACAAATGGTGAT
Source organism: Myodes glareolus (assembly GCF_982192425.1). Taxonomy (NCBI): domain Eukaryota; kingdom Metazoa; phylum Chordata; class Mammalia; order Rodentia; family Cricetidae; genus Myodes; species Myodes glareolus. Next base: position 6,014,493 of record NC_142040.1, read on the forward strand.
CTGATGACTCAAAACAGGTGTTGTACTAAGTTTTCTGACAGGGACTCTTTGTGTTTGTTTCTCAGCTTCTTCTGGAAAGACGCTGCTCTTACAAGTCACTGCTACTTCGCTTCTCACCTGGTCCTTCTCTGCCCTTCGTTGTCCTCAAAACCATCTAGCTATGATTCTCATTTGTGCATTCCGTTTCATGTACTTCATCAAAGTCTTTCTGCACTTTCCTGGCATTGCCCACATTCTGAACTTCATTGCTCTGTGTGCATATATATGTATATATGTATACTTAATATATGTGTATATTTGAGTTCCTAGAGGGATTATTAATTGCATTAATTTGTGGCACAAAATAAGTTTGTCTTCCTCCAAAATATTTTTACATGCATTTATTATTCATGTTTACTTTTATCATTCAAGGTCTGCTACTAAAAGAAGACCACACATATGCTCTACTCTAGCCATAGCAAGTGTTTGACTTTTCCCATGTTCAAGTGACAGAGGACTTGTGATTGAAAAGTTAAAGACAAAAAAACAAACAAAAAAACAACAACCAATTTTGGACATTGTAGTCTATATATTTTCCTACAAACCTTTGGACTAACACTTAAATATTTCTTGAATTAATGTCCTCAAGAAACTTATGACTTCATAGCATTGGATGACAATAGAATATGATGAGGATGTACTACCAGATCTTGGTAAGCCTGTTGAAGATTATGTTAATTATGTTAATTCATGCTGAAATACTTGCCCACCATAGGTCCCTGGACTGTGTATGTGGGAAAAGGGAGCGAGACAGGAGCATCTGTTTCCTTGCTGGGAATATGATGTGTCCTCACGCTCCTACTGATTTGATTTCCCAAACTTGATAGATTGTAGTTTAGGTAAATTAAATCCTTTTGCTATTAATTTTTGTTTTTCATAGTATTTTTATCACAATAAGAAAAATAAGACAGTTCCTAATATCTAAAGTACAATTAAACCTGCTTTAATGTCTGTCCATGCATCATGTCTTCTTTTGTCATGCAGCTAAACCAAAAGCTGAACTTGAAGATGATCTTCCTCATACTGTCCTGCCAACAATTCTACTTACTGACTTAGTTTCAAATGTCTATTCCCAAAGAGCTTCCTCTGTTCTCTGGATGCAAAGGATTTTCTTAAAGTTTTTCTGTTTGCTTATTCTCAGTATATCCTGTGAAGGATCAAAACATTTATGAAGTGCATAATCTTGGGGAAAATAGTTAATGACATGAAAAAAGTCATATCCAAAGGCAGTGTACATACACAGGGTCCATACTAAAGGAGTGCCTGTCCAATGGTGGGGATTTTGGATGCTGTGACAGGTGTATGGGAAGTACTTTTTTGAGTTAGATGCTATTAAGGACCTTCTTCCATATTCTACTAGGTAGGCAGCTGCACACTTTAAGGATCTTCCTCCATATTCTCTTGACTGAGACTTCTGTCCCACCCTGTCCCACAGCCATGTAGTCCCAAGGAAACACACAGAGGTTTACATTAATTATAAATTGGTTGGCCTATTAGCTCTGGCTTCTTATTAACTCATAACTTACATTAATCCACAATTCTTGTCTGTGTTAGCCACGTGGCTTGGTACCTTTATCAGTGAGGCATTCTCATCTTCTTTCCTCTGTGTCTGGGTGACAACTCTAGACTGAGCCTTTTCTCTTCCCAGAATTCTCCTGTTCTGTCACCATGCCTATACTTTCTGCCTGGCTGCTGGCCAATCAGCATTTTATTAAACCAGTACAACTTACAAAACTTTATAGGGTATAAGACCATTGTCCCACAGCACTCCCTCCCCCCTTTTTCAAAGCAAGAACTCAGAATTGAATCTTCTTTGTTTAGCTTTTTTTTTCCTGACCATTGTCCATAACAACTTGCAACCAACATTCTAAACAAAAACAAGCATTCATAATCCATTTTTTGATAATGTAGGTATAGTTTTCTATGCTACTTCCTGCTGATTGGGAGTGCTGATAATCTTATGGAGACCTAAAGAAAATTGAACATTATGACCAAGTCCTGACTAGAGTATTCTGTGAGGCTTGATCATCTCAGCCAGAAGTCTGGAAACTATTTTGGATGTAGAACTTAGACATCTGGGCCATTCACTCCTATCAGACATTTCTCAGAGCTCCCTTTATCAAACCTGATTTTTCATAATGAATCCAAAGCTTTTCCTTTCCTGTAGAAACAAAAGCAAAACCTCTTCTCCAAAGTAAGTTATCTTTTGACTTAAATTTTGAAGTCAAGGCATTCTCAAAATATATATGTTGGATTAATTCAGCAGCATTTATAATCAAATGTTGCTCCTTCCTCAGCAGTCATACAATTCAAAGACAACACTGTAACATACAGTATCCAGACTCTGTGTATTTTCCATCTTTACATGGCTTTATTTTTTAATTCTATTTCTTTTTTTTTTCTTTTTAAATTTTTTGGTTTTATGAGACAGGATTCTCTGTGTATCTTTGGCTTTGGCTGTCCTAAAACTCACTCTGTAGACCAGGCTGTCCTTAAACTCACAGAAATCCACCTGCCTCTGCCTCCCAATTGCTGAGATTAAAGGTGTATGCCACCACACCTAAATGCTCTCTTCCTTTTTTTTTGTAAGAACTTAATCCTTTTTCTTTTCTCTCCCAAGCCTACATATATTTTTAAACACACTGTAAACTGTTTAGAGGTTTATTTCATCTGAATCTATCTTTACTGTATATCTATCTCTCTTTGTCTGACCACATAAGTCTTTAATTTGCTAAGCAATATGGCTAGGATTAGAACCATGACTTTGACAGCTGGATCCACCCCATTCCTTAGCTTTCTGAGAGTCTAGCTTCATGGTGGAGGTACTGGTGAGAGCCTTGTTTATTGCCACAACTCTATAGAGTTTCAAGGTCCCTACCACCGCCAAGAAGCATGCTGTTTTCTATTCATAAACACCATTTAAGTGTTTGGTAGTAGAGCCTCTTAAAAGAACTGCAAGGTTTTTGCAACTAAAGCTGAGTCTGGAAGCCTCTTTTAAATGAGATGCACTTGCCTCAGGCAAGCAGAGCCCACATTACATTAATTATAAATTGGTTGGCCTATTAGCTCAGGCTTCTTATTAACTCTTATAACTTACATTAACCCATAGTTCTTGTCTGTGTTAGCCATGTAGCTTGGTACCTTTTATTTATTTTTATTTAATTTTAAAAAATATTTATTTTTAATTATGTATACAGTATTCTGTCTGTGTATATGCCTGCAGGCCAGAAGAGGGCACCAGGCCTCATTACAGATGGTTATGAGCCACCATGTGGTTGCTGGGAATTGAACTCAGGACCTTTGGGAGAGCAGGCGATGCTCTTAACCACTGAGCCATCTCTCCAGCCCTGCTTGGTACTTTTTATCAGCAAGGTAGTTTCATTTTGCTTTTTCTGTGTCTGGGTGATAATTGAAGACTAAACCTTTCTTCTTTCCAGATTCTCCTGTTCTGGTCACCCTGCCTATACTTTCTGCCTGACTACTGGCCAATCAGCATCTTACTAAATCAGCACAACTTATAAAACTTTACAGGGTATAAGACCATTGCCCCACAGTAATACTCCACTAGGTAGGCATTCACACACTTTATCCACTGTTTCCTACTTCAGGAACTAATTCTTATGTATGCTAGCATTGAAAATAGGAATGCAAGGGTAGGGGCATGCCAAAGATGAAGACAATTCTGAGACATAAGGGAGAAATGGAAATGTGAGGAAGAACAAATGTTTAAAAAATGTTTTTTCCAAACTCAATTTCAGTCACCTTTTAGGATAGACAATATCTTCCTGTTCCCACAGACCTCACGCCATCCAACTGAGATAGCACTTAGTGACAGGAGATGGATGGGCGTTGTGGTCATGGAGCTTCTGCGTTGTAACTTGGATCTTCTTGCTGATCATGTGAACTTGAAGTCATCCTGGCCAAGCCTCTATCTAGTTCAAATATTAAAACTCATATATGCTGACAGAAAAGAGACCTCAGGACTCTATGATGAGAATTGGCTGTTACAAATGTCCCGTCATAGAGTAGATGCCCTGAGATCAGAATTCTACAACAATCCACAGTTAAAGAAGATAATCACTAGATAAAGCAGATCATATGATGAGTTTGTAGCAATTTTAGTCTTTAAGAGAATTCTTGTGGCATTTTATTTTATGGTATCCCACCTTCACGTCGTGCCCAAATGCTCATATCAGGGTGATCCAATCCAGATGTGGTAGACTAAAGAGCCCAGTGAGAAGGAACTTGTAATAATTCACTGATGGGTACTAATAATCTGAGGTGAAAAGTACACTATTACTTACTACACAACAAGTAGAGGAAGTTATTGCTATGGAAACCGCCGCCATCTAAACTAGACAGTGCACAGAAGGGAGGCTCCTTGTCCACCACCATTTTGAAAATTATGGTTTTTCTTCTCCTGCCAGAAAAAGGAAAAATAACTCTCTTTGCTATAACTACATTTTACTGTCTCATCAAAACAATAAAATTCCTCTGAAGACTGTTCCACGGTCTGTTTTTTGACAGATGGGAGAAAATTTCACCATTGAACTGAAATACTATTATTGTCCTATTATTCATTTGCTTTCTCTAAAGACTTTGCTTCCAGAACGGAAGGCTAATGATGAATCCCTTTCATAGAATACAGGTCACATTCAAACCTTTTTAAATTTAAATTTAATTACTCATCCCTCGTTTCTTAAGTAAAATATGGATACAGCAGAACAAACATTTCTTTGGGAATTGATTAAGCATTGGAGGTGATTTCTGTTAAACGACTTACCAAACTGGGATGTCAGTAGTTGGGATATGTTTCTTGAATCAAAAATGACAAAGCAAACCATGCATGTAGTATATCCAGTGCTGTGTATTTTATCCTTTAAAATTTAAAAAGGTCTAAAAGTGACCTGCACCTAAGAACCAAGTAGCCTGGAAACTAGCTAAACTAGATCTTCTAACAGCCTTGTATCTCTCCCTCTTCTCAAAAGTCAGTGATGAGAATTTCAGTTTCACACTCAAAGGTGTTCCCGTTCAGGCCGATGTGTCTACTTCATCTAATATGATAATCTGTCATTTTATTCATATATCAGTCATCAAATCTTCAGTCTCCATTGCATTTTATTCTTCTCATGAAAGTAATTTACCCACTGCATACTAATTCTGACTTATGAGGTAGGATGATTTTCTGGGAAGATAACAGAGTTAGCAAGAACAATCTAGAATTTGGCCATTTCAAACTGTCAAGAAGACTGAACATGGTGTTTGATGCCTATGCCAGCCCTAAGAAGGCTGAGTTTGAAGTCAGCCTGGGTTACATAGTGAAAGCGGGGAGGGAGAAAGAAAGGGAGGGGAGAAAGAAAAGAAGGTCAGGGAATAATAAAATCAGAGAAAGAGAGCCAATTTTATGCTCTGCCTTAATCAAGAGACTCTTTAGACTTTGATATAAAGGAAAAGGAGAGCATGTTCCATTTGAAAACTGATTTCCTATGTTAATCACCTCTAAACAACTGCTACATTTGGAAGGAAGGAGGAAGAGAAAGGGAAGAAGTTGGAAAGGAAGAAGTAAAAGGAGAGAAAGGGATGGAAAGATTAAAGCAGGAAGGAGATGATAGAAGGAAGGAAACTGAAGGTAAAATTGAAAAAACTCAAATTAATTTTTAATTTAAACCTGAAAATTAGTCATTTGGTTTCTCATTCATAAACTGCTTAAAGCAGACTTCAGCTTCAAACCACTCATCCCTTGTTTCTTGAGTAAAATATGGATACAGCAGAACAAACATTTCTTGGGGGATTGATTAAACATTGGAGGTGATTTCTGTTAAACGACTTACCAAACTGGGGTGTCAGTAGTTGGGATATGTTTCTTGAATCAAAAATGGCAAAGCAAATCATGCATGTAGTATATCCAGTGCTGTGTATTTTATCCTTAATTAACATGTTCTTCACTCATTGGCTTAAGAGGAAACGGTGTTTCATTTGAAAGGTAATTTTCAATATTAATTAGCTCTGAGCATCTGTTTAGAAAGAAAGAAAAATCTTTCTGGTGCATGTAGATAGACTTGGCCAATAATTAAAGGCTTATTTCACAGAAGGTCTTCTTGGTATGACCAGGAGAAAAGCCAGAAGCCCTGAAGCCCAGTGGGTACCCAGGACTTTTGGAAGTATCTGGAAGACAGAGACATAACCACTATGACAAGCCAACTGTAAAATTATTTTTCTTGCTATTTTATACTTGTAATTTTGCTACTGTTATGAACTGTGTTTCCAATGGTCTTAGGCTGGTGAAAGTCTCCTTTGACTGCCAAAGGGGCTGTGACCCACAGGTTAAGAACTACTGCTTAGACTAATACCCCGACTTTTAGAGGTAAAGTGCAGACTTAAGTTGGTTGTACAACTTGCCCACAATCACACAGCTATTAAGTGGCATAAATAAGCAGGTTATGAGAAGGGGAATAGGAACTTATTCAATATGTAAGAAATGACAAGTAAGGAAATGCTGCAAATGAGAAGTCATCTAAACAGACTTAGAGGGTAAGTAAGCTGGGGAAGGGCATTTCAGATGAGGGCTGAGGGTCCGAGTGGGGAAAACGGAAACTGGAAGCCCCCTCATGTTGGGCATTCTGAAAATCCAAACATAAAGGAAGCAGTCCGTGTATGAATATCTGAGTAAATTAGCATCAAATGTGGAAGCAGAACAAGCATGGTCAGGTACAGAAGAGTGGTGGAAAGAGGCTGGACCGACGGGGTCTGCAGGAGAGGGGTGGAAAGAGGCTGGACAGACGGGGTCTGCAGAACCTAGCAAGAGGCCAGGATTTTGGACAAAATGAACGAGGGGAGGGAAGGTTTAAGATTGGACAAGTTGAGTCTGAAAATCCTTACTTTTGCTATGTTCAAGAGTAGGAAATGGCACCCAGCATTTGTAAGTAAGGTCTTTATGTGCGTCCTACAATTAACCTGGTTTCTAGTGTCGCAAACAAAATTTTTAAATTGACTTCTAAAAATATGTTGAACATGTATTTTGTATAGTGAGGAAAGGAGGGAGGCAGTCAGTTAACTCATGACAGTAATGGTGCCTTGTTTCAAGAGAAGATAGTGTATGTCTTAAATAGCTGTGGTCTATTAGGAAGCCCTGGGGTTTATATAGCAAACAAGGGATGGCTTTTTTGCTATATAATTGGTGAATTGCCCTCAGGTTAATTAGTACATTTCTTTTTGATGTTGAATTTCTTGGAACCTAGTATACATTTAGGGAAATTTTGAGGTCAGGTTTTGGAATTAAGGAAGAAGATTTCCAATCAAAGACTTTAAAAGAATACTAAGCATTGTAATTTAACTGATCTCTCGTGTTTCTCAAATGTAGACAGGGATTTGGAGTTTTTTGTTTGTTGGTTGGTTTGTTTACTTTTAAATGCTTTAAAGTCCTTTATAAAGTCCTCTAGAAGCCAGGTGGTGGTGACGCTCGCCTTTAATCCCAGCACTCGGGAGGGAGAGGCAGGCAGATCTCTGTGAGTTTGAGGCCAGTCTGAGCTACAAAAGCTAGTTCCAAGACAAGCTCCAAAGCTACAAAGGAACCCTGTCTCAAGAAAACAATAAATAGATAGATAGATAGATAGATAGATAGATAGATAGATAGATAGATAGATAAAGTCCTCTAAAAAAGGAAGAAAAGTTTATTCAAAATAAATATGTTGGTTTGTCATCAGGGGAAGGTGGTCTTTTTCTGCCAGGCTTCTCTTACAGTGCCCCACACTACAGCTAAGTCAGAAGAGTGTTTACAGTAGTCAGGGTGTGAGGTATCTGGGGAGGCAAGAACAAGGGGGAACTTTGACAAGATGAGACTGTAGGTTGGTCCAGGTCTGGGGGCTTAGGCTTGGTCGCCATGCAAAAGTTTCAGATGTTGGTGCTGACTATGTGAAGTGGTCCAGAGTGGAAGCATCTATGATAAAATCCTTTTGACTTTCTAGTGAGGAACCTAAAACTTGCTTCAGTTTGCAGCTGCAATTTTTATACCAAATCAGAGGCACGTTACTGGCTCCTGTTTTACAGAAGGGCCAAATGAGATGGGATGGAAAGATGGTCTTTGAACAGCCAGGCAGCATCTCAGGACATATGCCAAACAAGATTTCCAAATAAAATGTTTGGGAAAGAAAGTGGGGATGGACGCTGCAGCTGCTGGATGGGCTCCCCCAGCCATCTGTGGAAAGAGTCACTTGGTATCATGTCAGCTGAGAGCTACAAAGTGACACCTAGCTAGCAGCAATAACTTCATTGTTAAATGGCCCCATTTACTTAGCAGGCACGTCCCCGTTTACAAAGAGAGAGAAACTGAATGGATGCTGCTGTTCTTGGGAGACACAATAAGGATGTCCAGAACACTTCATACCTCAGAGAATTTCCACAGTCGAAGTGGTACCCCAGTGCTGGTGCGTCAGCAGCTGAAGGAGGCAGATTAATTTACTTACGGTGAGCTAAGTGCATTCTTGGCTCCGAAGGGGAATCATTTGCCCACTTCAGCCAGAGATCCCATTTCTGACAGCAAATGTCAGTGCCTGGATTTCCCTTTGACAGTCTGGCAACCCCACACCCCTGTGATAGTATCCATTTATTTGTCTTATTTTCAGCCAGATTAATCCATTCTGTTTTGACAAGAAGACTGATGGGTAATTGATAACTGTGATAGACACAAACAGAAGAGTTGGTTGCTGAATAATTCAGCACTTTTCAGTATCAATAAGAGAACAGGTTGAAGAATTTGTGTCTCTATTTACACTTAAACTAAACTAAGTCAGCCCAGACATTTATGCTGCCAGTCTATCAGAAAACCAAACAGTGTACATTCGGTTTCCACCCGACAAAATGTTTTATAAGCTTGTAACAATATGTGTGAAGCTGCCAGAATAATAAATAGGTGCAGCAGCCCATGCATGCTAATGTTATGTTGTAAGCAGTTTTGTTGACAAGCGCTAATGCTTCTTTCATACTATCATCAAAAGCAGCTAATACAACAGCCATTATTTGCTGGCTTTCCAAGCAAGACATGATGGATTGTGACCTTAATATGGGTTAGCCGAGTTTTGAAAGTTAAACAACTTGCAATAAATCATAGAATTATTACAATGCAGTTTAATTGGTTAAGGACTGTTTATTTCCTAAACAGGGTGAAAAATTTCTGTTTCGGCACTTTTAATTTGCAAAGTGCATTTTCATTATGAATGGCAGTTTAATATTCTATTCCTTTGTCATGCAAAATATGCAACACACAGGCAATCTATTAATTGAACAAAAATGCATCGCAAGCGTAAATTATTCTTTATATCATCACGCGTGAGCCTTTACATCTATTAAATGTGTTAAATGGAACATAGTTAAAGACCATACAACTTGCAGGCTACTTCTGAAATTTAAGTCCAGCTTTAAGATGATTTTAATGACCTTTATTTTTGGCAAAATGAAGTAATTAAGTAATTGTAAACAGGAAGGCTGATTTAAAGAGTTACCGCTTCCTTAAGACATCAGTGCATATATTTTATTGATTCAACAGCTCAGGAAGCAGACAATAGCACTGTTTCATGTTGATAAGTCTTGAGAAATGGAACTCAGCCTCATGCATCCAGTTCTCTCTTTTTTACAGTGTAATTTCTAGAGCAAAATCTTCCACTGGCAAATGTGTAATAGTGAGAAGTCAGCAGCTGACTGACACTGTAGCATAGCTCAGCATAGCTGCAGAGTCATCCATGTGTTTCTCTCAGTGAGGCGCCTGTTGCAGGACTATTCCAAGCCCGGAAACAGAAACAAAATGCTTTGGACTAGGACTGTGGATGTTTTGATTTTTTTTTTTAAGTTCACTGAGGTTTTAACCAAGGATCTTGTAATGTAAGGCAAACACTCTACTAGTGAGGTGCATTCCCAACCCATGCTTGTTCCTAAGGATGCAAGACCCCTCAACATGTTCCTGTAAGAATGCCTTAAAGTGAACGTAACCTAGTCACCTACGTGCAATCCTGAGGCTGTTGTCATATTTATCAACACACTGATAGATATTTCAATACTTAGAACTTCCAGAGAGAACTGACTCCAGCAAGCTGTCCTCTGACCTCCACAAAAGTGACCTTAGTATGCAACACACGCACACACACACACACACACACACACACACACACACACGATGGATAGGTAGGTAGATAGATAGACAGACAGACAGACAGACGTGTGGGTGGGTGGGTAGGTAGATAGATAGATAGATAGATAGATAGATAGATAGATAGATAGATAGATAGATAGATAGATAGATAGACAGATAGACAGACAGGTAGGTAGATAGGTAGGTAGATAGATAGATGTAAAGACTTGGAAAAAAAGTAAATACTCACCTGCTTCTATTGATTTAAGATTTAAGACCCTTCACTGTGGAATGTCCCAGGTGACTCCAGGGATTCTTCTTACACCGCCACTTCCAATCAAAAGCAGCAGTTGCACCAAATACAATATGAAACTTAAATTCAGGTTTCTTATAGACATCCCGTTGATTTTTCTTGAAATTAAAAACAAATGTTCATGAAAGAGTATGCATTCTATTACGTTAAAAAATAGTTTATCACTCACTAAAGGAATGCATTGTAAAATTGTGGAATTTCAGTGATAAGAAGGTAGAACTCAAAAGTTGTATACATTGAGAAAATTTGCTCATTTTAATGTTATATAGTCACAAACTGCACTTCGCCATTGCATTCTCAAAAGTGACAAATCTAGTTCTAGAGTTATAGTCTCACGCTGATGCTAATAAAATCCCATCTAGATGCCTTGCTTACCTAAGATGTTTAATTCTCTACATAAACAAAAGAAACAGAGAGAGGCAGCTACTTAGTTGGTGTCACTTCAGACCAAACGCCAATAAGAAAAACTGCCTAATGAGAAATATGTAGTTTTCACATCAGTTACTACTAAGCTTCACAGAACACTATAATCTCAATGAGTTAATATTTTGTTTTCTGAATTTTATAGATAAGGAATTTTATCAGAAATATGACCACTATTTGGAGACTATAACCAAAATTCTTAACTTATGAAGTCAAAAGGAAGTTAAATGATTGCACTACTTTCTAGAGCACTTCTCAAAATCAAATTATTTATTAAATTAACATTCTTCATAGTTTATTTTGAAATTTTTAAATATACAGAAAAGATGATATTATTTTTATATAATTTATCCAAATCTCCAACATCCTGATTTTATCATTTGTCTATACTTGCTTTTATACATATCTCTCTATCCATATTTCTACCTACCAAATAATCTGTGTTATTTTTATTTATTTAAAATAAGTTGTATCCTTTAGTATCCTTTTCTCAATTTATAGACTTTTCTTCTGTTGAGGAGAGCTTTGCATAGAATGATATTCATGATTCTGAGACACACACTCGATTTGTTCCTATAAACTTTTAGTGTACTCCAGCATGGTTAATGAACCCATTATATATTGACATAAACTTAGATTCAGTGAATACAGGGACTTCAAAGCCCTGTTTTCAAAATACCATTGCTATGATGAGCTAATCTCCAAGTTCACCTCCTACTTCCTACTTCCTCTGAAGGAAATGGGTACTTCCCTCTGCTGGTCTAAAGTTCATTCTATTTTGTTAGGAAGGGCAGTTTCTGTAAGTGGTTTCTATCACTGTACCACATTAAGTATACCTGTTATGTGCAAATTATTTCACTATCATGGAAAACACAAAGAGGACTTTATGACTTTGCAAAGCCAAGAACCCTTCATAAAAATATGTGTTGCACACCCACAATGAACTAATGTAAAGTGATTGTGTACTACTTATTGACCAAGGTTTCTGTCTTGCCTGATCCCTCAGTTGTTCAGTCCCAGTGAAACACACAGAGGTCTACGTTAATTATAAACTGACTTATCTGGTGGTTCAGGCTTCTTATTAATTAATTCTTTCTTACATCTTAAATTAGCTCATCATTCTTTTCTATGTTAACCACATAGTTGGGTACCATTTTTAGTGAGACATTCTTATCTTGAACTTGCTTCCTCTGTGTCTGGGTGACGACTGCAGCCTGAATCTTTCCTCTTCCCAGAATTCTCCTGTTCTCATTTCCCCACCTATACTTCCTGCCTGGATACTGGCCAATCAGCATTTTATTAAACAATTACAAGAAATAAATCTCTACATGGTAAAACCATTGTCCCACAGCAAAAAGGAAGCACTGCAAAGGGGACTCACAGGAGAATGATGGGGACATTTTGGAGTATCAGGGAAAGCTTCAATTCCATCATCTACAGCTTCATGCCAACCCTTTCTTGTCTTCAAATACACCAAGCTTACCCCTCACTGAAACTTTGCACTTACTCTGTCCTTTGTCCCTTTGCTCTTTTTCTTTTTTTCTTTGTAATGCATAGGACATGAAAACAGTATTTCTTTGAATCCATCTGTTTTTCAGTGTCTATTTTTTATTGGCTGTGGGAATTTTTTAATAAATAGATTTGGTTTACTTTTCCATCAAATACTGAATATTCCAGCCAATGTTTCTTGGAATACTTTCTATTCTTTGTACATCTCATAGATTTATACAACATAAATTGAACAAACCCGTAAACTGCTATGATGTGGGAATCACATTGTATGCTGTGAATACCACCAGTTAATAAAGAAACTGTCTTGGGCCTATGCAGAGCAGAATAGAGGTAGGTGGGGAAAACTAAACTGAAGGCTGGAGAAAAGGAGATGGAGTCAGAGAGAAGCCATGGAGCTGCCGCCAGAGACAGACATGCCTAAATTTTGCCAGTAAGCCACTGCCATGTGGTTATACACAGATTAATGGAGATGGGTTAAATTAATATGTAAGAGCTAGCCAATAAGAAGCTAGAGCTATGGTGCACACCTTTAATCCCAGCACTTGGGAGGCAGAGGCAGGTGAATCTCTGTGAGTTTGAGGCCAGTCTGGTCTACAAAGAGCTAGTTCCAGGACAGGCTCCAAAAAAAACATAGAGAAACCCTGTCTCAAAAAACCAAAATGAAAAAGAGGAGGAGGAGGAGGAAGAAGGAGGAGGAGGAGGAGGGAGAAGAAGAAGAAGAAGAAGAAGAAGAAGAAGAAGAAGAAGAAGAAGAAGAAGAAGAAGAAGAAGAAGAAGCAGCAGCAGCTAGAGCTAATAGGCCATAAGCCAAGCAGTGATTTAATTAATACTGTTTCTGGTGGTTATTTTGGGAGTCTGGGCAGCCAGGAACGAACAAGCGACCTCCTCCAACAAATTGACTACACTATCTCCTCTATCTTTTGTAGTGTCTTCATTCATTCTCCCTAACAACTTTATGTCCTCTTTTTTGTTATTTTTAACAACATCCTGAGTTCCAGTAGTGTTGTTCATATATATATATGGAATTTAGGATACTATCCCTAGGGAGAATGACTTTCCTTCCCAACACAGCCATCAACAGTAGCTCAGGACAGTTAATATAGAAGTCCAATGACAGCTGAGTACTTAGAGTTATTTGTACTTTGACCAGTTATAAGTCCCTGAATTCATTATTTACATTGTACAGCAGCACCATGCTCCATCACCAGAGCTTTTACATCATCCTAAACTCTATTATAATCATTAAGCCATAATTCACCCTACCTCCTTACCCCAATCTCTGGTACCAATTATTCTACTTTGTGTCATGGTGAGTTTAACTATTTCAGAACACATGTAAATAGAATCATATAACATTGTCATTTTATGGTGACTTATTGCACTTTGCATTATACCTCTGAGGCTTACCCATGTTGTAACATGTATGAGAATTTCCTTTTTAAGACTAAAATTACACTTTACTATGGGCATCTCATATGTGATTTATGTACTTATTTGAAGATAGATCATTGGTTTTATTCTGGTTTTTATGTGTTGCTCCTGCTGTACCCATGTTTGGTAAAATTTGAATCCACTTTTATGATGTAACCTTTTCCCTGTAGTACATCCATCACACCAAGATTTCAATAGGTTAACTCTTTACAATAATCTCAAAAAATGTGAGCCAGGAATTTTAGAATAAATAGGTAAATAGATGGTAAACAGATAGATGGAGGGATAGATTTATATGATAAACAGATTAGATAGATAGATAAATAGATAGATAAGAAAGACTTATAGAATTAAATTATTGAATCTTAGTTGGTGTCCAGTGATTTTCCTTCTCCTAGGATTTAGTAAAACTTAATAAACAGCTCTTATTTCTGAAGAGCTGAGACAAAGCATTAGTCACTGAAGCAAGTTATTAAATCCCCATATTCACCACCAAACTACTTACTAACCCACTCTTTAGCCACTCATCCCACATCCCAGTCAGCACTTCATCAGTCTCATAAATATGAATAGTTATATTCAAAAGTATAAACTTTTTTCAAATTGATCTTTCAAAGATGTTACCAGAATGTTGACATTCTGATAAAAATTATGGATCTATGAGGTACCACCTTGACTAATGCATAAGCATTTTATGGGGCCCAAAATCAAGTAGGGAGAGACAATATACAACCCTGTGTTTCCATAAGTGTGACCTCCTCCTTTGAAAAGGCTATCTCGTTATCATATTTCTATTACTGATTAGCATTCAAAAATATTGTTCAGTAATACCTTATTGGTATTCTAGAATCCCAAATATTTCTCTTTGCAAATGGTATCTATTTGAGTTATGGCTGATGCTACTTAGATTCAGTGGAAATAAGTTTGAATTGCTCAGAACATTGGGTCTTTTCAAAACTGTTCTTAAATGCTATGCAGGAGAATAATCATATCATGCTAATTTGTAGATTCTCATATTCCTTGTACTTTCCTCTTCTGTGGCCTTGGGCAGAATCCTGTCATTTATCAAAATACTTCTGTGTCCAAAATCCCATCCTTCATTATTAACAACATATAATTTTGAAAGTTAAAATAATTTCCTATGCCAGATTTGAACCCAACATACCTTAACTACTGCTTGTTAATGTATTTTTAAGCCATCCATCACTCCCAAACTACTTTATATAAAAAGTCAAATGAATTTATCCTTATTCAGGAAAAAATTTGCTTTTTTAGTTACATGGGACTTACACACACATATTAATTATATATACATATATATATAATTTATCTGCGTGAATTTTTCAGTGCAACTATGTAATTTCTCACAATATTTTACTAAACTGCATTCTCATTACTTTTTATTCCCCAGGGTCAGGAGGAATATACTTTCCTTTTTGGAAAAACAAATAAACTCTTTGAGTTGGTAAACTATCAATTACAAGAGTTACCCTGAAAGTCACGTTCATTTTATTTGTTATTGCAAGTTACTAAAAGGCTCCCAGGCATGCACAGAAAACCTGGAAAACAACAGTTGAATCAATCATATTAGATTAAAATCCTTCCATAAAAAAAGTAAACACAAGTAGTTTATAAGTTAGGAAAACCATTCTGCCCCAAAAGTCAAAACAAATAAGACTTTATTAAAACACAACTAAAGTGAGTTGTGAGGGCTCATTTTTCCACATGAGCCCTCGGTGGAAACTGTTCAGCCGCAGATTCAAATGTAGAGAAGAAAAATTTATCAGCTGACCTTAATTTCTTTAAAGTAACAAAAACAGAAAAGAAAAACAAATTCCATGGCCAACAGGAGGAATTATACTTCAGAAAGAAAATAATGGAGAATAATGGCACCATAAACCAGACAGGTTTCCACTCCCACAGCAGATGTGTCCTAGAGACAAACTCTTGGCCTTCGTCAAATCCTCTACCCCAAGCCCATCCCCGCAATACTGCATCTCTGTCACAAGTGGGTGCCCCACTCATTGTCTTCTGTCTTTGCCACTCTTTAATTTTTATTATATCATTAAATATTCATTTCATAAAGTTCTCTATTTCCAGATCAAATCCTGTGTTTACTTGAAAAAAAATGAAGAGATGCCTTAAGATCCTAAGAATCAGCATCCAGTAGAGCCAAGACAGTCTCCCAGAAGCACACAGTTCCCTACCCATACAAATGAGTGTCATCACATCGCACTGAAAGTGTATGGTCTGTCTTTGTACATGAAATAACTACAATGTACTTCATATTTCACAATCAGGAAACAAAGAGACAAATTCACATCGCTTCTCAGTTATCTTTCTTCATTTTTTCATACTCCAGGTATAGTGCCACCTGGGCTTGTCTGATTTTTATTAAAGGAAGCAAAGCAATCCTCGCTGGCCTGCCCAGAGACTTAACTACCAGGTGATTCTAGACTGTCAAAATGACAACACTAACAATCACACTGTACGTATAAATATGTGCACGTGTGTGCATGTGTATGCATATGTGTGTGTGTGTACATGTACATGTGTGTACATGTGCACACATGAGCTTGTGTGCATGAGTGCATGGGCACATGTGTGCATGTGTGCACATGTTGCAGCTTCTTCTGTACATGTGATAGGACCGGACATTGAGCTGTTTTCCTGTCACTCTCAACATTATTTTTTGAGACAGAGCTTATTGCCGAAAATGAACCTCATCAATCTAATAGGCTATATTGTGTGACAATCATTTTACCAACTGAACTATTTTCCCAGTCCCAATCTTCCAGATATTTATAGATTTTCAAATATTTCATTTTTTAATTTAAAGGCATTTCTAAATACAAATAGTTTCTTAACTGTCTTACTAGTTTTTAAAAAGAAATAGTTTCCTTATAAAAAAAAAACTATGCAACCTTTCATATAATCTCTCAAGTATGAAAGCTATGGGTGCTTCTACAGTCCCCAAATGAGGTTCTGTGTTTGTGGTGATGAGAGCTTGAAGACACACCATTCAGGTGTTTTATAAACTTATTTTTGCATTTAGCTGAGAAACGAGTCTATACGGGAGAATTCCATTCAGTACCATTATTACCTTGAGGCTCCAGCGAGACACACAGGGCACAAATGCATGTTGTGATGTTTTTATGTTAAAAGAAGGATGATTTCCCCTTTTATAGAAATAAAGACTATGTAGTTTTCCTTCATGGCAACAGTAACTATAACACCTTGCATGGAGAATTTTGAGACTCTTTTATGGAAATATTTACTGTGGGGCAGAGTGAAGAAAGATTCTTTCCCAGCTTTATTTCTACATTAAAATTGTTACAATTCTCTGTTGGACTGTTTTCCTTCTTGTCATCCCTTCCTTCTGAACACCTGTGACTTTGTAGCATGAGTGTCTACTTAGAGGCTTTTTAAATCTAAACTAATTCAAAATGAGTAAAAATACTAATCTTTCATGTCGTGTGAAAGAGTGAAAATGTTAGGACAGATGTAAGGAAGGGCTGAAAGAAATGGGAAGCACAGCACACAGCCCCAGCTGTGTCAATGGCTCCGAAGTATTTCCCGACACTCAGGTGGTTTGCACAGCTTCATAAGGAACTCCAGGGAGCACACACATATATTTGCATTTATTTGAATAATGAAGTTTCATTGAGAATTGTTTGTTGAATATGGCAGGTTGTTAGACATGGCAGATTCTTCCAAATTCTCAAAACATGCCAGAAAAGGTATTTTGATATGGGAACTAGATGAAGACAAAAGAAACGAGGGAAATGGCAGCAATAGAGAGATGTCTGCTACTTGGCAAATATAAAATAAGTAAAAGAGTGGAGGTAATCATCCAAGGATGTACAAGAAAGAATCTTGGGAAGTAGGGTGTGGGATTCATCTAACAGAACTCAAGAAATACTCATCAGCAATCTTGGACATCTCTGGATCCAGAGTTGCCTTCTTCACAGTAGGTAGAAAGTTGATTCTCTAAAGAAAATTTAGACAGCATCATGGCAGATGTAGAGGGCATATGGAAATGGAAATAATAGAAGAAATGAGGATCTCCTACTACTTCCTTAGAATGCCACCTACTGACCACCAAGTTTCTCCTTAGGATTCCATCTATGACCCCAGAGTCCCTCCTTACAATGCCATCTACTGACCCCTGAGTCCCTCCTAGGGAGAGATCTTCCTGAAGAAACCAAACACATCTATAGAGAAGCATCTCTGATACTGCATTTGGAAGTCTACCAATACTAGCTTCAGCTCACATGAAGCCCCACAGTGCCCTACAGTGGGCAGGCTGTTCTATTCAACCCACATATATAAGGATACAAGAGTCACCAGTGCCTTGGACTTAAGTATAACTTGATAACTTACAGTCGCCTAAATAATCTAGATCATGAGTTAAATCTCTACCATGGACAGGATAAATCAGTAGAGAAAAATAATCATTAAAAAGTTTTGAATCTTATAGAATTAAAAATTTTTCTCTAATGATTTATAAATTTTTGATCTAGAGATGTCTCTGTCTTGGATAGAAGAAGAAAATGTTGGGGAAAATATTAAGCATTAATAAACTCTCAGTTAAAAATAGCTACTATGTTCTGGATAAATAGCTCAGCAGATAAGAGCACTTGCTGCTTTGACAAAGTACCCAGATTCAGTTCACAGCATCCACGTTAGATGGCTCACAACCACCTGTAATTCCAGTTCCAGGGGCACAACAAAGTCTTCTGGCCACAGTCGGCAATGAGCATGCACATGCTACACACACACACACACACACACACACACACACACACACACACATTTTTATGTAGGAAAAGACACTCATACATATAAAGTGAAAATGAATATTTAATAAATAGATATTGGGTTCCTATAACAAGGGTAAAGTACTCCACAAGATGATCTATTTGAAATATGAAAATTGCTATGTCTGTTTTCATGGGACACACAAGTACTGTGATTCCAGAAGTCCCGCCGGGCATTGGCCTGAGCAGTAGGGCAATAATTGAGGAGCTGCAGTCAATAGCTGAAATAGCAGTAGATTCATGTGGAGCCACTGTGCCAATAAAACAATTGCAGCAAAATGGGTGCAACTGGAGATCATTACATTAAGTGAAGCAATCCAGTCTCAGAAAAAATAAACACTGTTTCTCACACAAGTAGTTCCTAGATTTTATATAGATACATAAAATCAAGCGCATGTATATGACATGACAGTAGAATCAATAATATATAGTGAAATAAAGGGAACTATTGAGAAGAAGGACAAGGGATAAAAAAGAATAAAAGGACTGTGATCTAGGACTGTGAATTTTCTAAGTGTTCTAGAACTGTGGACTGACTCAGTGCTCTAGAATTGTGGACTGCCTCTGTGTTTTAGAACTGTGGTCTGGCTCCATGTTCTAGAACCATGGGCTGGCTCCCTGCTCTAAAAACTGTGGGTTGGCTCCCTGATCTAGAACTGTGGACTGGCTCCCTGCTCTAGAACTATGGGCTGGCTCACTGCTGTAGAACTGTGGATTGGCTCAATGCTCCAGCACTGTGGGTTTGCTCAATGCTCTAGAACTGTGGACTGACTCAGTGCTCTAAGATTGTAGGTTGGCTCCATGCTCTAGAACTGTGGACTGACTCAGTGCTCTAGAACTGTGGGCTGTCTCTGTGTTCTAGAAATGTGGGTTGATTCAGTGCTCTAGGACTGTGGGCTGCTTCCATGCCCTAGAACTGTGGACTGATTCAGTGCTCTAGAACTGTGGAATAGCTCCATGCTCTAGAACTGTGGGCTGGCTTTGTGCTCTAAGACTGTGGGCTGGCTCAGAGTTCTAGACCTGTGGGCTGGCTCAGTGCTCCAGGACTGTAAATTTGCTCAGTGCTCTAGAACTGTGGACTGACTCAGTGCTCTAGAATTGTAGGCTGGCTCCATGCTCTAGAACTATAGCCTGACTCAGTGCTCTAGAACTGTGGGCTGGCTCAGTGCTTTAGGACTGTGGACTGGGCTCCGTGCTCTAGAACTCTGGGCTGGCTCAATGTTCTAGGACTTCAGGCTCACTTTGCTCTATAACTGTGGGTTTGCTTAGTGGTAGAACACTAGCCAGCATGCATGAGACCCTGGGTTTAGTCACTACTACCTCAAAAGAGCAAACAAAAAATAAATTAGGAAAAATAAGAGAAAATGTAAGAAATTAAAATAACATTTTCAAATATGTTTTCATTATTCAGATAATAGGAATCATTGCCTAACAAAAAAGAAAACACAAAATTTGCTTTAAGATAAAATTATCAAGTATAACAAAGCCATCACCACCAATTCAAGGTGAACAGCCAATTCCTTGGCACCATACAAAAACAAAGACACACATGAATGTTAAAAAGGCATTGTTATGTATTTACAATGTTGTGAAGTGTTCATGTAGTGATTGGTATAGAATTCTAGCAGCTCTATTGAGAACAATTTTAGAAAGCACTTATGAAAGTTTCATGTGGCAGATAGTGGGAACCTCGTGTTACAACCCCTTTTCATCTGAGTTCTTTCATGAAGGTGAGCTCCACATGTTTCCAAATTCTGTCATATCTAGTGTGTCCCTAGGTCTTAGTTGTGGCTAGTGAGATGTAGGAAAACCACTACATACAGCTTGTGGGAAAACAGTTTCTTAGAGTGATGAGGACAAGGTCCATGGCCCAGAGGATAGGAGAGAGGCTCAAGGAAACCTGAGTCACGGAGAGTACTGAGGACTCCTGTTCTTCAGTCTTTATGGTGCCATGGCAGATCAAAGGGTCAAGAGACAATATCTAAAATTGATGAGTTAGGATTTATCAGTAGAGAACATTAAGAAATATGGATGCTAATGGTAGAAGAAACAGATCATTTTATTTAGTGATTTCCTCAGAGGCACAGGAAGGGCAAGAACATTTTCTGTCTTCTGTTTTGTATTATTTAGGCATTTAAAGCCATGGAATATATGCCTTAATAAAACTTAATATTCATTCAAAATGCCCAAAGATACAAACCTAGCAAGAAAGGTTAATATTGAAATGATACTCCAAGGTCAAAAGCTCAAAAGTGCATTGTGTTTGGGTTAGGACTGGTCTGTGCCAGGGAGTTCCAAATCATGCTGGCTAAGAGGAGAAAGATTTGTTCATTACACAAAAGACGTTTGCCTTATTCTTTCTTCTTGTGGTTTCTGTCACTACTGTTCAAAACTTCTAAATGCTTAAGTAATATTTTATTATTATTTATTGTTTAAAACATTTATCTGAATTCCCACTTAAGAAGAATGTCTTAATTCGGTTGCTATGATAAATTACCATAGATGGGAGGCTCAAATAACTAGCATCGATTTTTCACAGTTCTGGAGGCTAGAATATCCAAGATCAAGGTGTCTGCAATCTGCTATCAGTGAGGCCTGCCTGTCTCATTTGCCATCTTCCAGTTTTGTCCTCCCAGGGAAGAACACACAAGAGCAAGCTTTCATGTCTCTTCACATAGGGGCCTTTTTGAAAGGCCACACTTCCTAATCTCAAATTAGTAGTTAGGATTGCAACATGAATTTGGGATGGGACATAAATAACCAGTTTGTAACAGATACAGTATAAAGTTGAAAGCTTTTAACTAAAAAAGAACAAGATTGTGTTCAGGCCTAGATAATCTGGGAACAGTTACTTTCCCCCAGCAATGGTTTTATTTCTGATACATCTTTTACTTTTTCCTATGTTTTGAATCCCAAAATTATTCATCATTTCTAATGATGCTCTTTTCTATGTTATGCATTCTGGTCTTTAGTTATATCTGTTCATTTGAATCGAGTAGAATTGTTTGTGCCACACAGAGTGTCAGTTGACTTCTCCTAGCAGGTGATGCATCTTGAGGGCTTTGCACAGAGACAGTGCTCAACAGACGTGTGCAAACTCTGGTGTAGACAGATGTATATAAGGCAGCTCTAAGCAAATGCACAGCTCATCCTCCTAGGAAAGGCAGGTAGGTCTCATAATGATCAGAAGAAGGCTAAGCGGAGATAGGAGGAAGGTAAAATACAGTCCTGGCTTAGAGACTGAGGAAAGACTGTGCTTTATTAGGCAAATAGAAGGGAGTAGGAGACACCTTCAGAGGAATGAGACTGGGACAACCCTAAAAGTGGACTCAGTCAACAGCAAAAACATTGAGAACCTGCAGGGTAAAACGATCCACAAAGCACATCTTTGGATACCCAGGGCCCAGAGGTAATGTATTCACTGTTAGTCCTTAGACACCACTGAGTCTTGTTGCTATCTAACTCTTCCTTTAGAATAGAGCAAATGATTTATTTCAGCATAGTCCATACCTAATCTTTAGAAAATTATCAAAAATATTCATAGTTATTACCCCATGAACAAGTTTGCCCTTTTTAGGTTTAAACTAACTGAAGTAGAGAATCATGGTAGCTTTGTTGGCAGAGAAAGAGTCTAATACCATTTAAAGAAAATAAAAGGTATCTCCTTATAGAAATTTGCATTCTGATATTTTATTTGTATATTTTTTAATGTCATGATAAGAAATGGATTTGATTTTGAAAAGGAATGATTTTGAATAATTAGCTATGATTTACTCTAATTAGAAGAAAATGATTATAGGTTGGACATAAGCTCTTTTGAATATGAAGGATAGAGTAAAAGACTATGAGAAAATAATACCACCTGATGGATGTTGAGATGAATCTAAAAGAGAGCTTTTCTTTGAATTAATCTTAAACTAAGGCATTTTAAATGCCTCCCATTAGAAAACATTCACATTTCTGCAGGACAAAAGTTACTAGTAAGCACATGCTGCTGACTAGAGACACTTTAGTATAATGATTAAAACATATCTGAGTGAGAAACTATGGTTTCCCCGATCCTTTCCCGGACCCTTTCTGCTTCAGAAGTACATTCTGTAGGTTCTTCGTATTTGTGCACTGTAAGGCTGTATAGGACACTGTCTGTGCGAGTTAACAGATTTGGGAAATGCCTAGTCCTGACATAAAGCGTTGCTGTTTCCGGAACGGATAGCCATGCGGCAGACAGGAGGGTTACAGACAGAAGCTGTTTGCAGCCACCCTCTGCTTTTAAAGCTCACTTCCAGAACCTAAACGATAACCCTCAAAAATTAACAGCCAATGCAAAGTGTGTGCTAGAGTTACAGTGCGGGTTTGGAATGTGGGACAGGTATACTCAGATATGACAGCAGAAATGACCAGCCCTGACTAGATCTCTGACTTACCCTTAGCTTTTCTTCATTGTTAGTGCAATCCTTCATGGTTTCTGGGTGGTAATGTGATCTTAAAAAATGCAATTAAGTTTGCAAAGCTAAAACAAGGCAACAAAAATTATTGTTTGTCCAACTTTTTGGAGTGACGATGAGGCAATGTGAAGATGTGAGTGAAAGTGCGTGGGGCCTAAGATACGCAGGGTCCAACTGAGGCAGGACGGACAAATGCCATAGCGTTTTTGTGTTTGGGGTTTTGTTGTTGTTTTGGTTTGTTTTTTTGGCAAGAATGGATTTTAGATGTTGTTGCTATACACAAAAGAAGAGCTACATGAAGTGATAGGTATGTGTGTTCGATCATAGTAACACTTTGCTATGCGTATGAAAATATCATGTTGACCAGGTATGGTGTTGCTTGCCTAAATCTTAACAAGCAGACTGAGGCAGAAGGAGTGAGTTTAAGGTCACTCTGGGTTGCACAGTGAGATCCTGACTCAAAAAAAATTCTATATACATATTGTATTTTTTAAATATATACAATAAAACATATTGTCTTTTACATTTTACTGATAAATATATTGAAAATTATTTGGTTTAATATGTATATAATATATATATTGTATATATTAAATATATAATATAATATAAAATTATATATACATAATTACATGTATACAATTGACTACAAGTACTCTCAACTCAGACATTGATTCTTAGTAGGCAAGAAAACCCAAACTCCCAAGGAATCTTGTGGAGGGAGGGGAGAAAACCTCAAACTCTCAAGGTACCTTTTTGTGGGGGAGGAATGAAAACCACAAACCCCCAAGGTACCTTGGATGGAGGGTCTACTAAGGAAAGATGTAAAGCCCAGTGTGTGTTTTGTAAGAGATGGGAGGAATTTACCAAAGATTAAGGACCTAAACACCTCTCCAGACTAGATTTCCTAGAACCGAAAATCTGGACAGTTCAGGCAGCCAGGCCTCTCGGTCCAGAGTGTACCCAACAGTAGAGGCTGTGACACTTTCTGTGTCCTGTCCAGAGTATCTCCAAATTTCAGAGTGCTCCTTGTTTTGACCTTGTCGTAATGGGAGCTCAAACAGGCAGAATCTGCATTTCCCTTGGCTAAGAACCTCTTTTCTTGGACATCATAGGTCATGATGCATGTTTTGGCTATCTGACTTCAAAGAGGTGATCCTTACAAACCTATTCAGCAGAACATGTAGCTGAGTGTAAAGGCATCACACAACCACACATTCTAGGGCTTTTCACAGGAAAATGCAAATTATGGTTATGGATCTATCCTCCAGTGCTGCTGAAAGGAGGGAACTTTGGAATAGTCCTCAACTTTCCCAAACAGAAATAGTCACAACACAACCTAGATATAAATGTGGGAAGTGGGAAAAGTTAGAAGCAAAGGCGTTCAATGTAAAGAGGGAAAGCATGATCCAATCAGAAGGTGTCGTAGAGCATTTGAGTTTTATAAAATAAAACATAATCAAACTTCCATAAACATTTATTCTGGTCATTTTTAATGACTTTCATTCTATTTCAATATTATTTTTTAATGTGATACTGATAGTCTCATAGGTTCACAAATCCTACAATTTTGGGATTACAAAAATAATCTCATTTCAAGGAAATTTGTGTTTGCTTTATTGTTATTCTACTACGCAATGCCTTTATAATCAAACACAGCATCTAGCCAGTGTTCTAGTTTTGCTACTTTGAACACAGTCATGGTTCTATGGTATTCTTCAGCATATGAAGAGATAAAAGAATGCTTTGCATGGCGGTCATGCCTTGAGGCTCTGTGGATCTTCCTACCTGTGCCTCTATTTTTCTTGTGGAT
The DNA here is from genome assembly GCF_982192425.1 of Myodes glareolus. Classification (NCBI taxonomy): domain Eukaryota; kingdom Metazoa; phylum Chordata; class Mammalia; order Rodentia; family Cricetidae; genus Myodes; species Myodes glareolus. The sequence continues at coordinate 6,039,409 of NC_142040.1, forward strand.
GCTAGCCCAAACCTAAACGTGCTTCTCTGGTACTTTGGCGCCCTTCCTTCCTTCCTTTTTTCCTTCCTTCCTTCCTTCCTTTCCTGTAAATATGATTAAGTTTATTTTCATGGAATATAACATGTTAAATTCTGTATTCATAGACTCCCATTATTCTCCTTTGCAGCTGATGCCAGGAAATCACTGATCTTCTGTGATTATAGTTTATTTTCCATTTTGTAGAATTCTATACAAACGGAAACACAGAGGCTAAGTTTTTTCAATGAAAAACATATTTTATAAAAGTTGATAGAACCATAATTTTATACATACACACATATATATATATAATGTATTGTGATTATATTTACTTTCCATTACCTATATTATCTCCTTTCCTACTTTTCTGAACTTCTTCTGGACTAGTCAGTCATTCAGGGGTTATGATACTGATGAAACAATACTGAATCCTTGTAATAGGACTTTCCTTTGGACCACTAGCTTATAAATAATGACATAGAGACTTATTATTAATTAGGAAAGCTCAATGATAGCTTAGACTTGTCCAACTAGCTTGTAAAACTTAAACTAACCCATATACACTAATCTACATCTATCATATGGCATTACCTCTCTTCCATCTTGCACCTTCTGTTTCTTCTCCGTGGCTCCTGTGCACCTAGATTCTTGTCCTCTTCCTTTCTCTCCCTGGAAATTCCACCTATACTTCCTGTCTAGCTGTGGGCCATTCAACTCTTTATTAAACTAATTACACCAATATATCTTCACACAGTGTACAAATGTTCCTCAGAAGCCCTACAGCAACCATTCACAGTAATGAGTTCCTAGGAAGTGGTAGGGTCTTTTGGCACTTCTTCTAACTATGATAAAATGCTGAGGGCACAACAGGTTTCTTACTAGCCCCATAATGGCTTCCTTAGTCAAAAATTCTCTTTCCTTGCTCTCATCTCTGTCCTTCCTCTATCTCAACTATCCTGTTCCCTCAAGTTCTCCTCCCTTTCCCCTCTCACCTCCTTTTCCTATTCCATCCTCCCTTCTCCCCCCACACCTATACTTCCAATTTTTTCAGGCAACCTTTTCTATTTCCCCTTTCCAGGTGGATCTATGTATGTTTTTCTTGGGGTTCACAGTGTTACTTAACTTTGCTAGGATCATTGACTGTAGGCTCATTATCCTTTGCTTTATAACTAGTATCCACTTATGAATGAGTACATACCACATTCATCTTTTGGGGTCTGGGTTATCTCACTCAGGATAGTTTTTTTTTCTGGTTCTATTCATTTGCATGCAAATTTCAAGATGTCATTGTTTTGTACAAATGAGAAGTACTCCATTGTGTAAATGTACCACATTTTCTTTATCCATTCTTTGGTTGAGGGGCATCTGGGTTGTTTCCAGGTTCTGGCTATTACAAATAATGCTGCTATTAACATAGTTGAACAAATGTCCTTGTAGGATTATTGAACATCCTTTGAGTATATGCCCAAGAATGGTATTGCTGGGTCCTGAGATAGGTTGATTCCCAATTTTCTGAGAAACTGCCATACTGATTTCCAAAGTGGTTGTACAAGTTTGCATTCCAGCAGTGAAGGAGTGTTCCCCTTACTCCACATCCTCTCCCGAAAAAGCTATCACTGATGGTTTTGATCTTAGCCATTCTAACTGGTGCAAGATGGTATCTCAGAGTCGTTTTTATTTGCATTTCCCTGATGACTAAGAATGTTGAACATTTCCTTAAGTGTCTTTCAGCCATTTGAGATTCTTCTGTTGAGAATTCTCTGTTTAGTTCTGTACTCCATTTTTTAATTGGATTATTTGGAATTTTGATGTCTAATATTTTTAGTTCTTTATATATTTTAGAGATCAAACTTCTGTCTGATGTGGGTTGGTGAAGGTCTTTTCCCATTCAGTAGGCTGCCTTTTTGTCTTATTGACTGTGTCCTTTGCTTTATAGAAGCTTCTCAGTTTCAGGAGGTCCCATTTATTTATTGTTGCTCTCAGTGTCTGTGCTACTGGGACTATATTTAAGAACTGGTCTCCTGTACCCTTATATTGGAGACTACTTCCCACTTTCTTCTCTATCAAGTTCAGTGTGATCAGATTTATATTGAGGTTTTTAATCCATTTAGACTTGAGTTTTGTGCATGGGGATAGATCTGGATCTATTTTCATTCTTCTACATGTTGACATACAGTTATGCCAGCACCGTTTGTTGAAGATGCTTTCTTTTTCCATTGTGTAATTTTAGTTTCTTTAACAAAAATCTGGTTTTTGTAGGTGTGTGGATTAATATTCTAATTTTAAATTTGATTCTATTAGTCCACCTGTCTGTTTTTATGCCAATACCAAGCTGTTTTCTTAATTGTAGCTCTACAATAGAGCTTGATATCAGGGATGGTGATGCCTATGGAAGTTCTTTTATTGTACACAATTGTTTTGGGCTATCCTGGGTTTTTTTATTTTCCATATGAAGTTGATTATTATTCTTTCAAGGTCTGTGAAGAATTCTGTTGGGATTTTGATTGGGATTGCATTGAATGTATAGTTTGCTTTTGCTTTTTTTATTATGTTGATCCTACCTATTCAAAAGCATGAGAGATCTTTCCATTTTCTAGTATCTTCTTCAGTTTCTTTCTTCAAAGATTTAAAGTTCTTGTTGAATAGGTCTTTCACTTCGTTGCTTAGTGTTACCCCAAGATATTTTATGTTATTTGTGACTATTTTAAATGGTGTGGTTTCTCTGATTTCTTTCTCAGCTCCTTTATCATTTGTATATAGGAGGGCTACTGATTTTTTTGAGTTGATCTTGTATCCTGCCACATAACTGAAGGTATTTAACAGCTGTAGGAGTTCCCTAGTAGAGGTTTTTGGGACACTTAGGTATACTATCATATCATCTGCAAATAGCAAAAGTTTGACTTCTTCCTTTCCAGTTTGAATCCCTTTGATCTTTTTTTGATGTCTTACTGCTCTAGCCAGGACTTCAAAAACTATGTTGAATAGATATGGAGAGAGTGGACAGCCTTGTCTTGTTTCTGATTTTAGTGGAATCGCTTTGAGTTTCTCTCCACTTAATTTCATGTTGCCTGTCAACTTGCTATATATTGCTTTTATTATGTTTAGATATGTCCCTTGTATCCCTGATCTTTCCAAGACCTTTATCACAAAGGAGTATTGGATCTTATCAAATGCTTTTTCAATATCTAATGAGATGATCATATGTTTTTTCTCTCAATTTATTTATATGTTGGATTACACTGACAGATTTTTTTTCAAAGTTTATTAAAATATAAAAGTTTCCATTTTCGCCCCTCCTCCCAACACCCTCCCACTCCCCCCACTCCCTCTCCTCTTCCCTCTCCATCCCTAAGAGCAGTCAGGGTTTCCTGCCCTGTGGGTAGTTCAAGTTCCTCCCCGCTCCCTCCAGGACCAGGAAGGTGAGTATCTAATCAGACTGGATCCCCAAAAATCCAGAATATGCAGAGAAAACAAGTCCCAGAGTCATTATCAATGGCTTTTTAGAAAGACTTCGGGCCAGCCACATTCAGAGAATCCAGCCTCCTCCAGAGAATCTGGTTGGATCAAGCGCTCCTTCAGTCCCAGTCAACTGGCCTTGGTGAACTCTCATTAGATCAGTCGCCTTGTATCAGTGGGTGATCGCTCCCCTTGCCGTTCTGATTTGCTTTTTCATGTTCTTCCTCCTTCTGCTCCTCCTTTGGACCTTGGGGGGCTCAGTCCGGTGCTCCAATGTGGGTCTCCGTCTGCATCGCCATCCATCGCCGGATGAAGGTTCCCTCTGATCTTGCCCTCCCTGCTCACGTTCTTCTTCCTGCTGCTTCTCGGTTGGACCTAGGGAGTTAAGTCCAGTGTTCCAACGTGGGACCCCATCTCTATCTCCATCTATTGCCAGATGAAGGATCTATGGTGATAAGCAAAATATTCATCAGTATGGTTATGGGCCAAGGCCAGTTCAGGCACCCTCTCCTCTGTCCAGAGAACAATCTGGGGATCTCTCCTTGGACCTGGGATCCCATTTACAATTAAATCTCTAGTAAACCCTAAACTGACTTCCATAGTTGAGATATATTCTTCCCTGAACCCATATCTATCCTTCCTCCCTCCCCCCCAGTCCCCCGAGCATTTCCCATTCCTCCCCTGCTCCCTTCTCTCTAACCTCCTACCCTTCCAACTACCCTCCCAACCCCCCATGCACCCTTGGTTACCTGGAACTCTTGTCTATTTCCAATCTTCAGGAGGAAAACTACCTGAATTTTCTTCAGGTTCACCTTCTTATTTAGCTTCTCTAGGATCACGAATAATAGGCTCAAAGACCTTTAATTATGACTTATGAGTGAATACATACCTTATTCCTCTTTTTGGGTCTGGCTTACCTGACTCAGTAAAGCGTTTTCTTTTTTTTTATTTTTCTATTTATTTATTTATTTATTTATTTATTTATTTAATTTTTACTGGGAACCCCTCAAGAATCAAGTCTCTTGCAAACCCTAGAATGGCTCTCTTAGTTGCGATATAAACTTCCCTGCTCCCATAACCATCCTTCCTCCCTCCCCCCTCCCATTCCCCCAAGCCATCCCCAATTCTCGCCCTCTCCCCTCACCCTAACCATCTTCCCTTACTTCCACCCCCTCTACCCCCCATGCACCCAACTTTGCTTGGCAATCTTGCCTAGTTCTATTATCCAGGAGTATAACTATATAAATTTTCTTCAGGTTCACCTTCTTATCTATCTTCTCTAGGATCACTAATTATAGACCCAAAGACCTTTAACTATGGTTAGAATCCACTTATGAGTGAGTACATATCATATTCCTCTTTTTGGGTCTGGGTTACCTCACTCAGTAAAGCGTTTTCAATTTCCATCCATTTGCATGCAAAATTCAAGATGTCATTGTTCTTTACCGCTGAGTAAAACTCTAATGTATATATATTCCACACCTTCTTTAACCATTCTTCTATTGAGGGGCACCTAGGTTGTTTCCAGGTTCTGGCTATTACAAATAGTGCAGCTATGAACATAGTTGAACAAATACTTTTGTAGTATGATAGGGCATCTCTTGGGTATATTCCCAAGAGTGGAATTGCTGGGTCCTGAGGGAGGTTGACTCCCAGTTTCCTGAGAAACCGCCACACTGATTTCCACAGTGGCTGCACAAGTTTGCATTCCCACCAACAGTGGATGAGTGTTCCCCTCATTCCACATCCTCTCCAGCATAGGCTATCATTGGTGTTTTTGACTTTAGCTATTCTGACAGGTGTAAGATGGTATCTCAAAGTGGTTTTGATTTGCATTTCCCTGATCGCTAAGGAGGTTGAGCATGACCTTAAGTGTCTTCTGGCCTTTCGAAGTTCATCTGTTGTGAATTCTCTGTTCAGATCAGTACCCCATTTTTTAATTGGGTTAATTAGAGTTTTAGTGTCTAGTTTCTTGAGTTCTTTGTATATTCTGGAGATCAGACCTTTGTCTGATGAGGGGTTGGTGAAGATCTTCTCCCAGTCAGAAGGCAGCCTTTTTGTCTTACTGACAGTGTCCTTTGCTTTACAGAAGCTTCTCAGTTTCAGCAGGTCCCATTTATTCATTGTTTCTCTTATTGTCTGTGCTACTGGGGTCCTACTTAGGAAGTGGCCTCCTGTGCCTATATCTTGTAGACTACTTCCCACTTTCTCTTCTATCAGGTTCAAAGTGGACAGATTGATGTTGATGTCTTTAATCCATTTGGACTTGAGTTTTGTGCATGGTGATAGATATGGATCTATTTTCATTCTTCTACAGGTTGACATCCAGTTATGCCAGCACCATTTGTTAAAGACACTTTCCTTCTTCCATTGTATACCTTTAGCTCCCTTGTCAAAAATTAGGTGTTCATAGGTTTGAGGGTTAGTATCCGGGTCTTCGATTCCATAGGTCGACTTCTCTGTTCTTATGCCAATACCAAGCTGTTTTCAATACTGTAGCTCTGTAATAGAGTTTCAAGTCAGGGATAGTAATGCCTCCAGAAGTTCCTTTATTGTATAAGATTGTTTTGGCTATCCTGGGTTTTTTGCTTTTCCATATAAAATTGATTATTGTTCTCTCAAGGTCTGTGAAGAAGTTTGATGGGATTTTGATGGGGATTGCATTGAATCTATAGATTGCTTTTGGTAGAATTGCCATTTTTACTATGTTGATTCTCCCAATCCAAGAGCAGGGGAGGTCTTTCCATTTTCTGGTATCCTCCTCAATTTCTCTTTTCAAAGGCTTAAAGTTCTTGTCAAATAGGTCTTTCACTTCCTTGGTTAGAGTAACCCCAAGATATTTTATGCTATTTGTGGCTATCGTGAAAGGTGATGTTTAACTGATTTCCCTCTCCGCTTCTTTATCCTTTGTGTATAGGAGGGCCATTGATTTTTTGGAGTTGATCTTGTATCCTGCCACATTACTAAAGGTGTTTATCAGCTGTAGGAGTTCTTTGGTAGAGTTTTTGGGGTCACTTATGTACACTATCATATCGTCAGCAAATAACGAAAGTTTAACTTCATCCTTTCCAATTCGAATCCCCTTGATCTCATTTTGTTGTCTTATTGCTATTGCTAGAACTTCAAGCACTATATTGAAGAGGTATGGAGAGAGTGGACAGCCTTGTCGTGTTCCTGATTTTAGTGGAAAGGCTTTGAGTTTCTCTCCATTCAATTTGATGTTAGCTGACGGCTTGCTGTATATTGCTTTTATTATATTTAGGTATGATCCTTGTATCCCCAGTCTCTCCAACACGTTTATCATAAATGGGTGTTGAATTTTGTCAAATGCTTTTTCAGCATCCAATGAAATGATCATATGGTTTTTTTCTTTCAGTTTATTTATATGATGGATTACATTGATAGATTTGCGTATGTTGAACCATCACTGCATCTCTGGGATGAAGCCTACTTGATCATAATGGATAATTTTTCTAATGTGTTCCTGGATTCGGTTTGCCAGGATTTTATTGAGAATTTTCGCATTGATGTTCATGAGTGAGATTGGCCTGTAATTCTCTTTCTTGGTTGTGTCTTTGTGTGGTTTTGGTATTAGGGTAACAGTAGCTTCATAAAAGGAGTTTGGCAGTGACTCTTCTGTTTCTATATTGTGGAATACATTAAGGAGTATAGGTATTAGCTCTTCCTGGAAGTTCTGGTAGAATTCTGCATTGAAACCATCTGGTCCTGGGCTTTTTTTGGTAGGGAGATTTTTGATATCAGCTTCTAATTCTTCACGACTAACAAGTCTATTTAGATTGTTCACCTGGTCTTGGTTCAACTTTGGTATATGGTACTTATCTAAAAAAATGTCCATTTCTTTTACATTTTCCAACTTTGTGGCATATAAACTTTTGTAGTAAGAACTAATGATTCTCTGAATTTCCTCTGTGTCTGTGGTTATGTCCCCCTTTTCATTTCTGATCCTATTAATTTGCAAGTTCTCTCTCTGCCGTTTGATTAGTTTGAATAGGGGTTTGTCAATCTTGTTGATTTTCTCCAAGAACCAGCTTTTTGCTTCATTGATTCTTTGGATTGTTTTCTGTGTTTCTATTTTGTTGATTTCAGCCCTCAATTTGATTATTTCCAGTGTTCTACTCCTCCTGGGTAAATCAGCTTCTTTTTTTTCTAGAGCTTTCAAGTGTGTTGTTAAGTCTCCAATGTGTGCTTTCTCCGTTTTCTTTAAGTGGGCACTTAGTGCTATGAACTTTCCTCTTAGCACTGCTTTCATAGTGTCCCATAGGTTTGAATACGTTGTGCCTTTGTTTTTATTAAATTCAAGGAAAACTTTAATTTCTTTCTTTAGTTCTTCCTTGACCCAGGGGTGATTTAGTAGTTGACTGTTCAACTTCCATGAGTTTGTTGGCTTCCTGGGGGTAGCATTGTTGTTGAATTCTAATTTTAATCCATGATGATCTGACAAGACACAGGTGGTTACTAATATTTTTTTGTATCTGTGGAAGTTTGCTTTGTTACCAAGTATGTGGTCAATTTTCGAGAAGGTTCCATGAGCTGCAGAGAAGAAGGTATATTCTTTCCTATTTGGGTGGAGTGTTCTATAGATGTCTGTTAAGTCCATTTGATTCAGTACCTCCAATAAATCTCTTATTTCTCTGTTAGGCTTCTGTCTGATTGACCTGTCCATTGGTGAGAGAGGAGTGTTGAAGTCTCCTACTATTAGTGTGTGTGGTTTGATGACTGCCTTGAGTTCTAGAAGAGTTTCTTTTACATATGTGGGTGCCTTTATATTAGGGGCATAGATATTCAAGATTGAGACTTCTTCCTGATGAATTGTTCCTGTTATGAGTATGAAATGTCCATCTCCATCTCTTCTGATTGATTTTAGTTTGAAGTCGATTTTGTTAGATATTAGAATGGTCACACCCGCTTGTTTCTTAGGTCCATTTGCTTGGAAAACCTTTTCCCAACCCTTTACTCTGAGTAGGTGTCTGTCTTTGTGGTTGAGGTGTGTTTCTTGTAAACAACAGATTGTTGGATCCTGTTTTCATATCCAATCTCTAAGTCTGTGCCTCTTTATAGGTGAGTTGAGTCCATTGATATTAAGTGATATTAATGACCAGTGATTGATGACTCCGGTCATTTTTTTGGTTAGTAGAGTGTATGTGTTTTCCTTCTTTGAGTTTTGCTTGTGAAGGGTCGCTAGATGTCTGAGTTAATGTAGGCAGTGTTGGGAATGTTGGATTCCTTGGGTTGTGATTTTCCTTCTAATATTCTCTGTAAGGCTGGATTAGTAGCAACGTATTGTTTAAATTTGTTTTTATCCTGGAATATTTTGTTTTCTCCGTTGATAGTGAACAATAGCTTGGCTGGGTAAAGTAGTCTGGGCTTGCATCCATGGTCTCTTAGTTTCTGCAGTACCTCTATCCAGGACCTTCTGGCTTTCATGGTTTCCATAGGGAAGTCTGGTGTAAGTCTGATAGGTTTACCTTTATAAGTTACTTGACCTTTTTCCTTTGCAGCTCTCAATATCCTTTCTTTAGTCTGAATGCTTTGTGTTTTGATTATTATATGACGAGGGGATTTTTTTTCTGATCCAGTCTATTCGGTGTTCTGTATGCTTCTTGAACCTTCATAGGAATATTGTTCTTTAGGATTGGAAAGTTTTCTTCTATAATTTTGTTGAGTATATTTTCTGGACCTTTGAAATGCTATTCTTCTCCTTCTTCTACTCCTATTATTCTTAGATTTGGTTTTTTTATTGTGTCCCACAGTTCCTGAATGTTTTGTGATGAGAATTTGTTGGATTTGCTGTTTTCTTTGGTCAGAGTGTTTAATTTCTGTCCTCAGAAATTAAATAATTTCTGAGGTGTCCTCAGAGTCTGAGATTCTTTCTTCTATCTCTTGTATTCTATTGGTTATGCTTGTTTCTGAAGTCTCTGTTCGTTTACCTAGATTTTCCATAGCCAGCCGGCCCTCAGTTTGTGATTTCTTCACTGACTCCATTTCAGTTTTCAAATCTTGAACTGTTTCTGTTACCTGTTTGATTGTTTTTTCTTGGTTTCCTAGAATTTCATTTATGGATTTACTCATTTCTTCAAACTTTTTGGTATATTTCTCTTCCATTTCTTTACTCATTTCCTCAATCTTTTTGTTATACTTATCTTCCATTTCTTTACAGCAGATTTTCACCTCCTGTTTAAGTTCCTCTATTATTTTCATAAAGATCCGCTTAGAGTCGATTTCTTCTATTTCTTCTGTTGTAGGGTGTTCAATTCTTCTAATTTCGAGCTCCCTGGATTCTGGAGATGTCATGTTGCCTTTCAGGTTGTTGGAGGAATTCTTGCATTGGCGCCTGCCCATCTCCTCCACTCTGGATGAAACTCCTCAGCACTTTCTGTATAGAACTCCTCACCACTCTCTGGGTAGGACTTCACAGCACTCTCTGGATAGAGCTCCTCAGCAGTGCAACAGGGCTAGCTGGTCTTCCCAGGACCCGGGAGACAAAGGGCCCGCAGCAGTGGGGGGAGGGAAGGGGTCCCTTGGAACACCGAAGACCCTGCTGCAGAAGCTGAGGGGGGAGGGGCTGTGCTCTCTTCCCGGACAGGCAGGCTGCCCAGGTGAGCACCCACTCACCTCTCTGGGAAGAGCTCCTCAGCAGTGCAACAGGGCTAGCTGGTCTTCCCAGGACCCGGGAGACGAAGGATCCACCACTGACAGATTTTTTTTTTTTTATGTTGAAGCAGCCCTTCATCTCTGGTATGAAGCTAACTTGATCATGGTGGATGATTTTTTAATGTGTTCTTGAATTCAATTTGCCAGTATTTTATTGAGTATTTTTGCATCTATATTTATGAGTGAGATTGGTCTGTAATTTTCTTTCTTGGTTGACTCTTTGGGTCAACAGGGTAACTGTTGCCTCTAATAAGAATTTGGCAATGCTTTTTCTGTTTCTATTATGTGGGCCACTTTGAGTGTAGGGGAATGTGTTAGTTATATCGGGAAGCCAGGATATACTTAGAGCCACAATAGGACAGCTCTGGAGCTGGAGCCGCAATAGGACAGCTCAGCCCTGGAGGAAAAGTGTCATGACTATCTGGAAGCCAGGCTACCTGAAGCTGGAGTGTGGTGGGGGATGATCTCCCTGCAGGATATAGGAATCCTGCTCTTTTCCTGGAGAGATGCTATAGCTGAGTTCTGCTCTGTTCCCTTAAGGTAATATCCTAGTAGAGCTATGTGCTCCTTCCTGGGGCCACCATGTTTCTTCTCTTGCTAACACTCCGCTAGAGGGGAAGGCCCCACAGAAATGTAGCAATCTCCTCTGGCTCTTGGCAAAAAGTTGTTACTTTTTTTTGCACAGCCCCCCCCCCTTTAAGGAGCATCCTAGCAAGGTTCTTCTGTTCTGCTCCATTCTGTAGGTTTCCCTTTTATCCTATTGATAATGTCTTTTGCCTTATAGAATCTTTTCAGTTTCATGAGGTTTCATTTATTAGTTGTCTGTCTTATTGCCGGTGCTATTGGTGTTATATTCAGGAAGTTGTTCTGTGCCAATACATTTAAGGCTATTTCCCACTTTCTCTTCAATCAAGATCCATGTGTCTGTTTTTATGTTGAGGTCTTTTAGCCACTTGGGCTTGACTTATATGTAGAGTGGTAGATATGAGTCTGTTTGCATTCTTCTACATGCTATTTGTTGAAGATGCTTCATTTTTTTCCATTGCGTAATTGTGGCTTCTTTATCAAAAACCATTGTCCACAAGTATGTGGATTTACATCTAGGTCTTCAATTCAATAGATTGCTTTTGGTAAAATGGCCATTTTTACTATGTTAATCCTACCAATCCATGAGAATGGAAATCTTTCCATCTTCTGGTATCTTCTCCAATTTCTTTCTTCAAATACTCAAAGTTCTTGTCATACAGATCTTCCACTTGCTAGGTTATAGTTACCCCAAGATATTTTGTATTATTTGTGGCTATTGTGAAGGATTTCGCTTCCCTGATTTCTTTCTCAGTCCATAAGAGGGTTAATTGATTTTTTTTTAGTTAGTCTTCTTATATCCAGTCACCTCACTGAAGGTGTTTGATAGCTGTAGGAGTTTCCTGTTAGAATTTTGGGGGTCACTTATGTATACTGTCATGTTATATGCAAATAAAGATACTTTGACTTCCTTCTTATCAATTATATCACCTTGAGCTCGTTTAGTTGTCTTGTTGCTCTAGGTAAGACCTTGAGTACTATATTGAATATATATGGAGAGAGTAGACAACCTTGTTTTCTTCCTGATTTTAGTGGAATTACTTTGAGTTTCTCTCCACTTAATTTGATGTTGGCTGTATATTGCCTTTATTATGTTTAGGTATGTCTCTTGTATCCCTGATATCTCCAAGACATTTATCAGAAAAAGGTGTTGGATTTTGTCAAGGCTTTCTCAGTATCTAATGAGATGATCATATGTTTTTTCTTTATGTTTATTCTTATGTGATTTTCTTATATTGAACTATCTCTGCATCTCTGGGATGAAGTCCACTTGATCATAGTGGATGATCTTTTGGATATGTTCTTGGATTTGGTTTGCAGTATTTTATTGAGGGTTTTTGCATCAGTGTTCCTGAGGGAAACTGGTCTGTAATTCTCTTTCTTTTTTTTTTTGATGTTTTTTGTGTGGTTTGGGTATGAGCTGTGACTTCATGAAATGAATTTAACAGTGTTCCTTCTGTTTCTATTTTGTGAAATAACTTGAGGAGCATCAGGATTGACTATTGTTTGAAAGGCTGGTGGAACACTGTGCTGAAACTGCTTAGCCCTGGGCTTTTGGTTAGGAGACTTTTTGTTTTGTTTTGTTTTTCAAGACAAGATGTTCTGTATAACATCTATGGCTGTCCTGGAACTCACTTTGTAAACCAGACTGACCTTGAACTCACAGAGATCCACTTGCCTCTGCCTTCTTAGTGCTAGAATTAAAGGCATATGCCACCACACATGGCATGGTTGGTAGACATTTAAAGGATGCTTCTATTTCCTTAAGGAGTATACACATGGTTAAATTGATTTAACTTTGGTAAATGATATCTATCAAGAAAATTGCTCTTTTCTTTTAGGTTTTCAAGTATTTTTTGAAGTTAATGTTTTTGAATGTTACCTAATGATTCTTTGGATTTCCTCAATGTCTGTTGTTATGCCCCCTTTTTGTTTCTATTTTAGTTAATTTTGGTATTCTCTCTCTCTGCATTTTAGTTAGTTTGGATAAGGGTTTGTCTATCTTCATGATTTTCTCCAAGAACCAACTCTTTATTGATTTCAGCCGCAGTTTGGTTATTTCCTGCCGCCTACTTCTCTTCAGTATGTTTACTTCTTTTTGTTCTAGAGCTTCCAGGTGTGCTGTTAAGTCACTAGTATAAGATCTTTCCAAAGTCTTCTTGAAGGTCCTTAGTACTATGGACTTTCCTCTTTGCACTGCTTTTATTGTGTCCCATAAGTTTGATTTTGTTGCATTTTCATTTTCATTGAATTCCAGGAAGTCGTTAATTTTTCTCTTTATTTCTGCCTTGACCCAGTTGTTGTTCAGTAGAAAGCTGTTTAGATTCCAGGAGCTTGTAGGCTTTCTGTTGTTTCCGGTGTTGTTGGAATCCAACTTTCATCCATGGTCGTCTGATAAGATACATGTGCTTGTTTCAATTTCATTGTATCTGTGACCAACTATGTGGTTAATTTTAGAGAATGTTCCATGAGGTGCTGAGAAGGTACCAATATTGCAGTTTTGAAATGCATGCCTATCTGTGGCTGGCATAGCTCATGAGGGTCCTGTGAGTATAGGTAATGTGTACCACACAAGAATCTCTTACACTTCTTTCTGATCTGTGGCCACAGTGAGCCACTGTGAGCCACCATGCTTCCCCTTTATAGCTTCTACTCAGCTGGAATGGCAGCAATATGTGACACCACTGAGAATGTATATTTTTTAATAGTGAAGCCTTTTATTCTTACAATGTTCCTTCCTTGTGTTATGTACACCAAGTTTTAAGAAAATAAAAACAATGCACAGTTATATGAAACTGCATCTACACTCACCAAGTAAAATAGAGAATTAAAATGTGTGAATAAGTTTGGAATGTTTTTGTCGGCAATTGAGATACTTCAGCTCTGGAATGTTTAAATAATTGCCACATACTCCCTTCCTTTGTGTATATAGAGTAAAAGAGGGAAAACTCCTTTGAAAGGTTCATATTTTCGTCTTGTGTCAACATGTATATGTCACAATATTGTTTTTGTTTTATGGGGCTCATTTCTAGTTAATGAAGAATTTTAAAGTGAAGATAATCACAATAATTAAGGAGTAAATGTGGAAATGAGAGCCGACTTGAGTTATTTAATTAACATAGATTCATGGAAGTTTGGCAACTAGAGAATTAAAATATGGATTTTAATTTAATCTGTCTCCACTTTTCAGTCCTCCTAAACTTTCACCAAATAAAGGTCAATATCGGAGAATTAGCAATGTATAAAAAAAATATGAGCCAACTATTTTCGTGGTCTGTGTAGCCCAATAGTACCACATTGAGAGGATCTTAGAGATTCTTCTCATGAGTCTTTTCTGTGTAGGAAAGTGAGAAGGTGGAAAAAAATGGCTCTTCCCAAATACAGACTCCATAGTGTTGATGAATCTTTTCAGTAAAGACCAGATCTCTAGAGTGAAGAGGACCCTGGGGATTTCATGCAGGGAGTGTGGGGGGAGGAGAAGTAGGCAACAACGGCCTTATATACAATTACCACATGCTAATCAGCTTACTTATCCAGACCAAAGTTAAATCCCAAGTACAAAAATCTAAATAGTAGCAACTATATATGCCTTCTGATTCAGGTGAATGGAGGAGGCTCTGCCAACCATTTTCTCAGCATACCTTTGACAGGTGTCCTTCCAGTTCACTTTGTGACCCTCACATCTCAGACTGTGTTCTTTTGAGACAGGCCTAAATTATTTATATGTACTCCTATTGTGGTCTTCCTATGCATTGCTTCTACTATGTGCTTTCCTACTCACTGCTCTGTACAAGTAGAGAGATCCACCAACATTTGCTTGATGGTCAAAAATAATAGGTCAAATACGAGCTTGTCTGTATTAAAAGCTGGCAGGATAATTTTAAGGTTATATTAAAAGAGCCTCTTTCTGATGTCAGTCTTGCTTTCCCTAAATGTGATAAAAATCACAGTAGAAGATCTGGAAAAAAAGGAAATGAGGCAATGAAATAGATGGGACATTGACAGGTGACAGGAGTTCTTCTTGGTAAAAAACGCCTCCTGTTGGAAGTACAAATGAAGGACTCACTATGGAAGTCAAGAGTGTAAGAGTCCTTGGGGATGCTTAGAGCGTTGCATGAAGGGAAGTGGTGAAAGATGGCCATGGAAGGCTTTCAGAAGCAGGGAAGGAGGGTTGAAGTGGATGGAGAATGTGTCAGGGAAACAACAGCCAGCAGAGAAGATGACAGGGCAGCCCAGGAGGAGGCTGTCAGTAAGGGCGGTTGGACTGTAACTGGAAAGTTCTCTCAGAGCCAGGCCAAATGCAGTAGAGCAGCCATCAGGAAACATGCTCACCAACAAAGCCCTAAGTCTTGCTTTCCTTTTCATCTGGTGTTTAGTCTTAAACAGAAGCATTTCTCTATATTTTTTGTCAGTCTTTTGGCTTGTCTACTAAAGAATATTTTTTAATATTTTTACTGTCTACAATTCTCACAGCAAGTCTAAAGGCAAGCCTCTGTTCTGTCCTGCTATCAGTCTTTCCTTCCAGCCCCATGGCAACCTTGTCTTTGCATTGATACGATGCATGCCTAGAACTCTTCTGGGTTTATTTATAATGTATCTGGCAAATATTTTTGCTTAAGTCACACTTGACACATTTTTCTTACTACTCTCATTAGTTTCTGTTCTTCAGCGACATTGGATTTTCCTCCACTTTATCCTTTTCTCTCATTGATTGGCACTTTTGATCATTCTTTTCCATTTCTTTACTTGGCATCCCATCATGCTTTCACCAGTTGGTTTTTGTCAATTTGAACTATAACATTCTCACTCCTTTTATATTTGTCTTTGAAATGGTTAGACTGATTGAGTAAGATGATTCAGTAGATTAAGACACTTGCCATCAGGCCTGATGATCTGAATTCAGTCCCTGAAACTCACAAAGGAGAAAGATAAAACTGACTCTCACAAGCTGTCTTCTGACATCCATCCATGCAACAAAGCAAATGTGCCACCCTCCCGTAGATACAAAATAAATAACATATAAATATGAAAAATTAAGTTGTTCAGCTGTTGTATTACATTGATAAATAGAAATTAAAGAGACAATTTAATATTCACTTAAATACTTTGACTTAGATTACTATCCCTTAAGGGATCCATACCTTACATTTCATGTGTAAGTGCATCACTTAATAATTCGAAGTGCATCAATGCTTTTTCTTTTTCTAAACTTAAGCAAGGCCCTCACATATTTATCATTTGGTCACCTGCCCGTTGAAGACAGAAAGGCCAGAGAAGGGGCCTTTTGCAGAGAGTGCCAATGAAACTCCCAAGAAGGTTCTGTCTCTTTTGTTAGGGTTCATTTTTCTTATCTAGGAAAAAGGAATATGAGTATGTTTCTTACAGTACCATTTATAGAATTAATAACATACACATATATTTACACAATAATCTTGGCTATAGGAATACTCAAAATAATTGCTACTAATATTTAAAACTTTATTAAGGTGATAGTTTTTCATGGTGCTTCTATGTGTCATGTGATAACTTCTATCCCAAAATTACCCTTTCAAGGATAATTGCCTCGCAAACAGCCTTGTAAGATAAAGACTTCCTCTGGGTAGAAAGCAAATTTGTTTCTCTAACAGGATAATAGAAATAACAGTTCCTTTCAGGAAAAGGTGGGGCTGGTCTGCCGGAGGAACAATGTGCTTTTTCACTGCAAGTGAGACAGGTGCCTCTCCTTTGCCTTCACTCCTGTATTTCTTGCTCTCCAGAGTCACATGACCAACTTCTAAGTTCTGACTCTGCACTTCTACAGCAGCAAGTGCCTCCTTCCAAGTTGAGGCTCTTTAGCTGCTACACAAGCAGTGTGTCCAGCATCTTTCTTGGCCCAAGGGATCAGAGATGTGAATGTGAAGCCCCTGTTGCTCACAGTGCCAATAAGCAATGCATTACTGTAAAGCTCGGATACAGCCGTTTTGTAGGACATTGCTCTCAGTCTACACACTGAACACTTTTATAATTCTTATTGTTAATGACATATAAGTAAAACAAGAATTTTCAATTTGACTCTGAAGAATTAATTTTTATCTGACTGTGAGAAGTTTCAGAAATGCAAGATTGCTTCACGTTTCAAAGTTTTAATTGTTTAGATATAATGTATAAGTCATTAATATGGAATAATTTTGAAGCAGCATGAATACATTCAAGTTACACATAAATGTTTTAGTATAAACAACAATCACTTAACAAAGAGCATGGGTTAAGATAGTAATTGAGTAATAAAACTGTTAATACAAAACGATATTATAGATCTATTTATGTAACATGAAATCTCTCGTGTGACTTCCCAGAGTTTATTCTGATATGAACACATAATTTCAAAAGGCACCAATTCTTGTCTGTGTGTGCACAAGATATCTAGTCATATCTCAGAACCTAGTTAAGGACAAGTGACCCAGTAGTAGAAGATAATGACCAATGTGAGCAGATAACATCAGTGCTGCACATGTTTGCAAGCCAAGAACAAAATGAGACAAAATGGAAAGATAAGAAGAGTGAGTAGGTAGGACTCAGAGCACAAAATAAAGAAGCTGGATTCTGCTTTGATTTTTAAAGGGAAAATATGTGATAGCAGGGAAAACAAAATGCCCAGTGTGCTGTAACAGAGTAGAGAATGAGGGAAATCAAGCCTGAAGCAGAAAGGAGTTCCTTAAGCAAAGACCACTAGCCATGCAAGACATGAATTAGCCATGAGGAAAGTTTAACTCAGAAGCCAAATGACTTAGGGGTTGGGAAACTAAAAGTCTTATTCTTCTAAACAACAAAAATTAGTACAAACAGAAAAATATTAAAGAGTAAGAAAATATATGAAGAATCTGGTAAGCCAAAATAGCTCAGCTATAGGGATAGAAGATTCCATACGCTTGCCATGGTACGAGCAGAGGTCCACACGGGCCACTGTCCGCAGCAAGGGCAGTCACAGCTAGCACAAGCAAGCACGTGACTATGCAAACAGTTGTTCTAAACTGTACAGCACTTCGATATTCAGTTGTACTATCAGGCATATGTGGGCGAAAGAATAAGCAATGAGAAATAATCCACAAAGAAGACCACAGAGGATGGAAGCCAGAAACTCAAATTGTATAATTTATTGTCAATATTACATCCCATACTATTTTTGGGTGAGAGTAGACAAGAAGATTCAGTGATAAAAATGCCTCGGTTTCGGAGACACAGTCAAAATCTAAAACATGACCATGCTTAAAATCATCAAAGTGTCAGGCATTTTTTTCGCTTGCACATTCCATCTATATTTATTATTCTGTTAGATAAAACCTCTTGTCTTTAAACTCCAGGCAAAGCTGTTAACAAGGAAATTCAAATCTGTACCTAGGCTTAATTTTTTAATACTGTTTCCTCTTTGATCTTTGCTTCTCTGAATTTAATTGTGGGATCTGATTTGAAACCCTGCCACTGTATCTTTGCTTTCATCTCTCTCTCTCTCTCTCTCTCTCTCTCTCTCTCTCTCTTTCCCTTTTCCTCCCTCCCTCCTTCTTTCCCTCCCTCCCTCCCTCTTTCCCTCCCTCCCTTTTCCCACCCTCCCTCCCTCCCTCTTTCCCTCCCTCCCTTTTCCCTCCCTCTGTGTGAGTGTGTTTTGTTTTTAAAAAGGAAATTTTTTTAGTCTAAAATAATCTTATTTTTAGTTAATTCATTGAAAGGTGTCACCTCCTACTTCTTGTTGCTTCTTCGGTCCTTTTATTCTTTGTCTCATGAATGGGCACAATTACTGACTCTACATTCTGAAAATATAGCTTGCAGAATGAGTTTCCTAGGCATATAATTTTCAAAAGTGCCAAATATAAGAATGACTCTAAAGCATTTGATGAGTTCTCTGTTACATATCCTCATTTTCTTCCTTCCCAAAGAGATTTTTGATTTTTTTTCACTTAGAACATGCTCATCAGCTTAACACTGTGTGGCATCATTATGTTATGAAGATTTGCTTCTGCAGCGGCAAGTGCAGGAGACTTGAGTGAAGCACTTGCTAATCATGTTGCACTAAGCAAATAAAAGTCAGAACCGACCTAATCTTGCTTGCCTAATATCAGTTTCTGCAGACTTCAAGTGTAATGTTCTAATCACTGGTGCAAAACAGCCAATTAATTTGCTTTCCCTATGTGTTTTTAGTGGCCAAGACACATAGGGGAACAGTCCGTTCGGTCATAATCACGCTCCACAAAGATGGGAAATGTTCCCTTTGAGCTTCCAATCATTAGGCCAGCTGAAGTGAAGACAAGCCCATTGACAAGTGAGAATGGCAATAATTTATTTTCTATTGATGGGTTGTGACAAATCATGTCGAAGCAGGAGCTGCATACTGTGTGGCTCTGCTAAAGGAGCCTGTGATGGGCAAAGATGAAACCCTTCACAGCTCATTTAGTCCAAATGCAGCCACCTGGGTGGTGAATCGGTTCAACATCCCAGCCCAGGCATTCCAGCACAAAATTAGATCACTAACAGGCAGGCCATATAGGGGTTCCTGGAAGGCATTAATCAACAGGGTTGAGCTGTCAAAATGCAGACTCTGAAATTAAGAAACACCAAACGGATGAAAATGTGACAATGCTGTCAAAAAAATCAAAAATGTGATTCCTGCTGCAGGATTCTAGGCACCATTAAAAAAAGCTTAGAAGAAAAATGAAGTGTAAAAGGGCAAAGAGAGGCAGCACCCTTCAGAAAAATATTCCTAATATTTTATACAGTTTAATTAATATTAGCAGCATGATGTATGTAAGCATGAACATGCCCTTTTCAAGTGCACACTGATAGGTCAGATTATATCCAACTACTCCCTAGTACCCCATAACATAGTTCATCTCTTATTTAAATTCCCCTTCTACCCAGGCCTACCAATGTGCAGAACATTTGGAGTCTCAGCTGCCTCTGAATACCAACACTTCCAATCACAGAAATCCTGGGCTTGAACAGCCTATTTTCTTAGCACTGTTTTTAGTAGAACAGAGATTACTTGAATTTGGTATTCTGAATCTGTTTGTATGAGTTTGTTTGTGTTCCTGTGTGTGTTTCTGAGGTTAAATTTTTATCAGAATAACATTAAGGGTTTATTATATGTTTTCATATTTTAAAAAGTATCTAATGTCATAAATAAATCACACAGCCAAAGTTTCTAAACCTAAATGGTGTGGAATTCCACTCTGTATGCTGTGAATGCCATTGGTTAATAAAGAATCTGCTTTGGGCCTACTGCAGCTCAGAATAGGGCAAGGAATTCCAAGCAGATAGAGAAGGAAAGAGTAAGTGGAGTCGGTGAGAAGCCGTGTAACCACTGCAGGAGATAGACATGCCAGAACCTTACCAGTAGACCATGATCCTCATGGCAAAATATAAAATAATAGAAATGTGTTAATTTAAGATGTAAGATCTAGCTAGAAATATGCTTACATTATTGGCCAGACAGTATTGCAAATAATATAGTTTCTGTGTGATTATTTTGGGTCTGGGCAGCCAGGAACAAACGAGCAGTCTCCGAATACAGCTAACCAAAATTTTCCTAAGCAAAAGGATGTAACATTTTATTATCTGAAAAATAAAATGTAAATTCTAGAAAATTCTTTCTTTCCTAAGAACCCCATTTGCATATGCCTTGGAGGGTAACCTGTGAAGCACACAGCAGAAGGATCTAGAATACTCATCAAAAACATGTATGCACACTCCCACTTCATATCTACATAAACAAGTCTCTGAGCCAGGCCTGAGAACTAGAAGACTTGAAATCTGTGACCATGACACTTAAAGACTAATTTTTCATTATTTTTTTTTTACTTTAAGCAACAAGCTGTAGTCCATTTTGAACTTCAAATATGTGTCTCTTTCTACCATGTCTGTTGTTGGAGGCTGCTTGTTCATTCCCAGCTGCTCAGACCTGAAATAACCACACAGAAACTATGTTATTTGCAATACTGTTTGGCCAATAGCTTAAACATATCTCTAGTTAACTCTTATATCCTAAACTAACCCATCTTCGTTAATCTGTGCATCACCATGAGGTTGTGACCTACCAGCAGGCTCCAACAAAACCATTTATTTTCTGAGGTGGCTACATGGCTTCTCCCTGACCCCATCTACTCTCTCTCTTTACATCTCTGTTTGGATTTCCTGCCTGGCTTTACTCTGTTAAGCCATTAGTCAAAAACAGCTTTATTCATTAACCAATAAAAGCAACACATATACAGAAGGACTTCCCACACCACATGTCTAACAGAACTCATCTCGGGTAAATTGTCCCTATTGGGGGATGCTGCTTGTTTGTTACCTGCTGTCCAGAACTGAAATAACCACACAGAAACTATATTATTTGCAATACTGTTTGACCAATAGCACAAGTATATTTCTAGCTAGCTCTTATATCCTAAACTAACCCATCTCCATTAATCTATGTATTGCCACGTGGCTGTAGTCTGTTGGGTAAAGTTCCATCCAACGTCCACTGTCTGTCTCTTGTGGGGCTCTATAGCTTCTCCCTGACTCTACCTTCTCTCTCTCTCTCTCTCTCTCTCTCTCTCTCTCTATATATATATATATATATATATATATATATATATATCTTTTAGCCTGGCTTTACTCTGTTAAGCCATTGGGTGAAAACAGCTTCTTCACTAACCAATGGTAATAAAACATATGCACAGCATACTTCACCTCCCACATTAAGTCCCTAACTTTCACAAAAGTTCTGTGCTTTTAATCATGCTGGCCACTTCCTATAGAATGCTTCCCTAACCCTTAAGCCACACCCCAGCCTCTGAGAGTCAACACAAATGTTCACTCTTATGAAAAGCCTTTGTGGAACTCTCAGCTGAATATGATTATTCTGGCCTCTGTGTCTGGGCTTTGGTTTGTATCTTTCCCAGCATTACCACACTGCCTTTCTCAGCAGTTACCTTTATATATTCTTCATCTCTCGGATGCCAGATATTCACTCCTTCAGGCTCATGTTTTACATGTTCTTTAATACCTCATTACACCCACCTCATTGCCTTGTACTATGCACAGTAAATGTTTATAGAATTGAACTGTTGAATAATAGATGTTAGTTCATTAAAATCTAAGCTTTATACTTCAAGTCACTCATGAAAGTATTCTTTACTGTGTGCTCAGTTCTCATTAAAATCTTGAATTAGATCTTACTGTGAGCAATGTGTGTGTTGTGTCTGTGTGTGAGTGTGTGTGGTGTGTGTCTGTGTGTGCAGCGTCTGTGTGTGTGGTGTGTGCATGTACATGGTATATGTATTTGTGTGTAGAAGAGTATTGTATGATTGTGTGTACATGTGTGTTTGTGTGTGTATAAATGTGTATGTATTTGTGTGTATGTGTGTATGATCATGAGTATGTGTGTGTGTTTGTGTGCGAGTGTGTATGTGTGTTTGGTGTGTGTATGTGTATTTATGTGTATATGTGTGTATAATTGTGCATGTGTCTATACGTGTATGTATGCTTGTAGTGTGTGTTGGTATAATTGTGAGTGTGCGTGTATGTGTGTGACTGTGTATTGGTATGTATGTGTGTTTAGTGCAAGTGTGTGAGTATGTCTGGTGTGTGTATGTGTGTGTATTTGTGTGTGTATAATTGTGTATACATGTGTGTGTATGTGTGTGGGGCTGATATTATACTTGTTTGTTGTCTTTGAAATTTTGTTTTGCCTTATACTTCTTGGTAGTTTTACAGATATGTTCTCTGAAAAAATATTAATATTTTAAGTCCTTGGCTGATACGCATTTATAAAATAAATTAATTAGGTTGGAAAAATACAATATAAGCTACTATCATAGCCTATTTCCTGTTTATTTTGTAAATATTTTACGTATTAATAATAACAGAGAAACAAGAACTATATGCCTTTACATATCTGAGAGATTAGTGTGGGATTTCAGTGGCATAATTACACCTGATATGACGAATAAGATATATCATAATGTCACATAAAGCATTGGAATCATGGTTTGGTGGCCCGATTGTGAGCACAGGAGTGTGTTGCTTGGCTCTCCTGTAGTCAAGAAGCGTTAAGAGAACTAGAAAAGCTGATAACCAAATGCTGTCAGCCTCATTCTTAAAGAATTTCTCTGAGTTCATGTTGTGCTGTTTTGTTTGTGTTAATGCTGGGGGCTTTGACAACACAGAAAGGTGTGAGAGAGTGTTTACAGAGCACATGATGAAGACAAAATAATCAAGCTAACTCCAGTCAAATCTGTTCATCTTTAATGACAATCACCTTTGAGGAGCAAGACAATTGAGTATCAAAGACTATCCAAGCGCAGGAGGACCAGAGCCCAGGACTGTATGGGAAAAGTATCCTTGTAGTTTAAGGCAATCTGGAAATACTCTCTTCTCAAACTTCAGGTTGTGGACTGATGTGAGCAGAGGTTTCTGAGGAACACACATCTCGGGGAAAATATACTTCACAAATGTCTATCTCCACTTAGTAGGCTTCTCAGTGGGTTTTGTTCTAAATCAGTTCATAATTAGAATAGAGTATGTTACATCATTATCATTTTTTTATATTAGATTTCTGGCCATGGGCACCCAGGGAACTTTTAGGTATAACTAAAACTAATTAATTAGAGGAAAAGAACATTGCTGACTCAATTTCCAAATTGGAGAGTAAAATAACAATAATTCCTGATGGAGCAACATAACACCATTTCAAAATAAAAGATTTGGAAGTGTGTGCCCCCCTTCCACAAGCACCCTCATGGACAGCAGTGAATTTGGAAGTGTGTGCCCCCTTCTCAAGCACCCTCATAGACAGTAGTGAAGTGCTTTCTGTCGACCCAGTTGGATCCTCTGCAACTGCTTTCCACTGTGGAGGTATATAAACCCCAAAACCATTTTCATAAATTTGTGTCACGAGGGGACAGATTAGTAGAAAACCAGTTGGTGTAGAGTGAGAAGATTTAGTGTAGGACAACAAAAGGAATGTAATAGAACAGAGGAAGAGATGAAAAGAAGCCATGGGCTATGGAGTTCTGAAGTATGAGAAATATTTGCACTAAAGGTTCACAAAATTGACCTCATGCTGTTAAGATACAAAAATCAGAATGATTCTTTAAGGAGGATTCCAAGAAGGATTCTTTGACAGAGACACAAAGCACAAACCAGCAGAACTAACCTATCCTTTAGAATGGACTCTGCCTATTCCATCAGCAGAAATGAATCAACTCTGACCTACCCACAAAAGCTGAAAGATAAAAGGGGTATAATCAAAGTCAGATGAAAAATTAGCAATTAAAAGGAACAGGTTGAAAAAAGTGTTGAAGGAATAGCTCTCCAGGACTGCAAAGATACATAGCAAGACTGCAGAAATGATTTTAAAAATTAGTTCAAAAAGAGACCTAGAGCAAGTGAGATGACCCAGTGAGGAAAGGTGCCTACCATCTTAGTTCAGTCTCTAATCCCTGAGACCCAGGTAGTGAAATTCCTACACATTATCCTCTGGCCATATGCATGTTGTGACATGTGCACATGGTTATACACACAGAGAGGGACAAACACACACTGTAAATAAACATAAAATAAATGTTAAGGGGGACACCAGAATGTTACAGAATAAAAACTGAACTGGAGAAAATCAGGGAAGAAGTTAAAAAGAAATGAGAAATCATTACAGATATGATAGGTCTAGTAATAGCATAAAATTTAGAATATACACTCCTAACAACAAAGTCATGGAAGGTATGATTAAGAAATACAGACTCGGAGAATAAGGACTCGGGCTTGGGAGCTGGCTCAGTTAATAAGGTGTTTGCAGCACCAGCATGAGAAGCTGTGTTGGATGCCTACACACACCTAAAAATCTGGGTATGATAATGGATGCCTACAATCCCAGTACTGGGGAGGCAAAGAAAGGAAGATGTCTGGGACTTGTTTGCTACCTAATTTTTCCAAGTTAGTGAGTTCTGGGTTAGTGAAAGGCCCAGTCACAGAAAATCAATATGAAGAGCTATAGAGGAAGACATTCAACATTGACCTCTGACCTCCACATACACACACAACAGCATACACTACACACGTGTGCACATGAACACCCATGGACACATGATATAGAAGAGAAACTTAGAACTATTTAAACAAAAAATATATGGAATAAATGTTATAGAGGTGATAAGTATGACAGAAAGATAAAAAATTAGCGTTTTAAAGAAAGTGGAATGGAACAAAAATCAAACATTAAAAAAGTCCCTGAAGAAAGATATGAGCTATATAGCTTAGGAAAATTATAAAAATAATTAACACCAAGACAGATGCTAA
Source organism: Myodes glareolus (assembly GCF_982192425.1). Lineage (NCBI taxonomy): Eukaryota > Metazoa > Chordata > Mammalia > Rodentia > Cricetidae > Myodes > Myodes glareolus. The sequence continues at coordinate 6,064,447 of NC_142040.1, forward strand.
TACAATTTCTAGCCTGAAAGGATGAAACTATTTGAGATTCTATCTGAGGTAGCAAAAACTGAAAAAAGAGAGAGAATGAGGGTGTGTCTTAAGCTTTTACAAAGCGACATCTAAGCCATAGAGCAATCTTCTTGGAATGTGGATTTCAAGGGCAAAAATATATCCAAAATATAATGTCAGCATTCTCAAACAATTTAAGGCTTAAGAATTATCAGCGCTATCATTAGCAAGGGAGAATCAAAATAAAACAATATGTAAAATACATGTGAGATTAAAAAAAAATCCTAGTTAAGTTTTCTAAATGCTTAGAGTGTGAGAATAAAGCCACATGTTTGTTTGATAAGCACACACAAGTATATCAACTACTGAATGGTAAAAGTACAGGGACATAGGGAGAAGAACCATTGATATGGTAGCAAATATTTGACAATTGATTTTAAAAAGATGCTCCCATTAGGACTTGTTTTACCTAATTTGATTTTGTAAATAAAAATATATATGTATATATTTATAATTTTGTATATGTATGTATACATATATGTGTTTATTGTATATAATTATATGTGTTTGTCTGTATATGTAACAATTGATATATAATATATAGTCCTGTATATGTTTATATGTTCTTATATATAAACATATATGTGTATGTCCATGAATTTTAACAACACATAGTGAAGAAACATTTCTCCAAAATTTAACAGTTTTCTTTAGCACCGTTTTTCCTTGTCCTGTTGTCAATCTAGCAGGTATGAACTTATTCTGTGTTTAAATATGCTTCCATTTCCTTTGTCTCTATGTGGAAAGATGGTCACAAGTACTGAAATTATTTCTGGATGGTGGGATTTAGTAGTTGACTTTCCTCTGTATCCTAGGGTTTACGAGTGATTTTGAGATTGAAGAATTTCAAACGCCCAGAAAAACAGGGTACCCATGTGATGTCTTTTCTCTACTCTTCCTTTTCATCTCTTCCTCAAGAGAAAACAGGGAAAGGTAGAAATGTTCAGTCAGCATATGTCCGATGCTCACAGAACCTGACACTAATATCTGGGAGGGTTACAGAAAAGTCAAAGACGGCCTTTTCCTTAGAACACTTGCAGAAAACTTGATAGTCTCTGGTCCACATTTGCTCGAATATTATGCCAACTTTGCAACAGAAAGCAAGCTATGATATTTTTAGGTAGTTCTCTTACTCCTTATTCACACATAATCCACAGCTCTCTCACCCAAGAAACTAGTCATTTTCCTTGAAGATTGTTTAAGGTATACTCCCACACCACTAGACGCTGTTTTAGTGTTGCCTTAATTGTAAAGGGCAAAGTGTGAATCCACAGCGTTACTTCTGGATATATTTTGGTGTATGCCACTACTTGATTGAAAGGAAATCTTGGACCGCACTGGCTGCTATCAGAGAAGTACAATTTGATTAATTTTGCATATACCACACTGGTCTGATTACAAAAGGAAGAAATTACAAAATTGAAATATCTGATACATTTACTATGACCTATATTTTATAAAATGCTTTGTACTGCCATAGTGAACCTTTCAAGCTGAGTCCTTTGTTCCCAGACTTAGTCATTTATCCAAATGTTCACATCGAGTTGTAGTCCCTTGCCTTGCTCATTCTAAAGTGCCTTTGTCTGAGACCTCTGTCACATGACTATGATAGGGTTAAGTTTTACTACTTTTTTATTATGTAAGCCAAAATGTAAAAACTATATATCATTTCTAGATTGTCAAAGTTTCAAGCTTGATATATTATTTCTCAAAGTTTTTTCAAAGGTAAAAAGATAAGAATGATGGTCAGGCACAGAAAGCTATAAGGAGATGAGCTCTATGTTGAATAATTTACACTATGTCTGCAAATAGATCCTCAAATATCTGCTAAGCAGGCAGCCTTCTGTTTTTACTTACTTTGCAATCTAATTTACTTCATTTTCATATAAATTCAAGCACCCTATTATTCCCCTGCTTGGTGTCTTTAGAAAGAATATATCTTTAATTACAGATTGAAAATGCTTTCTGAAAACATAAATTTTTGTTTCTTAAAATTAATCATGATATAATCACATAGCTGCTCATTCATAGTGTGGACCATTAACACCTTCTAAATGGCTAATAACAAATTGCTTACTGTAATTGCTTTTGCAACTTTTAGTTTTATATATTATTTTGTCCTCCAAGGTAAAAATGGCAGAGTGAGAATATTGCATAAAAACCAAGCTCATCAGTCTTTCCCTGCCTATCACCTTGTTTATGCTTGACCAAGCATTTTTTTATTACTTCTTAATGGTAAGGGCTACAAGGTTACTACACCTGAGAGAAAACCCTGTAAGATAGGCTTCCTAATTAATCACTGGGAGGGCTGGGAAAGGTCTAGCCTTTTCTGTGAACTGAAGCATTTATGTATTGCACTACAAGTGGTGACCATGAAAACACCAGGTAATGCCTATTTTTCTCAATTCTATAGTTCCATTAATAATAACGAAGCCCTTACATTTCTTTCTGCTGTACATGGATGCCATCATTAAAAGCAGGGTCTTTGGGGGCCAGTGAGATGGCTCTGAGGTTTGTCAGATTTGACAGTCTGAGTACACTCTCTGGCATCCAAAATAACAGAAGAAAACTGAACTCACAAGTCTTCTGACTGCCACACAGAGTAAAACTCATGTGTACATAGAGACATACACAGAAAAGTGCAAACAAAACTAAGGCCTTTGTTCACCTGAGGACACGGGGACAGTTCTGAGAAATCCCAGCAGTGAGATCAAGTACATCTTAGGAATAGTATAATGGCACCCATGGTGCTCATAATAGATGACCTTTCTCTCGCAACAAAAGGCTCCAAACCATGGCAGCCTGGGCTTACCATGCCTGTGGCCACGGAGGCAGGTCAAGTCATACGGAGCACGTCGCTGTGGCTAGTTTCTGCTACATCATACACAGAACTACAGTACGTGTGTGGCAGTGCTTCTGATAAAATCCTAGCTTCACTGATAGTGATAACACCTTGCCGACTGTTCCCGGTAGGGATGTAAGAGATTCTACACACTGCAGCAATGTTTCTGTGCATTTTGGGACTCACACTTCTTTCCCCAGCCTGGCATCTGTTTTCACCAATTGTGGACTACAGTCTGTACTCCAAGTACTTCCCTCTCTGGGAAGGGACTGCTGGCCGTGTCTCTGACATTAAGATAGATTTCCACCCATGCCACGCTTCTAGAATATTTGACCTCTTAAACACATTAATGTTTATTTAAGGCGGAGCATGCACAAACACCACGCCAGGTTCAGCTCGCGTCTTCCTGCATTCATGTTCTTCCATTAAAGCACAGTAGGCCAGGACATCTCATCCTCCAAATCCTCCACATATGACTCTTGGAAATTTGCTTTCCTTTTCCTTCTTCATACCTCTTCTTTTCCATATCCTGACATTGCCATTTAATTTACAGAAAATGCAGCACTGTCTTCTGAGTGCTCAGCAGCTGTTCAGGAGCTTGTCCACCCCTGACGACGCTAAGGGCTCTGGGACTGAGGACAGACATCTTTCAAGAGTGCTAGCGCTTTCTGTCCTTGTATTAGCCAGGGATTCTGTGAGTCACTTCCAGAGCCTCGAGCACCTGCTACCTCCACTTCAAGGAAGAACACTTCATTTTGTATGTTTTGAGCTTCCACGAGATAATTTTGAATATTTACTTAAAGAACACTTAAAAACTATTTTTAATATTTTTTTGAGATTATAATTGCATCATTTTCCCTTTCCTCCCTCAAACCCTCCCCTGTAATACACATTCTTGATTTTTGAAAAATTCATGACCTCTTTTTCTTTAATTTTTATTACATACTCACACATTAAACACAAACTTCTCAGTCTGTATAATGTTAGTGTATATGTATATATATATGTATGTATATATATATATATATTCAGGGATGATCATTTGGTTTTGGATAACCTTCTTTTAAGTTAAAAACAATTACTTAAGGCCTTGATGTATGTGTTCAATGTACATATATTTATTAAAGAAATAGCAGTTTTAAGAGTCAGTGGCTATGTGCTTTCCAAGTGAGAAAGAGAGGAGTAGGAAGCAAATCAAGGGAGCAAATCAAAGCCATATATACATGTGTGTATTTGGGGGTTTATAATTTATTAATGAATTAATTTATTCACACACACACACACCACATATAGCAGACACATGGGCACTGACAGATGAGGAGAAATAGGATTGACTGGGGATGTTTGCCCTGGAGTAAGTGTTCTTTCTCCTCTGTGGGTTGCTTTAGTTCACTTTGTTTTGCCTTCTTTTAGCAGAAGTAAAAACAAATGGGACAATGGAAGATACAGTTTCATGCAGTTTTCAGGACTACAGTCAGAAGTTCGAGTGTTGGTTTGTGGTATTTGGACTATTAATTTCCTCTTCTGTTTCCATTTGCATTGCTCATAGGCATAGACATAGTGACATTCAGTAACTGTCTCAGTGGGAAAAGGAACTTGGCTTGCATGCATGGTGACCTGCATTTGAACCCAAGAACACACATTCAATACATGGCACACACACACACTAATAATAATAAATAAAATAAAAGCTAAAAGTTCCAGTGGTAGAAAAGAAATGAAGAATGAAGGAATGGGGAAAGAGCTGTAGCTGAAGCTGCTGTGCTGCTGGTGTTTTTATATTTGGTGTTGAGGTTGGTGGGTTCTTAGTTACTTGGCTTCCACCTGAAGTTAACCTGGGAGCAGGAGCAAGAGCAGATGTTTTTATGGGATCTGTAGGTAGATAGCAGAAGAATTGCTGTAAGCAGTAAAAAATGCATGGTCAAGTCAGGTTCACAACAGATAAAGGAAGTTCACACCAGGAAGAAGGACTGAGAACAGTCTAAACCCAAGAATTAATCCTGGAGAGAAATAAAGAAAATGACAGTCTTGTTCTCACAACCATGCTTCTAGGTGAGTTCTACCTTATAAAGGCATGGACTTGATGGCAAGATTTCAGTGACCTCCAAACACCTCTCCACAGAAATGCAGACACTCACCACTGCATCTCAGGCAGCAGGCTAGAAAGATAGCCAGGGATGCTCAGAAAACACAGACAGCTCCCTGCTGGCATGTATGTTAGTGTATGTCACTGTTAACATTGTAATCTACCCATAAGTAGACCTCTGAGAAATAATGCAGCCTTATTTGTTAAAAAAAAGAAGCTTACATGGGATAAATGTGAGTTAAGAGTGTAACTGGTAAAAATATTGTCTTGGTCCTATAATATAATACTTGGTTCCATAAAATATACTTGTGCTTTTAGCATTCACTATATGTGATTTATATTCCATTTGTTTTATATATAAGCAACACATTTTTCCTTAAATATTTCAAATTGAAAATTTTCATTTTAAAAAATGTTAGCAATATTTTTTGTGCTCTCACTTTATATGAAATCGGTTTTAAATTCTTCATTAGAATTTATTGAGTAGGTTGGATTAAAGAGACCCTGAGTGCTGTAGTTATTTATGTCTTCTCTTGTTTGGAAAAGGATTTAAGATAATAAGTATGCATTCACTTCTGATTATAACCCAGATTCCTTCATGAGAAAATAAACCAAATGTGAAAATTTTTAGAATAAGCTTTAAATAATTAGTAGTTAACACAGAGTATGGAAAGATCGCTGATTTGTGGTCAACATAGATTCTACATGTGCTGTTTTGCTCCATGACATTAAGTCATTTCATCTCTCATTTTCATGATTTATTTTTATTTCTATTTATGAGTATGTGTGGATGTTTGTATGAGCATATGCGTCCTATGTGCAGGTTCCCAAGGAAGCCGGGTCCTCTGGAGATGGAGTTACAGGTGTGAGCCAGGAGACATGAGTGCTGAGAACCAAATGAGTTCTCTGAAAGAGCAGCAAGTGCTCTTAATTGCTTGAGCATCTCTCCAGACCCCTTTGCTGTGGGAGAATGCTCTTGTACACTGGAAAAATGTGCCACTCATATTGGTTTAATAAAAGGCTGATTGACTAGTAGTCAGGCAGGAAGTATAGGTGGGGTGACCAGACTAGGAGAATTCTGGGAAGAGGAAAGGCAGAAAGTTAGCCACCAGTCAGACACAGAGGAAGCAAGATGAGAATGTCTTACTTAGAAAAGGTACCAAGCCACGTGGCTAAACATAAACAAAAAAGAATTAGGGATTAATTTAAGTTGTTAAGAGCTAGTTAATAATAAGCCTGCACTAATAGGCCAAGCAGTTTATAATTAATATAAGCCTCTATGTGTTTATTTGGTACTGAATGGCTGTGAGACTGGGCAGGACAGAAACTTCTGGATACACCTCCTTCATCTTCTTAATCTTAATATCTTTGCCTCTAGCCAAGAGAACATCAGGAAAAACCTGCATTTTATGTGGATTGGGTGGGTAAAATGATGTAGGGGCACTAAGTGTTTTGATGCCTGACATACTTGTAGTCAGCTAAGGTTAGCTTAGGGCGTCTAGAAATGCCTTTAAAAATAGGCAAAGGCGATGGGATGCAATTTTCTGGTTGTAAAAATTCAGCAATGCATGATTGACAGTAGGGGAGTAGGAAGATGGAGTCTTGTCAGTCAAAAGAGATTCACATAAGTGGCTTGTGGCAGTGGGTGGAGCTGAGGCTGCTCAGCGCAGGTCAGTGGGATCACTGATAGAGAGGAGGAGAGTGACCCAGAGTTCTGGAGTCAGACAGTTCACTCCACTTTGAATTTAGAGTCTGATGTAACCAGAAGATGGCTGGATATACCTCACACAACTAGAGGCAAGTGAGGCTTGCCAGTAGGTTCCGGACTGAAGGTTAAGCTTCAAGGTGGGAAATCTTGGGAACTCCCGTAGGGAAGGCAGCACACAGGACTGCAAGTCAGGGCTCAGAAGAGAATCAAAGGGAAGTATGTTGCCAGGAAACCTAGGGCCATGGCGTAGAGGACAAGGGGAGACTGACTTTCAGGTAGAGTCTGAGAAGGGCAGAGTGAGGGGGCAGACGTCCTTAGGCAAACGCCTCCTTCCTTAGCGAATGAAAACTGAGTCCTGGAAAGAGAACTTTCGCCTATGGACGCAACCTGTCTCCATTGCTTTGTACTTTGTTTTGGGTGAGCATCAGTAGCTGCTGATGATTTTGTATCTCCCTGTCTCTCACATCCACATCTTATGTCATTCCACCTTCTCATATCATAGATTTTTAATGTTTTGGGTCCTAAAAAGGCAAATCATCTCCTTTTGGTGCCCTTCAGAACAACCCAAGCAGTCCATATCTTAGGAGGCGCCACTAAGCACTGAGAGACAGCAGAAAGAAATAAACAAGAGGTAGTGTGGTACCCTCTCACTGACTAGTCTTATAACCTATGAAAATTTCTCTGCTTCTCTGTGGCTCGGGTTCCTAGTCTAAAGTTGGAAACGATAATTCATGGGCTGTTATGAGCACACAGTGGAATTAATATATTCAAAGCTCTCAGATGAGTATCTGGCATATTATAAATGTAGTGTAAATAATCACTGTTACAATAGATAAGCACACTTATACAAAGAATTGGAAGAGGATTAAACATAATGGCTAAAAGAATAGATATGGGAGTTAGGTTCAAATCCTAGACATACCATTTACTAGGTGAGTAACCTTGAACAAATTTTTTAGTCCCTATGGACCTCAATTTCTTCAACTATAAATTGTGAAGAATGCTTCCTGAGTGTGCGGATTAAGGGAATCAATACATGCAAAGCACTTAGTAATTAGTAGTCATTATTATCAGCTGTGGTTTATCCTTGACTCCTCATCTGAGGAGGCTCCCCCCCACACACACACACCCTCTCCAGTGCTGCTTGCAGTCAGTCAATTGGCTATAGTCTGCAGTACTTCACATAGCCTAACTTACCCACCATAAACATTAAGACAGTATAGACATGGGTGGAGAGGAGTGGAGAGAAGCCAAAGATGGCTCTGAGAACATTTCCACTGTAGCTCTAGGCTGCTGTCACATTTAAATGTCTAGGGAAGGTTTTCAATGCATGTATTTGTGGCTTTGGGAACTGAGGAGAGTGTGCCAGTTAGGGATGAAGTCCTACAAGATGGGGGTACTTTGCTCATTGCCCTTCCCCAGAAACACCTCCTCCTCGCCAATGCGTGTGGACTGCATGTGGGTAATCAAACTGACCTCACCTGTATCTAGCTTCAGCCCTGGGGTGTTCAGAGAACACTGTCTACTGGATAAACATGAGCTATTCTATCCAAGTCATTTGAACACCTCAGCCTCCTGATGCCTCACAATCAGCAAGTATCCATATGAAAAGATATTTTAAATAATCATTTCCTCAAAATAACAATCTATAAAACATAAATACTAAATTTCTTTTTACCATAAAAGAAAATTAGATTATCGTAAATAGAGTCTATAAATCATTTGTGATATGTCTGAGCTTTTTATGTACCATAATAACTAATCACTTGGCTATCAGGGCACTAGGGAAATTACAATAAATTATATTTTGTGGGATATGCACCACATGAATGAAACCCGGGATATTATAGAAGTGACCTTCACCTCACATGATGTCATAGAAAAAAATGATGCTGCCCAAATAACTTCACAGGGTTAATTAGTTTCAGAGAGCACACAGAGGCAGCGATGTCACAGGGCTTTTTTTTTTTTATCTTTTTTCCCGTGGGAAGTTGGACTAATAAAAATGAAAAACATTTCAAGTAGCTGAGTAAGAAAGCAAAGTTTCAGGGAGCTAGAAGGGTCTGCTTTGGCAAGTCCCCTCAGAAGGCCCAGCTCTCTTTTGTTTTTCACCCGTATGCATCTTTTCCCAACTACATGTGGGAATTTTTTAAATACTCACTGTTTCCAGCCTGCCCTGATGATGGATTTTTATTTTTTAATTTGCCAATGAACATATATTCCTCTAACCAGATAGGGAAGTCTGCAGATAAGGAGACGTTTATCTGTATAAAATATGCTGCTTTGTTTGGGCTCTGCACTTGGACCCAGTGGGGGTGGAGGTAATGTTTCCACGGTCCTGCTGATTCCACATGAATACGTTTGCTGGTGTCAAAGGCGGCTGCAGTTCCGCGCTGGCATCTGGGATACAGAAGGCTAATTCTTCTGAATAGAGCCATTGATGATTACATTTGGGGGAAACTTAATCATAGAGTAATTAGGCTTTAATTCTTACAAAAACTTGCAATTAATTGCATCTTTTATACAACTTTTTTGTTTGATTTAAAGTACTGTGTAGGTTAGTTATAGAAACAATTTAAATGTGGTTTTAATTAGAATTGTTTTATGATTTTAATGAGTCTTAAAAATCTTTTGATGAGCAGACTGTATGATTATGGTATTTTAAATGATTGGGTAAATGCATACTTTTATAGTTTACCTTTTAGGAAACTGTATTTTTATGGGAACTATCATTTTTTTTCATGATGTATTGTTTCATTTTAGTTTTAGTGGGAATGGGTGCTTAGACCTGCCCCCATCACCCAAATGTTTTCTTTCTATAACAACATTGAACTTTCATGAAATCACAAGCATCAGGCTGGAGCCTAATATTGCAATTAAATTCAATCATAAAATATTTTTGTTTTTATAATAAAAGAGTCTGATTATTGCTAAAATTTTTATCTAGAAATTTAAATTTCTACATAACGTGGATTAGATAAATTACTTGCAAGCAGGATATCTTTCATAGGAAGACAAACAAATGTGACTTTAGGCACTGACTTGAAATTTTTCATAGAATTTAATATTGAGTTATCACCTTGATAATGTGTTGTCACATAACTAAAAGTGAGTACTCTCAATAAACATGGAGAGCTTTTAAATAGTATTATAAGGTTAGTTTTCCTTTTTGAGTGTGTCTTATTTTGTTCATACTACATAAACTAGCCAGCACGTGGTGGTTTTCTGCTAGCTTTTAAGGCTCCTTAGACAGGGGATGCCCTAACATACGTTTTCACTTTCCACTTTCTATGGCACCGTTACATTCCACCCTCTTGTGTTCCAGCCTTCTCTTTCCAGCTTAGGTCAAATTATTTGCACGTGCCTAAAAAAATCAATCAAAACAATTCACATATCAAAAGAATATAGGAAAAAATGTGGTCATTGCCATGGATAGAGCAAAACATCTAACACATTCTCAACTCAAAAAGAACTCAATAAACTAGGTATGAAAAGAAACATACTCATTTTA